>NC_044009.1:46958559-47288837 GCF_900496995.4 Aquila chrysaetos chrysaetos | reverse complement strand
ATCATATCCTGCTGATCAACGCTACATGTCTCTACAGTTTGCATCAATAAGAATATAAAATGGCAAAACTCTCTTGGCACTAATCTCTGAAGCCACATCTAATTCTCTTTTTTAATGAGGCATTGAATTATTCCATACAGTGAGATGCCTGTCAGTTTGCAGCATAGCTCCGTGCATGCTGTTATGCCGCCAGAGATAAACAATCAGTAGGATTGATCAGGCAGGCAATCAGTTAAACAAATCTGAGTAGAAAAAAAATTTGCACATGCACTGCTCAGGATGAAATAGATATTTTGATAAAGTTGCCTAATGAAAATTTGTGATGTGTGAATACAGTGACTGGCAGTAACTAATTAATAGAGAGTTAGCTTTTGCATAAATGATTTATTTTCTAGAGTTGCAATAGGAGGAAGTTCTAGGGATCAGAACATGGAGATCCATCATCAGTTCCCCCATTTTGCCACAGATTTAGCCTTGTGTCATCTAGTTTCTCCTCTGTGTAGCAGTTCCGCTCCTCCATTATAAAACCAAAAATAATGGTGCAAGGTACACATCCTTAGAGCAAGGGGGCCCTTCTTTTCAAGGGGAAAAGGCAGAGAATATGTTATGTACTTCTGTGAGAAACAAGGCAGGCAGCTATGGTGCTGGCCATGCTCTGCAAGGCTGGACATCTGTGAATGTGGCCAGGTGCAGATGTAAGCAAGAGTCAACACAGGCCATTGTGGCTATGTGGCACTCATTAACTGGTTAAGTAGCATATAAAATTTCCAGGGGAAAATGGTGTCCATGTAGTAAGCAGCCTTAAAAGAAGACACACCACAAACCACAACCCAACTATATCCTCCGTACCCCTGCTGCTAAGCCATCCTACCTATACTTGCATCATACCCGTGAGCACCACAACAAAATAGAAGATGCTTACTCATACCCCTAGGAAATGTTTCAAGAATTCCTGATAGTATCTGGATTGCTGTTTAATAATCTTTGTCATGATCTCATACCATTAAGCCAGTAGTGATTCAAGCACTTTGGTCACTCAAACCTGCTCTGTTGTTCATTAAGTCAATGGATTTCTGTTGAGTTTGAAGGGCATCAAATAATCAAATCAGGTATTTTATCACCTGTTTTTGCTGCATCCTGCTTTTACTGTCACTATTGAAGCCAAGTGATGGATATATTGATTTCTGCATTTACCTACATCCTAGCCAACACATAATTTCATCTGGATTTATTTATGTTCAAAGGACTTCTAAACTGCTTTATAGAATCTTTTCTTTAAACTCATCTGTCACAAAAAATCTCACCAAATATCAAGATTTCATTAAAAATTTTCCTTGTCCTCTACATGGGTTACAGTGTATTGAGCGTCTTTTTAACGAGACAGGAGGATTCCTTTCTAGCAAAACCCTGTGAAACTGGGCTCCCATGCTCTGTCATCTTTGCACATAGGAAAGATCACTCTGAGAAACAGTGATTCCTTTTGAGCTTCATACCACGAAAGAGTAGCACATCTGAAGAAGTCACCGTCCAGCTGCCTGTAACAGCTCTTATTGCCAGAAGTTACCTCCCCTTCAGCCTGCTGGCTGAGCTGCTCGTGGGATTTCTCCAAATGAATCATTTAGCATGGGCAGCTTCAATAATAACAGGTTCTCATCAAGCAGGTGGGGCAGCACAGTTGGATCCAGCAGAGGAAACGTGTCCACAGCTTAAGGGAATATGGTTTTACAGGGAGCAGAATCCACAGCTCTTGAAACAGGCTTCTCTGTCTAACGTGAAAGTCTGATGTAAAGTCTGATGCTCTAAAGCTTAAAAACATTTTAATTAGGAAACGTATAGATGGTTAAGTTTAACTGAGTAGTAGTCTAAGAGTGTTTGGGTGGGAAGCTTGGCTGTTTAGGTGGAATTGTAAAGTTGTGAGCTAATTCACTGACATGCAGCGTAATTTGTGATTAAGGTTATCTGCAATATCTAACCTTTTAGTAAATGCCAGCTGCATAATGACTGTCAGTTTTCTCTCCTCAGACATTACATTGCAGAAGGTTCTATCTGACCATAAGAATCTATTTAATAACACTCTAATGGGAAATGACCAGTATCTGAGTATTACAGATTAGAAGTGACAATGCTAATTGACTGCAGAGGTATCTACATGAAGAGGGATCAGAAAAATCATTTAAGTCTAAATGAAATTGGACTGATTTGATATTTGAAAAAGCATTACATTCCTCTTGTGTTTGGCAGTGTGAATTAATTGCTCCCTGTGTCAGGCAGAACTGGTTTCTAGTAGCAATAGGCTAAGATTGGTGGGGAGTGAAGAACATTAACTTGGGGGGTTTAGAAATACATTAGTTTACTAAAATTAGAAGTATATGGGAAGGTTTGTATTGTACATAATTTTTGTGGTGAGGAATGAAATGATATTTTTCTATACACAGAAATCAAATTCTAGAAAACTTTTAATGATTTGATTGTGTGGGTTTGTGATTGCTAGTAAAACAAATGGGGTGCACAACCACATTTCTTCTCTGAAGATGCAAATTTAATTATCTTTTTTCTTAGCTTTTCAAAAAACATTTTGCAAATAAATAGAACAAGGAAATAGAAAATCACAGTTATATTTTATGAGGAGTAATTGGTAGGAATCATAACAATAGGAAAATGATCGTACATGGCATATGCTTATCTCACAAATGACAAAATCATTAGGTATCAGAAAAATGCACGTGCTTAATTTCTATACAGTTTGCTGTGCACAAATCTTTACTTTCAGTCAAAGAGGATGCAGTACAAATTAACTTCTCCATAAGATTTTTTTACAGGTCTAAGAAAGAAATCAGACACATAGCACTGATTCTATGTAACATGCTACGTGCACAGAAAAAGCAACCTTTTCATATGTAGATGTATAAAAAGTTTTTGAAAAATAAACATTAGACAGCCTTTAAAAGTCCCAAGGTACTGAGAAAAATTCTCTTCCAGAATGGCTCTATGTGCTTCAAAATACTATGGGAAAATAGTTATAAAGATACAGAAAAGGCTTAGGCGTTCAACGCATGCTGCCACCGTGCCCCCCCCCCCAGTCAAGTTAAATGTCTTGTGTATTACAGCAGCACACGAGCCACCTTGCCAGATTTTATTTTATTTTATTTTATTCAAAAATTAGTGTTTCAGTTCTCTGTTCTTAAAACCTACATGAATGCAGGGAAAACTGCCAATGAATTCAATGCAAAATTCAGTGAGTTGATACAGAAAACAGTTATGTATGTGCTTAAATTCAGTATGTGAACAATTTTGTTGAAGTTGGAGGAACATGTGGCATGGTTCAAACTAAATGAATCCATAAGTCTTTGCAAAATCATCTGCTTAGCGTCTCTGGTGGAAGATAAAGAAGGAAAGAAGCATGGTAATTTTACAGGAATATGCACTGAAATATGCCCTGCTTTTCACTGACCCTGCTGTATCCCCAGCTCATACCTCAGAATGTATGCAATGTACCCTGTGGGACATTCTGCCAATGCTAGGAGGGAAATAAAGATAGGAAACAAAAAAATAATAATTCTAAATTCTTTGAAATACTGTAATTACGTTATTGTACAATTTTCAGATTAAGGTTCAGGTAATTTATTTTTAAGGTAATATTTTTTGTGTTCTGCTTATATCATGCATAGGATTAAGGCAAAATGAAGACTGTTCTTAGAGTTCAGAATATAGATTACATTTGCTTTTATATAAGAATTGATAGACCATTCATATAGCTGTTGCAATGTTAAATAATAATCCACAATTACTTACACAGAATGGAGTTGGGAAACATACAAAATAATCAGCATGAAAGTGAACCATAGAATGTGTTGAACTTAAATATATGGCCTAATTCTCCCTTTCTGTCAGTTTTAGGTCAATATAGCTATTGCAATATAAATAAAAACATAAAAATAATTTCACTGATTTCAGTGCAGCTGGTCCTCGGATAAGTGAAAATATTTAGACTTTCATTCTGTGGTCTTTAGTATGAAATAAAATGCACAGTGTTTTTCTTGCCTTTAATTTTTTATAATTAAAAATGAATCGGTACAGTGCTAAAGAAAAAAAAGTGTATGAATATTTATATAAATACTGTAACTTTGGTTAAATTTGATCATAATGGCCTTTGAGGTCTTTCTGTTCCACAAACTCAAAGCTTTTTGAATCTGGTCTGCATAATTCAGTCAAATATAGATATCATATAGCTGCATATTTATATTTGTTGTTCAACATCCATATTTGAAGTCACATCTTTGCATTCAGCTCACTAGTAACTTGGCTTACCACTCTTGCGGCTTAAATATCAAACCCCAGATTGGTCTTTTCATAAGGAATCTATAAACTGCCACTTTCTTATTCTTGATATTGGGAGGAATATTTCTGAAACCTGGCTAGATTAACAAGTAATTGGATTGATTCATACATGTTCTGCAAAGGTCAAAATTGACCATGTTTTATTACAGAGTAACGTACCGATTGACTAGTGGCTAACTTGGTGAATAAAGCCATTAGGGTTTCTCTCTGAGTCCTCTGTGGCTATCATACAGTTATTTACCCTGTCCTTTAATCCTGGCTTGCCTAGGGATGAAACTATAAATTGTGTTTCTTACAACATTTTATGGCAAGCAGTAGTACGCAGAGTTTCTGCAGAACATTTGAGACCCTCATTTATATGGTCTGGTTTATTGGGCCAGCTTTAGGACCCTAACACCAGTTTATATCAAAACAAGCATTTCCCCTGCTGTATAAGCTCACCTACTCATTGCTGGGCTAGGTGCTGTGCTTCTTGCACATCTGGACATCAGCTGGGAAAGTCTGCGCCCCTCTGTGCAAATTATACCTAGATAATCCCATAGCTGAATACCAGAGATGACCTCTTTCTCAGTTTAAAACAGAGTTAAGAGGTTGTTTCATGTCTTTTTATGCTTTTATGTTAGCACAAGATATAATTGTAGACAAAAACAAGAATACATGAGCATGAGGGAGATCCATATGAAAGTGCAAGACATGGTTCCTTGAAATAATACTTATTAAGCATTGAAGAGATTTTAAAAATATGACAGAGCAAAAATCTTGAAATATTTTGCTTTTAAGAGTTTTAGTCAGTTTTAAAAGTAATCTCTCAAACTAAATGTAAATCAGAGAAAATATTTTATATTTGTCCCTCATAATGTAGTGAAGGGGCAAAGAGAGGATGAATACAAAGGTAAGAAAGACTACTTTTTCTGAAGATCACCATTATGGAGAAGAATGTGTGTCTGCACAGATTTGCACGAATAGCTCCAGCAGACAGTGTACAGATAAATCATTTTTAATACCACAAGACACACAAAAAAAATAGTTCTGGTATTTTTTTCCTGCTTTATCTTCCTCAGTTTATATAGGAAAAATGCACATATCCATAAAAAATACGTTTTACTTTTTATTTTTTTAAACATCGATATTGTGCCAGAATCATTTTTAACTTAACTGTAGAATCCATCACTGTCAATAGATATAAGAATAGCTTCAATTTTTTTTTTCTTTCCAACAACTTACCATTTTGACATGTAAAGAAGAGTCATTTTGTAAAATTCTAAACTTTTACAAAGGTAAGAAATGGCAAAATAATAACAACATTTGTCTTCTGTCAAGAAATATTGACATGGTATTACTACAGCAAAATTGGTTTGTGTTGTGAAGTGTGTCTCATAGATAAATCAGATTTGAGACTTTTTTAAGCTAACTAAATTGTACTTTAGTACTGATATATATAAGAATATCAAGTATCAAGACACATGATACTGAATTTCTTTTTTTTTTTTTTTTACAAAAGTGGGATAAGAGCGCTTCAGTTTGAAAAAAACATTTCCTGCTCTTTATCTGCCTTCACTTTTTTCACACTTCACTCTAATGTGATTCGATATGTCAATAAGCCGACAGTGCATGCCTCAGCCTTATATATAGACAAGCAGAGGTGAGGTAATTTATATACAGATTTATAGAAAGATGCCTTTTCCTTGTCAGATTAAATAGGTATCATTCCAGTATTCTAGGATAAGCATATTTATATTTCCACATAATTCAAATATGTGTGAGACACAGGTAGCCAAAATGGCGTTGTAAAAGCTTTAGAGGCATATGAAGTTTATCAGACTCTGTGCGGAATATATCTGCATTAGTTGTACAGCTTGGTGAAGGACTTGCAGAAGATTTTGGAAAGTGCTACTCCTTGTGGTCATGCTTTACTGAGAGTTGTTAAGCTGACATCTGGCTGAGCATCTTCTTGCTTCAGGGCATCCTCCATGCCGTCATAGGAGGTGCTAGGCCACTTTGCCAAATGCATGGCTTGAACTGGTTTCTTCATGCCTTGCTCTGCAGAACACCAATGGCTTTCCCCCATGAACTTGAGAGGAACAGCAGCAAACAATTAGCAGTTCTTCAATACTAGAAAATATCCATCTGCTCTTGGCACAACTGTTTGTCAACATATAAATATCTACACTGCCAGCAAATGGAGCGATTTTCTGCTTCTGGCTCATGCTTCCTTTCCTCCCAGTGCAAGTGGCATTTTCAGTTCAGTAAAAAGAATTAATATATTCACAAAAATGTCAGTTCTTGCCACATTATTTTAAAAGGAATAATTTCAGCAAATAACATGGAGATTCCTTGATTTTTTTGTCTTGTTTTTTGGCACTGGAGTACACTTTCATACTCAAAGAGGGGTAAAGAACATATCTGATGGGCTGTGTTTAATTTTGCATTGTGTAATTAGTTACCTGCTGGAGTTTCTCACAGCTTTTCCATTTGCTCATGTAAGGGCTAATCCTAACTAAGAGAGAAACGAGTCATTCTGTGACCAGTGGAACTTATGAAGCTTCATTTCCTGCAGCTTCCTCCCATGTGGTTTCTCTAGTGTCTAATAGCTTGGTTGAGTTCACGCTGCAGGTTCTCCCACAGTAAGATATCCAGATTAGTTCCCTTTCATTTGACTTCCAATTTTCACAGAACAAGTAGAAATTTACTTTAGATTTAACATAATGTAGAAATATATTTCATTTCCGTTTAAAAAATCGAATAAAAACATTGGTGCTTTACAGCAGCCACAAAACTGCATTTTACTTTTTCCCAATTAGCTGATGATCGTAAATGCTATCAGTTGTGTAATGGACACAGTGGTGGCGCTTACATATCTGTAGCTGCCCTTGATCCCTTCATTGGGCTTTCTGAAACACTGCAATATTTTTGAGCATTTGGAAGAGGCAAATAACTCATAGTTTCCTCAGATATCAATAGACGTTGAGTGGGAAAACTACTGCTTTTTCTAGAACAGCCTTTGCTGTTTAGAAGACAGAAGATGATATATTTTCAATGTTTGCTATAGAGGATGCTCAGAATTCCAAGTCTTGAGATTTGGAAGCTGTCACACCTGTGACAGGTAAGGCAGGCATCAAACCTATATCCTCTGTGGAGGAAATTTTGGGTTGGCCCAGGTTCTGCCAGTGAAGGCATGGGCTGACTGTTGTATTTTCATTAGGCATCTCCTCTTCCTTCCATAATTCTGTTTAAGTGCGTGAACATGCAAGTGACAACAACTCTGTCTGTTGAATGCTGAATCAATGAACCCTGAGGCTTACAATCTAATCAATATACAACACAGTAAATGGCTGGTAAGTCTGGTTTAGTAAGTTCAGTGTTTGTTACATTTTTTGACTCTTGGAAAGTTTAATCTGTGGGTTTTGATCCTCTGCAGCAGACTCGTGAGTCTGGTTTCAGTTAGCTTTTTTTAAATCCAGAGAAACGTCATGGCTTTCAGTTTTGCTGTGATCAAGATGCATTTGGGGGAATAGGCAGAGCATGTAGCTTTGTTTTGACTTGTCTTTTAATGCATTTATTAAACATATCAGTACTAGTGATACGTTGATGGAAAACTTCTACAGAAATAAAAGTGACAAGGCTCCAAGGGGTTCTCAGTCTCCAATCCAGGTTGAACTGGAATTATCTCTTGAACAGTCAGGTGTTATTGCATAAATGTTGACAGATCCCAGCTGGGCAAGCTCTGATCTCATACCAATTTCATTCACTTTCAAACCCACTGGCTTCTGTGGTTTCTCCATTTTAAATTGGCATTGCTTAGACATTCTCATCCTAAGAATTAAATGTTCCTGTAAAGCAATTTGGGAACTGAATGTTTTGCAAGTTTCTTTCTTGTGTGATGGTGGCAGAGATGTTTAGGATTCTGAGGAAAATGCCAACATGGGACAGAAATGACATAGGCATAATCTCTTACAAATGGACCTCCTTGTTTAGATTTGTTATCAAACTCCTTCCTAATACAGGAAAGTAAATGGGCATTTACTCCATGGGCTGGATGCTTGCTTCTGTAAATTGCAATCAAGGTAGGTTCCTGTCATTTGCAGGAACTGTGTGGTGCTAACATAGTCTCTTTTAAAATCAGCATTCTCTTTTGAGGAAATGAGTAAAGTGGAGAGAGAAAAAAAACCTGTTGCATGCTCCTGCTGAGCTGGTCCTTCCAGACTGACTGGCCGAACACCAGCGTGGGTGTCAGTCACCCGAAATCCACAGGTTAGAACACATAGGGATTGAGGATCGTTTAAATAAATTGACTCTACCATCACTGTTGAGGAGTAAAAACTATGACATGATCTTTGCAGCAGCCTGTCTGCATGCAAAGTCTCGTCTTGTTGCAAATCTACTTCCAGGCCTGCTTATTACTCCTTCAATTTGTTGTTGCAGTAATTTGGTGCTTCTTTTTCCAAGCCAAGGGTGACCAGCCACCATGCAGGCATGGTGCTGGTGAGTGGGATTTAAGCTGCCTGCAGAGCTGTCCGTGACCTGCAGATGTCCTGCTGTTGCTGTGTTTCGGGGCCTCTGATGGAGAGGCGACTCGCTTCATGAGTTGCGAGCTAACATTGAATTTGGGTGTACCTCCACAAGTGGCAAGACCGAGATTTCCAAATGAACTTCTATATAGGTTGAGACTCAGAGTCTCCAGAGATGAAAGTCCAGGACTGCTGTGCTTCAGCTCTCAAGGCTGGTAGTAGTCTCTTGTTATCAGTATAAATTTGTCTGAATTTGGGACCCCTTCAACAGAGAAGCACTCAGATCCAATTTGGCTCATTATTAAAGAGGGAGCACTAAATATTTTGGATCCAGGTCACGTCTGTGTAACAGAGTTTGAATATGTTAATTTTCTTCTAATCACAAATTTGTCACATGCCACACAGGTTACTTCTGAGATTTATGGGAACCTGCTTGAGAGGATAGTTGATGCTTGTTACATCATTGGGATAACTGTGGTTTAGGAGCTTTTTAGCTGCTTAAATACTATATTGAAGAAATACTTGTCTGTTTGTATTTACCTGCTAGACTAGATGTTAACTAAGAAGATTTCACCAGAAAATCTTGATTCTTGTCTAATAACGTTGATGATGATCAATGGCATTAATGTCAATGTCTAACTTATACGTATTCACATAAACTGTCATATAGTAGTAAATCGGCAAACATTATTTCCTTCCTATTAGCAATTGCTGCTGTAAGTCTTGGGCAAGACAAGCTGAAGCCAAATCACCCTATTTCCACCTTCTAGGAAAGCAAGTGATGGTATTCATGTTGCTGGGTGTGTGCTCCTCCTCTGTACAGTGACATTTCATGGTGTTTGGAGAATCAGGAGATGTTTCATCTGCCCAGAGTTTGGACACAGTGACCATTTCTCTGAGACTTTTTCAAAAGGAAAAATTTCTCTCATGTGCAGATGAGGAAAGATTTGATTGTTTGAGTAAATGTGATGTTAGAGTGTAAAACCAGGATGATAGTCTGCCTAGGTTCCTTGGAAAAAGCAAGGTGATTTTCAATATATTTCCCTGAAAGAAGTGTAGCTCTTCCATTAAGTTATTTATTAAGACTTTTCCCTGATAAAATGTCAAGCACAGCCTCACAGGACATGAGGACAATGTCTAGATTAAGAAACATGCATTTGATATATCCAGATGCAATAACAAAAAAGGAGAACTCAGGAATTTCAAGCTACATACTTAGAGAGTTTCTTCCCATCCTTGCAGCCCTTCCCATTACTTTGTGGATACTTCAGTGGATGTAGGAGGAGACAGGCACAGTTCTAGCGATACAAAGCTTCATCTTGGTATCCTCAGATTCAAGACTGCATCCTGAGGCTTCAGATTTAAGTAAGATTACTAGATCCTGGTCCATGGAGCACAGGACTGATCCGTTGCCACTATCATAGTAAAGGAAACAATAAAAAAACCCCCAAAACCACAACAGTAAAAACAAACAGAAAAAGAAGCAATTAGTGAGTGATAACAACATTTTGCGTTAGTCACTAGGAGCTTAGTGCCTTGAAATATTGTGCCCAGGCTTTGCTTCTAGAAGTTTAAGTGCATGTAAATAGCACATCATGATAGCATCGATGGGTGTTCAGAGTTGTCATAAGATTTCTCAGGCATTTTCATTAATTTCTTTTCAGGGGGTTATAAGCAGCATGAATTAAATAGATTTTTTGTAACTGTTGCCACTTTTTAATTTTCCATATGACAACTCCCTTTTAATTTCTCATTTGGACCAACAGAGCCCAGTGCAGTTATTGTGTGTATGCTGTGACCATGCTCCACACACATGCACACACGCATAATTTTGTCTGTACAAACCAGAGTGGAAGCAGAACGCTACTTCACAGTCAACATAATTGGCAAACAATGCCACACACAAAAATGATATTATTTTTAAAGGTATAGTGTGTTTTTTAAGGGATTTTAGTTTACTAAACTTTATTTACTTTTGTTGGACTTTCCTCAAGGATATTTAGGATTTCCAGAAAACAAATGATAATAATGTGTGCATTTTAAACCAAAAATCTCTTGTGCTCTACTGAGAGAATAGACCTAGTTTGGTATGTGTACACTTCCAGAATAAATAAAACCTCCATGGAGTTTAGTTATAGACTAGGTATAAATTTGGGCTTGATGACAAGTTCAGGAGTTATGAAAAGCTCAGAACGAGGCAGATTCAAACCAGCTGCAGCGCTGACAGCTGGTGATCAAAGCGAGATGCCCCCAGCCCACCGCAGGGGTCAGGAAGCCCCTGCTCTGTCCAGCCCCAGCACAAAACCTGTCTGCTGGGGGCTGGTGTGACAGTGTTGTGGCACTCGTGCCAGGAGCTTGTCGTTCCAGTGTCTGGACACGGTGACGGCACGGATCCCTTTTTACTAAAATCCTGTACTAGAATCTAAACCTAAAGTAATTCAGCCATTGTTAACCTAACTATGCCATCTCATGTTTCATTCAGGCTTACTTCAGCGTGGTTGTTTCTCACTGATTGCAGCTGAAATGAAGACAAATCAGGCTTATTATGTTTAAGGGTTGTGAATATTTTTATTTTTGGTTTTATACTGGGCCTGATTCTAAAGTGGTAGCCATTTCCACCAGAGTAAATTGGGAGCAATCACCTTGCTCCTTGTCGTCATTCACCCTGCAGTTAAACTAGACTCTCATTCATCGGAGTGAAAGGTGCCTGAGCCTTGAATAATAGTATGACACAGTGGACTATTTAGCAGAGCAGGGACTGAAACAAAAGTCCATCGCTCCAGTAAGTGCCCCAACAGGAGCCTGCAAAAAGTGGCTGCTGTCACTTCTTGCTTTCTCTCTCTTCTCCTGTGTATATAAAAACTGAAGAAGGGGGACAGTTTCACTTTACCCAGGAGAGAAACTTGGTGTCAAGTCACCCTAATGGGAGATTTGGGGTTTAATCCCACTGGAGACATCAGGCATTTAATCAGATATCTGTGAGATGAATGAGTTAAGCTGCTGGAAAGGCTTTCCTTTACAACAAAGACAAGCTAGGACTCTTCAGCTTGAGAAAAGCATGATGGGGATATGACAAAAATGTATAAAATCATGAATGGCGGGGAGAGGGTGAGCAGGGACTTTCCAGTCCCTCTTCCAAAACAAAAGCAGATTTAAAACAAACAAAAGGAGATTTCCCGCCCCCCCTCCGCCCCCCCAAACCTGTGATTTAACTTTGGAGCTCCTTGCCAGAAAAGGCTGTGGATGTTGAAGGTTTAAGTGGGTTTGGGGAAGACCAGACAAATCCATGGAAGAGAAATCTTTTAAGGATTAGGGAATATGGAGAATTCACCCTCTGCATAGGATGTGCAGGAACTGCAGGTTGTTGGAGGCTGCAGTCAGGTTCAAGGGGAGGGTATGGATACACTTGCCAGTGTAACAAGATGCACAGAAAGACTGCCCTGTTCCTGCTGTTCCCAGGGCTGCTGCCAGAGACAGAGCAGTGAATTATAACACCCTTGGCCTGAGCACTACAGCTGGTTTTGCATGAATAAGGGACTGGGGAGGGTGTCATCTCCTACCTTCCTCCATCTGTGAATCCTGAGCCTGGGCTAAGTCCTCCTGCAAGATTGCATCCCTGTGGGGCAATGCTGAGCCAGAAAATCCTCCAGGATACACACAGGAGAGACCTGCCATGTGCCAGGGGAGTGTGAAGTCTCATGTGCTCCTCTGCTGTTCACAAGCAAAACTTCATACATTTGCACATCCCACGTCACCACCAGAAGTGATTACAGGCCTGGGATACCTTCAGCTATAGGCAACAATTTTAGACTTGACTACCTAAATCCTTTCATAGATCTATCCCTAGAAAACACTTCAAGGTCACCCAAAGATGGCATAGTGAAAGATGATGGTTGAAACCAGTCTTACTCAATGGGACCATCCTACTCTTATGATTATTGGCATAAATGTTTTAATTTTTACAAGGATTCAGCAGCATTTAGAAAAATTAGGTTTATCTTTGGTAATGCTTGCTTTTTATTTATGAAATTCCTAGCATAAATAAAGTCTGGTTACTGTAAACCTGAAAAACACAAGGCTTTAAAGACATTTTTGTCAGATCATGGTAAGAACAACCTTGATGTGGTTTGCCAAGCTTTGAATTATAATGTATGTCGTCAGTAATGTAAGTTGTTATAATTTACTTCTGACATTAAGATCTTGCTTTTGGGCATATAGTTGCAAATGTATCCTATTCACTTTCTTACTTTCTAAATGCCCTTCATGTTTCAGTAAGACAATCCAATCAAAACTAAAGACCAAATGCACTGTAAAACAAATCAAGCATACAAACAATTCTTAAGCGTTCCTCTTATACGTTAGCTTGCTTGCCCAAGGCTTCTAAACTTCTTAAGCTACGTAATCATGAAGCGTACAAAAGTTTTCAAAGGAAACATTTATACCATATATTGTATACATTGCTCAGGTTGGAATCTGTAAAAAGAGAATCATACAGATAAGAATTTATCATAAATCTAACCAGCCTGGTCTAAGACTCACCGCTACTGAACATCCTCATTCAAATTTTTTTTTTTCTGATTTTCTTAAGTTACAATTTAAAAGAATAAGTTTTATGGTGACAGCACTTTGGAGGTGACTAATTGTGCTAAGACGTATGCAACCCCCAATGAAACAAAAATCCCCCATGAGGAGCGATGCTTTAATTTAATGATAGTCATAAAGCCAATTTTTAAAGCTATAAAAGTCACTGATTCTCTGTCTTTAGCCTTAGGCTGAATCCCATATTCTGCATGTGCTTTCCATCAAAACTATTTCATGTTCTGCTTATAAGGGCAGAATACATTAGGTTTTGCCTTTTCCCACCCTTTAGTACAAAGCATATGTTTTTTTTCACCTAGGATCATGAAAAATACTATGGCAGGAGTTTGGTCTTTATTAAAACTTGATATTAACCTGTGCTCCAGAGGCACTGAGGCCACAGCCCCTTTGCACTGTCATGGCAGTGTGAACACACAGTCCCTGGTTTGGCAGTGGCTGCCCAAGTTTGCACAGTATCCAAATTGCTCCATTCGTTTCATCTGGCAACTGAAACAACCGCTGGGGATATTTGCAATCCTAACGTTAACGACTTTGTTGCTGACTGAAGCATGGCAAGGAGCAGCAGCTTAGAGATTTCCAGGACAGGGTCTGCATTCAGGGAGACTGTGGACATGTGCTTGCAAAGCCCCTCTAAATCTCTGGAAGAAATCACCCCCCTAAACAGCCACCACCAAAAGGAGACTGTTGTGTACTGACAGACAGCTTACCAGGGGATGGTACTGAGGTACGTACAGGAATCCTAACCCACTTCCCCGGTTCGGGGTTTAAGCTGATAAAGAAGAGGATTAGATTTTCCCTGTGCGATAACCATCTCCCTGCCCTCCTCAGCTGCAAATAATTAAATGAGTTTCAGTAAGTGTGACATAAGATCAGATCCCAAGAGCTCCTGCCAAAGAGCACTTATAAGGCATGAATTAAATAAAGGTTGAAGTACTTTTAACCAATCAGCCGGTTTCTCACTGAGAGCCAGGAGCTTCTTCATTTAGGAACCTGACATTTTGTTCGAGTTCTGCTGAGCAGAACAGATCACACCAGTTAACGCGGTAATGAAGAAGTGATGGTGGTATTTGCACTTGACTCGAACGTCAGCATAAATTCTGTTCCTCGTCCAGATCAGTACGACTTCCCTGAAATAAAGCATATTTCAGCCTCATTAACCAATTTAAGATCTAAAATGAAATGAGATAAATTTAACTTAAATCCATCATAACCAGGCTGGCTTTAAGAATTAGTTTCTCTGGGTCCATAAGGATAATTCCAGTAACTGTTCCTGCAAGGTAATCTATTCTGAGCTTTTTAATGGGCCCAACTACCCACAAAATTTTAATTGTAAATACTCGGATCAGATATATGGACTTCTGCTTTCTTAGTGTTACAGCCACCCATGAAAACTTGCAGTATTCCTGCATTAGAGTTTCAGGCAATAAATGAATTTTAATGTGTTAAAATGGTACATTTATCATTTAGCCACCAACACAGACTTAGAACAATAAACGATTTTAAAGATAATTACTGCACTTTAGAATAGCCTCTATTTCAAGCTATAGATTTCAGTTGTGTTCATACTGCACAGTTAAAACTGTTTAAATATTTTCACTTTTCAACAAGATGGCCACCCAAAGTGGATGCTTGAGAAACAAAAATTGTAATTAAAACCTTGAAAGGAGGTTACATTTGCTAAGTTACTTGTTGTGAGAACTGCAGCGTGGTTCTCAAGGCTTAGCCTGTTGGGATTAGCCAAATAGGTATAGTTTCTTCATAAATCAATTCATTTTCTCTCAGCACTACTATAGCCAAATGTAATACTCAAAATAACCTGTTTCTAAGGGGTCACCTCTATGTGACACCCCTGTATTGGTGTCATAAAAATTAATAGGAAAACTTGCCTTAAGCTTAATTGGTATTTTAATGCCTACATTTTTAAATTACTTGAACACTTTCTTAATTAAACTGGAACATTAAAAATGAAACTGCTCTTTATTTTTTTCTGTTTTCTTAATATTAAAATATTTCAAAGATAATTGCAATCTATATGGAAGAGTGCTTTTTGTAAAAAAAATAAAAAATCTTGTACTCGATACTACATGTTAATTATAAGAAAGAAACAACTGGGGAAAAAAATGTAATGGGTAGTCCAAAGGCCAGCAATGATTTCACCTGTATGATTGAACATAGCAATTGTTTCCCAGCTGTTTAGATTGTAATCTCATTGTGGATTTGTATTGCTTTCACTGACTATATCTTTAATATCTACATGGACAGATGCTGTTGTGGTTGTTCAGACATTTTAGGAATCTTGCATCTTCCATCACCATTGTCACAAGTTAAGGGTCCAGAGACCTTAAGCTGATGGTTCAAACTCATCTTGCCAAAGCAACAGAGTGAAAAAATGTATCTGTTTTTCTTACTGCTCATTTTAAAGAAAATGAAGTGAACGATGAGATTTTTCAACATCAATGAAGTCATTCTTTCCCTCAGCTTGCAATGTTTGTGGAGCTTTATTTAATGGATAACTTCCGACATCTTTCTAATCTACGGATCATTTATTGTGTAGACATATTTTAACATCTACCTTGTGCTTGCATCCTCACTCACCATCCTGAAATTAACCATATTCAGCAAATAAACCATATACTTGTGTTCACCAAGCAATGTTACAGTTAGGGATAGAAATGTGTTATTGAGTTTAAATTAATGTACCAATTCATTAAATATTTTCAAGCTGCGTGCCCATATTTGTTAGAGGCAAAATGCTAGCCAATTGCAGTAAAAAGCCTTTTACGATCCAGTATAAGCAACCTAAGTCACCTCAGCTTCCAGCTCATACAAAGCTAACCCACACTGAGCTGTGGTCACTGGAAATTAGATAAGTTTCTACTAGTTGTTTTAATCTGGTCTCATTTTCTTTCAGGTGCACCAGTGCCAGTTCAGAGTGACTCCACCTTGGCCTGTGTTTTTTTCAGTTTTATATCAGTGTAAGCAAGACCAGAATCAGACCCCGGTTTCCCTCCGATGCGTTGAACCAGTTTTGGCATCATGCAGCTCTTCATACAAAGAGCCAGTGGCTTACAGCGGAGTACCAGGCTGCAGGAGGTTTGCCCATCTTTTCTTCTGAATCTATTTAAGCTTGATATTTGCTTAAAGAAAAACACATTGCTAGTGCCAGTTAGATAACTGGATCATTCATTTTCTTCCATCAGAAATTTCTTTTGCTTTTACTTTCACTTGTAAGGGTCCAGCTTCTAAAAATTAATAGTTACATCTAATTACGTGGGCTGTTTGTGAGATTGAGCTCTGAAATTATAAATACCCTCTGAGTTTGTAAGCAAGTAACATTCTTCAGAGAAATTTGCACTCCTCCATTTTTAAAATGGGATCAAAATGGAATTTCCTTCACCTGCCGAGCTCAGAGCTATTGCTGTCTTTTCTCTTCTAAACCTTTTTGCTCAGTTGCTAGACCAGCCTCCCTCATGAGCCTCTTCCCGGGAGAAGCAGCAAAAAAGGCAGAATTGAAGGAAAGACGGAGCAAAGGTGGTTGTTTGCCACTTCCCCGTGTCTTGTCTTCTGAGTAGAGCTGCCGTTTTCCCTCACGAGAAACTAGAGCAGTTAATTACATGCTCTGCAGCCCACGTCACCCACAGTAGCTGCAGCCATGTGCTCACCACAGCCTGATGCCCATTCCTGCATCCTGGCTGGCGATGCACCACATGCCGTGCTGGTCACCACAGGAGAAATCCTCTGGGGCAGCTTGTCCCATCCTGCGCACCCCGGAGCAGGGCTGCTGGCCTGTCCCTGGGCAGGGGACACAAGATGGAGCCACTTGCTTCTCTTATATTGACAGAATGGGAGAAATTCTGCTGCCTTCATTACTTTTGAAGAGGTGGCGATGTTTGACTTGCTGGTTCTTGCTGCTGGTTTTTTTTCCCCATTCTTTACCCACCAAAATAACTTGGACAGCTGGAGCGCTCGGAAAGGGCCTCTCTTTTCCTCCTTATTAATTACGCAGCTGAGCCTGTGGTCTTTGATGTTGTTGCTGTGATCACTGATAAAACCTGAGGAGCTTTAGAGCATGAAAGTTGCTTCAACCAGTTTTTCTTGCTATTCATGTGTCAATACCCTATCGAGTCAGCAATTGTCTTAAACCTTTATTGCAAGTCAATGCAAAATAAAGGAAAAATTTCTCTGTAATCATTTTTTATAAGACCCTTCTGTAAGATCCCGTCTCACATGCAAATTCACATGTGCTTGCTGGGTTTTATAGCATTCCTGGAATTACTGCTCAAAATGTTTTTACTGTTACTTCAGGTGCTGGTGAGATACCCTGATAAGATTAGCATTTAGGAGGGAAGGGCACGTCCACCCAGAGACACTTCTGACCAAGCAGTGCCTAGCGTTGCTGGCAGAATTTACCCTTCTGCGCGATATTGCCTCTTTTTGCATTTGAAATAATATGGCTCTTTAACACACTGGAAAAAAGGTTCTGCATTTAAAAATGCCACAGGAGCGAAGATTAAGAAAGCAAGTGCAGACGCCCAGCTGTTGAAAGCAAAAGCAGTATGAAATTGGGGGTGGGGGACAGAATTAGCATTCTCCTCACACATTCACCGCCTGCTCTAATCACAATGCAGGCATTATCAGCGAGCGTTGAATCTTTGTATTATTTCCAAGTTTCCCCTATTGTCAGTCATTGTGACAAAGTGCAGGACAATCTGACACAATGATGAATCACTCCAGACATTGAGTTTTCACATGGCTGTCAGATGATCTCAGTAGGCTGTGTCACCTGAAAATGCCACAAGACTAAAACCATGTTCTTCAGAACAAAAAAAGGAGTTTGGTATAAACTTCACTGATTCAGGACATAAACATGGGAGTCTGGAGGGCTGCCTCAGATTTCTCTTACCCAGGAAATTTCTGCATTTTCATCCAGTGTGAATGAAATCAGAATCAGAGCTCAGGATTTATTGAAATGTCTTGCATGCAAACCAGCAAGATACGTTGTCTGGGTTTTTAAATTAAAGAAGTCCTGCATGGAAGGATTTGTACTGTGTGCATTTTTTTAAATACTCTGTTCAAGATGTAATGCCTATCAAAGTATAGGGTATTTTATCCTAATAGTTTCAGTTGCATATATATAAATGAGTTTCCTGCAGATTCTTTTTCCTGCATTTCAAAGTTATCTAGCAGGCTTTTTATATCTCTGTGGGTCAGGTAAGATGTAGCTGTACTGATAACTGATTGATACATAGTCAAATGCAAATATGCTTGTTTAAGTACTTGCCTTGCCTTCATGTGTATTTGCTTGTCGGTGCTATTGTGAGTCCAGCCCAGAAGAACTTTGCTCTCTCCCACATTATTATTCACAAAGGCAGCTTTCTGAGTTATTTCTGTTCCTGCACAATATTCATGATAGCAATTTGATAGCTTAGCAGTTTCAAGGTTATCAAGTGATTGAAAATCCTACTGCTTACTTCAAGGTGTAACATATAAACTGTACTGCCATCCATTCTAGTAATACAATAGTTTTTCTTAATGCCTTTCATGAACTCCTGATTTAAAGTGTAAGCTAACTTCAGAAAGGGCTTATCAGCCCCAGACTTGGTTGGTGCTGCTCAGCTGTTGAATACAGTCCCCTGAGTTTGTATCACTGCACGTAGCACTTAAGCAGGCAATATTTAATCTTTTTCAAAGATATTGATACATCAGCTCCCAAATGAGGACATTAAACTGCAGTCATAATGAGAAACAAAGACGTGGTTATTTATCTCATGTGTCGAAGGGCTAGTAGTGCTCCTTTGATATGAATCTCGTGAGCAAGAATTGCAGATTGTAGATCATGGGGGTTAACTTTATACCAAGGAGCAGCTACAGAGCCATATGATACAGTAGCGTTTGTTAATGATGAACAAATAAATGCCACTGAATGCTTAATGAGGACATTGAAGAAAAGCCCATCATTTCTCAACCTGTTTTGGAGGCTCCCAGCCACCCACTGAATTTTGGCTGCAGATGTAGTTTGGGTGGTTTCTGATTGGTGGATAGCATTGCTTGATGGAGTTTACATGGTGGCATCTGCTTAAGTAACAGATGTCTGTGCCACTGAGGTGCTATGTTCTCACTTTTTATATAGAGAGAAATTGCTTCTCAAAGAGTTTTTATTGTTTTTATGCAAATTAAAATACAAAATTCTTCTCCTTAAAGGATCCTCATTATAACAAGAACCTTAAATAATCATAAATATATATGCAGCCTCATAAAATCTTTTGCTCTTTGGATATCAAGGAAGTTCCTTCTGCGCTGCCAATTGTGCATGAAATTAGTTCTTATTTCAGCTACCAGTATGAAGATACTAGCTTTTATTCAGTGAAGCCCCACTGGATTTCTAAACAAATAGTGCAGAATAGTTGTTTGTGCCAAAGTATTTCAAGGAGGAAATTTTGCATTCTGTTTCTTATGCAGTGCTGAAGGGTAAGATAGAGCTCTGTACTTATTCCCTAGAAGCCTGGTGACAGAAATATATGGTTTTTATCTTTCCTTTGCCAATTTTCTTTAGTAGGCAAATGCGTGACGTCTTACGGATTCTTTTTTTTTTTTAACCAGGGATTGAAATCTGTGAACGAATCATGCCTAGAAAAATGCCCACAGATGCCAGCCTACTTTGGGCTGTGTTAAGCTACCCAAGTCCTTACGCTTCTGGTTCATCTCACATCATAACTTTGCATCAGGTATGACTTAGTGCCTTGCACAGCACTAGATTCCCCATCTGTTTTGTTTATTTCCAGGGACAGAGAGGGATGAAGGACCTTTATCCTTTGCATTACCTATGTATGGACCAAGCAAGATGGCAGGTGCTCCATAGCACGGCACCTTCAGGCTGGATGAAAAGAAGGGCTGCTAAGGGAGGCCATGGCCCCAACCCAATTTGCACGGGAGTGAAACCAGACCCTGAGGCAGGTAAGTCTGTACTGTAACAGGATGTTTGGGGGGTTTCTCCTATGGGCTACACATAGGAGAAAATACACATAGTTCAGGGCAACAGCTCCTGACCTGAACAAAGTGATCCTTGATGAGGAAGGCAAGATGAATGTGCTAATACCAGACTAGAGCCTCTACCAGCCACTTCCAGACCCTTCACAAAAAAGTGTATGGAGTTCAGTCAGCATTGAAAAGCACCTGCCCGTCACCTCATCACCCTTAGGCAGAACAAATTGCCCCACAAGGACCTCCGAGGTCAGCCTTGGCTGCCAACCCCAGAGATGATTTGGCTGCCCCCACCCCTCCCTGGCACCCACACAACTGGGGCAAGCCAGGCACAGGGCTGCTGCCTGGCAGGGATGTGTATCTATGTACCTTCTCTTCCCTCATGTGGGCTCAACAATCACCAAACCTATGGTAACTTGAGAGAAATGGCCAAATTCTTGCAGAAAGGGGAGCCTGGATCATGTCTGGTCTCATCATGTAGTTTGTGTTTGGTTTTTTTCCTTTTACAATATGTTGTATTGAGGGAAAATAAATTGAAAAAGAAAGTGAAGGGAACAGAAATGTGATTCTTGGTTTTTTTCGACCGTGGGACGTGATGCTGTAGGAGTCAGAAGCCAAAGTCTGTTCAGTGGGTAAACCTTATTTGAGATAGATATTTCTGATATGACCTTTTCCTAGCAATATTTTTTTCACATATCTACCCAATAGACTGAGTAAGGAGGTGGTGGATGTGTGGTGTATTATTAACCTGGTGGCAACAACATTAATAACATAGAAGGGTGCTTTATTCTACTGCTAGTGCTCACATCTGTTTCACAAACATTACCAAGATAATCACATTCTTCCTGCATCTGCTTTGCTTTAGCTCACACAGATAATTCAAGGGTAATGCACCTTGTCTAAGCTAATTCTAAATGCATGCCTCAAACACAACAAAAAGTGCTTGGTGGGTATTTTGACCCAATGCACTACATCAAAGTATCCAAGTTAGCTGTAAATCCTTTGAATAAAATTGGACAAAAATTGGCATTTGTCCAGCCATGTTTCTGACTAGCAGTTGTTTGAGTTTTAAACTTTCCCTTTATGTGAATATATATCAAATTATAGTGCAACCTGTAAGTTGTTCAGGTGCTTCAGTCAGAGCTGTGCTAAGAGATAAAAAGTACAACGGACAGGTCTAGGATGAGTCCTGGAACTGAGACCTGACGTTTTCAGCTAACCTGCAGGTTGTCAAAATTGCCTCTATGGGACAACACCTTTGAGACAATGCACGTAACATGGAGGAGCTCGGAGCCCTTTGGGTCCAACTCACTGGGACTTTGCCCAGTGGTTCCAGACATTAAGTCCTGAAAAATGGAATCATGCAGATGACTGTTGAAAGTGAGACTAAATGAAATTAAGTGAAATTGATAAACATAGTAAATGATGTACTTAATAAAAACAGAACATTTGTTGCTCATTGAAAATCAACAAGAGGTCACACGTCTGGAGGAAGCCTTACATCCTCACTGAAGCTGTGCTTGTTGCACACTACACATCAAATCCTGGTTTGTATGGTTAAGAAATATCAGTAAGCATTATTATCAGCAGCTTCTGTTAGGTACTGTGATCAGGTAATATCTAAGGTGTCAGAAGCTTGAAATGACACCATTAGAGCGGGGAAAGAAGAGAATTTATGGAGGCATCATTAGCATTTCCTTTTCAAACTTCATGCAAATTTCTTGGAGGAACATATGCTGAGAGTCCTCTGTTAGCACTTGAAGCCAAAAGGAGTCTCCTCCTCAACACTGGCTACCACCTGTCATCTTCTAAAAAGTATGCCATCTGGTTTCAGATAGCTAATACTACATTGGACATCATTCCATTCATAAGCTTGATTTCTTCTAATAAATTCTTCTAGTAACATTTTTAAATGTTACTACTCTCAATAATCAGTATGATAAATCCATTTAAAAATAAATTATTAGCACTATTCCTATTTGCAAATACATTCACCTAACAAACTTTATCAGTAAAGTTTAACTTGTGTTTAACTGACATTACATTAAAGTGCTCATCAACATAAAAAAGCAAATAAAAATGAGGATTTTTCAACCAACTCTTCAGGTTGTACAGACAGCAGAGACAACTCTGAATCCCTTCTAAAACAAAACCAGCTTGTGTGTAGCAGATCAACATTTGGATACATAAGATGGCAAAGAGGGGTTTGAAAGAGGTCTTTATTCCTCATCTTTCAATGCTAAAATGCAGAATTAGGCATTTGAAAGCAAAGGCAACAGAAAATGAACAGAGAAAACAAGTGAGCTTGTCTCCAATAGGAAAATTATTTAATGCTATGTAGAATGATCTACGAGTTATCTTCTTATTGCACTAATAAATTGTCACAAAACTGTAGCACAAATTTGATTTGAAGAGAGTCCTTGCTTTATGTTGGGGATCTGCATCAAATGGCAGGGTGTTTGTCCCAAGGTGAAGAACTGCTTCAACAGTAAGAACACATCCTGATTTGATCGTTCATCTCACCAACATTGTAGTATTGAGTTTGGGGGACTAATTTCTAAACTAGTGCAGTATAAGTGTGAGTTAATTTATGCCTATTTTATTTTTCTCTGCTCTCACTTGTTCATGTCACTGATATTTTGCTTTCCTGTCTCTGTTGTCCTTACTGTTTTGCTATCTATGTATTTTTTATCTCAATATTCTTATAACATTATAATTTCTGTAATTCATCACAAAAAGCCAATACAATTCCATCAGTAGTTAATCATTTAAATTAAAAGCAATGTGATAGGAAACTTAGGAAGACTTAGAGCATGCTTAGTGGTATTCAGATATTGGCCTAATGTAATCTTGCCTGCAACTGGTGCTGTACGTGAGAATTCCTCATGGCCAACAGGAACAAGGAGCAAACCAGGACAAAAGGCTAGATCCTTCTGCAGCTTGTAGGAAAGAGATTTTAAATTGTCTTGTTGAAACACACACACACAAAACATTGCCCTGTCATTGGGAATAATAGGCAACAAATTGATACAGTCATTAGGGAACTGAAAATGAGAAGTATAGGAAACAGCAATTAAGCAATTTCAAGCCTAAATCATAACAGCGCAAGAAAAACTCCCCAGATGCCTTCACAGCCTTTCAAATAATCACTGGATAAGTTTTGCCAGGGAAAAAAAAAAGAGAGAGAAAAGAAAAATGAAAGCAAAATCAATGCATATACTCAGGAAAACACAGAACTGCAAAATCAAATTAATGAGGGGAAATTCCCAATGGATGGAAGAGGAAAGGACATGTGAGGACTGCACAGTCCCCTGGGGCAGTGGTGCAGGACATGGCTTTGCAGGGAGGAGCCATGCAGGAGCCGTGTGCCCACCAGCCCCATCCCCAAGCCCTGCTGCTGCCCCGGCATGCCGAGCCCTCCCAGGGACCTCCTCGTTTTCGGCATGGGATTTCTGTAACCGTGTCCACGATGGAGGAGATTCACCTTCAATGGGTGATTCGGGGGACTGGAGGGATCTCCTCTGGGAAGCTCCCCCAAAAGCCTGCTGAGCTCCTGGTCCCTGCAGCCTCTCCTCAGGCTTACACCCCATCAATCTGATCCTCTCCTCTCAAAACACAGCTGGGTAGCCAGAGCATCCTAAAATACCCACACCTACACAGTCCAAACCAGCTGATCGGGGCAGCCTGGCAGCCAAGGAAATATCCTAAGCAGAAATTTAACAGCACTGCCACCCCTTGTCTGACCGTCTGCTTCTGAGTTCACATTTCGGTCATCATAAGCAATACTCTCCGCTCTCCCAGTCCTTTAAATCTGTGCAATTACTCAGCTTTATCCTTCTAAGCAATTGCGCAAGGGATCGTTTGGTTGCTCTTGATGAATTCTCCAGGACAGTTTAATATGGAAGCCCTGAGTCTCTTTGCCTGATGATGAAAAAAATACTGGGGTTTAACAGGCTTGACATTGCTTGTGGTTTTTCTGATGATGACCTGAGTTGAAGTCCTAACACTGCTGTGTGTGTAAGCTTTCCTGAGCACAGCCTCATTTTCTGCCAAGCAACATTGCCCATGTGTATATCGAGAATTTGGGAGTTTTGTCCTGAAATCTTGGACGTGTTTCCAAACTTAACTCCATGACTAAGGAGGAGTCTGACTGGGGGTTAGGCACTTCAGATACCTTGTATCTGTTGGTGCAATGTCCAGCATGGCTACAAAATGATGTTTATACCTTTTGAACTGTGAAGTTACTTTGTATATTCCCAGAAAACATGTTTCAGAGAAAAGCTGGATTTGCAGACATGGGCCAACCATCTGGGCAGCGTGCAGGCAGGAAGGTGCATCTTTCTGAAGGAACGAGACCCATTACACATGAGCATATTTCTTTGCTTCTAATGTGAAATATGTCTTGCCAGAAATGTGTCTTTTCATGACCAGTAAGACAATGATGTAGTGGAGGTTCTTGAGCATCTGTTTATCTTTAATAGCATAAGCAGAAAGTCACGGAAATTATTAACAACAACAACAATAAAAAAAAGAACCAGATAAAAGACAGCTAACTATATGAAGTCTCACATCTTAGCTCTAGGTAGTGCAATCATCTGAATATCTATTTCTTCCCATTTGTGTGATTAATTGACATCTTGTTAACTGCTCATTAGGGACATGGCAAATTAGTGCGGAACAAAATAAACACATCACAACAGAGTAGAGAATTATACTGGAAACAAAATTGGGTTTTAAAAATACATTTAAGGAATCAACCTGTGTTACATACAAGGTAAACTGGAGATTGAAAACTTTCTGAACTGCTGCTGGAGAGTGTATGTGGTAGCCTGCGCTGTACTCACAATGCTGTTCTGACTTTGATGAATTCCAGACTGTGTACTGTCTCTGGCCAGTGATCTGAATAGCAAGAAGTAGTCACACAAAATGTTTTTTAAAAAGATATTCAAGCTTATTGACATATTAGTCCGGTGGAGTGTATTTCTTGGTTAATTTATACACATCTCTGAACGCTCAGATTTACATGTGAATAAGGTTTCAAGTCAAGGTGTCCTAATGATGAAGGCTCGCTGCAGAGTTGTCTGTAAATATAAATGCTGCATATAGAGCAGGAGTATCTAATCTATAAAGTACCTGCTTTACAGTACACTTTAGAGGTAGTAGTGTTGAGGACAGAAACCAGCAGTGATCTGACATGCAGAAATCCAATGCTTAAACCCCTTCTGAAAAGTCCCCAGGTCCCTTCTCTCTATATCTGCAGGCAGATGTCCATCACTTCAATAGGACCATGTGCATGCTGGGGACAGTGCCTGAACAAGTGCTTTTGCTGGACCATGATTACCACACAAGCCATTACACTGATATTGGAGATTTGGAAACCAAAGAGTACATGTAAACCCACTTGAGATACTCAGATGAAAGGAACTGGCAATGGACTGAGGTTTCTTCTCTTTGTTATGCTTCTGAGGCTCCTGGGTGCTATGGTAATAAAAAGATTAGTAGTAAATAATAATAGTAATAAGTAAGAAAAGGATATAGCTACCAACTTCTGCTCATAAAATAGGGCTAAAATTATATCCCCTTTATGGTCAGAGTAAGAACATCAAAAGTGTTAGCATAAGTCCCACACAATGCTTTGAACCTGCAGGAGTGGTGGTGTGAGGAGAACTGTGATTAAGGAGTCAACGGCTGCAGTTCTTCCTAACTCTGGGAACTTCCTAACTCCCCAGGGAGTTTCCATCATGGTACCATGGCTCCCTGCGCACCTTGCAAAGGGAGCAGTACCGGAGGAGCGGGCAACCGTTGTGCCTTCCCATGCACGGTGCTTGGCCAGGAGAGGTAGCAACTGCTTAATACTCTTGCACATCACAGCAGTGGTATTACAAGATTTTTCTCCCTGTTGCAGACTGGCAGATCCACTGGGAATTCTGACCTAAATGGCATTTTTTTCCCATGCACCAAAGAGTAATTTAATTTGTTTTCTCTCTTGCTTGTTTTGTATTGCCGCAGAAGAAAGGACAATGACTGATAAAGGGAGAAAGCAAGAGAGCTGTGGCAGTGATTTTCCATTTTATTTATGGTGACAATGTGTAGCAAAAGGTAAAAATAGATCTCAGTGCTGACAGTTTTGTTGCTTCTTGATCTCAGGATGGCACTTCAGAGCTCCCACCACCACCACATGTGAGGAGCAGTGCCTGAGCAGAGGGATCGGGCAAAGGCCTGCATCCGATGAATGGGACAGCTCTCAAGAAAGCAAAGGTGAAAACAAAATTGCAAACAATTTACAGTTTATTTTTCTTGGAGGAGACACCTCGGGCTAAATCTTGCTCTCCTGAAACTGAAATCAAAGGGATGAGTCCTGTGAATGATGAGAGAGAAGACTGGGAACTGGAGACATAGCAAAATCCTCCCAAAGGAGAATATGAAATGAAAACAGAAATACCTGGCTTCTGTTACAGCCTTTTCCAAATAGTAGCCTATTTGCATGACAGGTGAGCAGTGAATCATGCTGTGTGAGACTTTTTGATCCAAAAAAACCTTACTGAAGGAGACAAAGAACATTTCAAAATCAATAGCCTGAACAATGAGCAAGGTATCAGTGGTGATGACCGCCCACTCGAAAACAGAAAAAAAACCTGGTGGGGTGCCACCCAAGCAAGTACAGAATCAGTGATATCGTTAGCTTTTCTTTTGAAAGCCATTCTTACAGGAATGCACCTCTTATTCACTGTACTGCCTGCCCATGCATCTTATTTTATTAGAAGAAAAGAAAATATTTTAAAAGCATGTAAGCAAATATTGAACAAGAATAATCAAATGACAAAGAAGACAGAGAATGGTCATGACTTCTTTTTAACTCAGGGGAGGTGTTCACAAACCACAGAGAGAAATAATGTAAGTATCTTTTCAAATCGGGACAACAGTATTTAATGGCATGGATATGTCAGTCTTGCTTTTTTTAATTTTTTTTTTTTTTTATTGCACACCGCTGGAGGAAGCAGCTGCAACACCCGTTTTCATTAATACTGCAGATGCAATGCGAGTATTGCCACACTTGGCTAAACTTTTGATGTCCCCGAGGGACTGTGTGGGGGAATGACTTTGATGAATCACAGTTGCACTTGAAACTGAGCTAGGAAAGATTAGCGTGTCTCAGGCAGAGAGATTCCACTCACCTGATTTTTTTTTTGTTCTGATGAGATAATTTTTCTAATTAACCTTGATAACATTTCCAGACACACAGGCCTATCCACACATAGATGGAAATATATTTTCAAATGGACATTTCACTTCTACCCATGTTTTCTAGTAGTGAATACAGAATTTTAACACCTCAGCTGCCAACTGATTCTTTTGGGAAAATGAAGCTGAACCTCTTTAACTGAAGCAGAAGTTGCCCACAGGAGCCTTTGGCAGAAATCCAAGCTTCCATAGGCACCAATGTGTTCTGTATACACTGATTGAATAAGGAGAGCAGTATGAACTTAAGAGCAACCTTACAGGTTTTATTCCTCCTTTGATGCTTATCAAGGAAGTCAGTGATACTGTCCTTTTCTGAGCAAGGTCTGAATGACTGTAAAGAACTTTTGAAAGCCAAAGCATGCCAGTACCCGGTCCTTTGGAAATGTTCAGTGTCGGACCTTGGCCCTTCACACCATCCCACTTAGGAACAGGAAGGACCATCTCATAGTCCCACTGAATCCACATGAAAATCATCCTGGAAGCAAAATGAACCATTCCCCCTGCTCTCACCCTCTTTGTTCAGTTTTAAAATTACTCAAGTGCCCAGCCAGCACTGCTTCCAGAAGTTTTTCAAAGCTTTCCTGAGTCCCCTCGCTCTTGTCTGGCTTTACACCAACACTGATTTTCTGCTATGTAAAGCTGGAAAAGCAGTTCTCCATTTCCCTACAGGATCCATGACGCCTCTCAGAAAGAACAAGTAACTCCCTGGTCATCCTTTTACCACGTCCTTTGAACCTGCTGTGAGTGAGCCGAGGCGAGTGCTGCTCTGAAAGGCTTTCCCAGGGCGTTTGGTGGAGGTAGTGGTTTTCTGTGATACCTGAAAGATGCTAAAGCTTGCTGAGAATGCAATATAAAAAATAATCTAACAGATTATCTAAGCTCAAATGCGATAAATGTGAATTTATTCCTAACCATTGATCGTATTTCTGAGTCTTTGACTATGGTGTCACCAATACAGCAGTGTTTAAAAGGAGCTGTAACATCACTTCATAACCCTTCATACAGGCAGAGGAACTGAGAAACTGTAATATAGGTAACAACTTGTATTTTCCCCAGGAGCTGGGAATTTAGATTTAGGGACAAGTTTTAGCAGGATATTTGGTACCAGCTAAACAGAATTTAAGAGAGGGCCAATGTATATGTGAGTTTTAAGAAGACAGCAATTTTAGAGATACCACAATTCTTTTTTCTCTTCAGAGCTTATGCTGATACCTCATCACCAATCTGCCTTTCCCCTTCTCAGAGAGAGCCTACTCCAGTTTTTGTTGCAGCCGGGTTTATACAAAGCCAATAGTTAGCTGTCCACTTTCATGTGACTTTACAGGTCTTTTAACACGTCTGGTAAAAGATGTAATTGCTCTGAGTGAGCACTACTTTGTTAGGCAGAAGTGATCTCTCTGTGGGATTGGCTTTCTTTACCTGTAGCAAGTTTTTTGTGTTGTTCTCCTCAAAGAAGTCAATGAAACTGTCCATCTCTGAGCCAATTTTACAAAGGTTGTAAAATAAAAGTGGTTTGAAAACTAAAACATGCCAATACTCAGAAATGACTTATTTTAAAACCCAGTTGTGCCATTTGCCTGAACATGCTATGAGGAGGTGCCATTCATGCAAGCCCCGAAGATATTCTTCATGATGGTTCACAAAATAATTTGCAAAAATTTCAGACTTGATACTACATATATAATTTTTTGTACAATGGGTAACACAGTTCTGAGAATGTGTTGTTTTTCCAGGCATACTTTGGTGAGGGGTTTTGTTTCACTTTGCTCATTTCTGAGGCAGACAGTCTTTCCACCTCGTCAGCCTTTGCCATAACTTTTAAAGGACACAGGCAGAGAACGAACAGATGGAAATAATGATAATTACTTACTTTGAACGTTGCAAGAAATGCACAGTGCCTATAAGGTCTCATCCAAAGTTAATGGAAAGACTATCAATCTATTGTACTTATATTGCCTCCGTTACCATAGGATCTGAGCACCTCAGCAGCTTTCAGGAATTTATCCTCAGGACTATGTGAGGTGGGGAAGCATATTTTTCCCCATTTCATTGAGGCAAAGAAGACTTTATATGCTTCCCAAGGTCGTACACACTGATGGAGCAGGAATTTGAAGCTAGGTGTTTCAAGTCCTTTAGCTGCCTTGATGGTAACCAGATCCCATGTGACCTGCTGAATGGGTGGGTTCTGGATCCAGCTCACCCTGACAGGCATCTGTCATCTTTAATCCCAAGCACTTCAAGCCATATGTGGAGTATAGTACCAAGTGTGATGACCAAATGCAGTATAACAACTATTTAACCATTTCACAAGCCACAGCACATCAAAAATTGGCTCTAGTGAAGTGAATCTCAAGAAATTACAAAGGCAGTACGAATCATACCAAAATCCACATGATTTTTCTACAGCTCACTAAAAAAAAGTCTTGTCCCTCTCAGATGAAATGCATGTTAATTACTGAACAATGTGTGAACAGGAAGCCACTGACAAAGGAGCTTCACCACCCATAAATAATATGACCTGTGCAACTGTTATCAATTAATAAGTATAATATGATTGAAATAACTAGGGAGCTGCTAAAGCCTGTGTACAGCCCCCATCAGTTAATATTTAAAATAAGGAAACAGTAACTACACATGATTTAGGGTTTAGGAACTAACTACTAGACAGTGGGCCTTTGTAAATATGGAAGATGTTTGTGTCAGAAAAGGTAATGGATTGTGATCTGGTCAATAAACCTTGAAGAACCACTTGGAACTGCCAAGATTAGGGAAGAAGTAGGTGAAAGGTAATTCCTACTGGGGGAAATCGCGACCACCACCTCATTGACCACCTACTCAGACGATACCTCCTATGCAAGAGAAGACAATGAAGGAAGAAGATGGAGTCTGTGTGCTAATTTACATAAGGAGCGAAGAAGAAAGGACCAATCATTAAGAAAAATAACAACGAATATGTACTAGTTAAGTGTATAATTATGAGGACTTTTGAGACAAGGGTGTGCTGTCTTGAAACAGGCACCCATTCATGTGTATCAATGAAATTAGTCTGAAAATACCCGACTCTGTGTGTTATTGGTTTGCACACCAGGTAAACAAAGCCCATTTATGGGACAACACCATAATCAGGAGCAAAACCTGTGAGAACATCTCACTGATGTTTCTTGCCATGTTTCACTGCCCCAAGCACCTGGTCCTGCCACATCTGTCAAGCTTGCTCTTGCTTTCTCACAGGACATTCCTGGGGACAGGGTTTCCCATTTGGCATCTTTTGGCATATGTAAACTATTGTGCCCTGACCTCCTGGTATCTTTTTTCCACTGGTCCTATCCATGATGCTCTGCCACCAGTGGGTCACCATGCTTGTGGCTTGCCCTCCCTGGCACATGCACCACAGCATCCCCGTAGCATCGAACAGCACGAAACTCCTCCGCCGTTCCCCAGCCCACACAGTGCTCTGCAACACCCTGGAATTGGTTAAAAAGTTCCCTAGTGTCCTAGTTTCAGCTGGGTTAGAGTTAATTTTCTTCCTATTAGCTGGTATAGTGTTATGTTTTGGTTTCAGTATGAGAAGAATGTTGATAACACACTGATGTTTTCAGTTGTTGCTAAGCAGTGTTTAGACTAAGTCAAGGATTTTTCAGCTTCTCATGCCCAGCCAGCAAGAAGGCTGGAGGGGCACAAGAAGTTGGGAGGGGACACAGCCAGGACAGCTGACCCAAACTGGCCAAAGGGGTATTCCAGACCATGTGATGTCATGCCCAGTATATAAACTGGGGGGAGTTGGCCTGGGCGGATCGCTGCTTGGGAACTAACTGGGCGTCAGTCCGCGAGTGGTGAGCAATTGCATTGTGCGTCACTTATTTTGGTATATTCCAATTCTTTTATTATTATTATTGTAATTTTATTATTGTTATTATTATCATTATTAGTTTCTTCCTTTCTGTTCTATTAAGCTGTTCTTATCTCAACCCATGAGTTTTACCTTTTTTTTTTTTTTTCCTGATTCTTCCCCCATCCCACTGGGTGTGGGAGGGAGTGAGTGAGCAGCTGCATGGTGCTTAGTTACCAGCTGGGGTTAAACCATGACACCTAGTAAAGGAGATGATTGTGCACAACAGTTTAGGATATGGAGGCCTGGGCTGTAGTGAAGACCCTCCTGCTTTAAACAATGTGTTTGGGCTAATTACAGCTGAAGATTTTACTCTACTAGAGGAATCAATACTTCATTCATGCACTAAGTAAGTGCTGTATCTCACCTGTATGTTTTGCTTCCGGATGAAAGCAGTGTATAGTTCTGGTGACAAGCAAGCCTGCAGCAAACAAACAGTCACCAGCATCCATGGAAGTGATTGTTTCTGAAACAGGAGGCAAGAACATTGGGTCTGAAAGGAAATGCAATATTTTAAACAACACAGAGGACATAAAATGAGATTTTGGGGTTAAAGATTTGGGTGATTGTTTTGTTTTTGAAGAAATAAAACCAGGAATGATATACAAACATTCATCAAATATCTATCTACACATCTACTACATGTGCAGTGCAATTCTGGGGCATCGTGTACGTTGCATGTACAAAAATAACATAGATATTAATTTGAAGTAAATGTGTACTACATACAGTACTCATGTCATTTCTAGGAACTACATAAAGATAGCGTGAAGGGCTTAGCTATGAGAATTGAAATAGTAGGGAGAATTCAGAAACCATAGTTAAAGAACTTAAAAAGAACATCTGAAAAGATGAACCTTTTGATAGGATTTAAACTGCCTATGGGATTCAAGAGCTTTAATCAACAAAAGCAGCTTATTTCATCAATGTCGTGAGCAATAGCAGACAAGGCATCATCAGTGAAGAACACTGTAGAAAACAATTTCTTTGGTTTAAAAAACTGTTTAGAGAAATCTGAGACTCCTCCCTTTGTCTGGTGACCATCTGGATGGATTTTGCCTTGGAAAGTCTGTCTTGAACTTGAAGCAAACAAACATTTGTTCCCATGGTGGGAAAGAAAAGATTGAAGCAGCATGCCAGAACTGGAAAAGCTGCCCATGCATATCAGTGTATTTACCTAGAGCAAGAAAAATGTGCTTTTTGTTTCTGGGACATTATCTTTAGTCCCCTTGTAAAGGTCTCCTTGACCATCCTGCATAATGTAAAGCCAGGGAAAATATAGTTATTTTTTCCCATACATGACATCTATTTCTCTAACATACATTTGCATTCAAGATCCGTTACCAGAAGACTCTTGCACCATGTTAGAGGCTCTGAGGGTTAATTTTTGTGTTCCTTAATGAGGTTTTAGTCACCCCAAAATGAGTTTGCGGTAGGCAGTTCCCTGGCGGAGGAGGTGCTACCCTGGCCTGGCAGCACTGCCGACAGCCCGGCCCCAGAGCACACCGAGTGTGTGGAGAGTTTTGCAGGACCAGTACCCAGCGAGGCAGCGGTGCCAGATGGTCCCCCCTCCGCCGGGCCGGGCTGCCAGAGCCAGACCCCAGCCATTTTGGGAAGCTGGCTGTTGTGCTGATGGACCCAAAGCCATCAGCTGGTGCCGGGGCCCTATCCAAGACCTATAAAGAGGGATAGACAGTAAACCCCATAATGGGGAGGAAAAATGCAAAGAGGCAGAAATGTTTATTTTCCTTTTCCTTTCTGGTTAGCCATTATGAATTTGGGTGGCACTGTTTTGGATGGACCCTGGACAACTCTGTGCTGCAATATATTCACTCAAACACTCATTTAAATGAGCTGGCAGTTCAGGTGATGGTTGTTTCCTGTTTCAAGCTATTTAGCATCCCTGGCTGTTTCTTTGCTAACTGAAATATGTGATCTCCTTCAACAAAAAACTAGTGACTGCTAATTATACACATCAAATCCAGACAGCAACTAAACTTTTATGATCTCAATATTGTCAATATTTACTCAATATTGTCAATATTTACGAGACCTCTGAACCTGCCTCACCCAATGCACAACGGCAGGAGGAACGTTGTATTTCATATTTCTTCTTTTCAGAAATTTGAGTAAGGTGTAAGTAACCTTTCCTATAAAGTAAGTCAGCTAATACGATCCTTCATCTCAGACATGTATAATTTACAACGTAAAAGCGATGGGTCATCACATTTATATGAATCTGCATATACAGTGGAAAGTTAGAATATTTTGGAAGGAGCTGATACATACTCCACAAAGGAGACTGATAAATCGTATACTGGCTCTTGCTTATTTGTGCACCATCATTGCTCAGGCAGAAAGACACACGCGTTGCCTGACTAACATCAAGTAGTTCAAGGTTACTTTGCTAGTGTACGTTTTGACAGTCTAATGTGCATTTTTGGCAGTGCGAATATAGATATATCTAAAAGATATACCTCAAAGATTTTAAGTTCAAGATGAAACACCTTTTCCTTAAAGACAATTTTGATTTTTTTATTTTAAAATTACCTTGAAGTGAACTATGAATAACTCAGTGTTGAAATGAACGGCAAAGGTTTAAAAGAAAGTATATGTGTTAAAATGCTTTAAATTCCAGTAAAATCGTTCTGAAGTTTTTAGAGCAAATTGAGGGCACCTGTGCAGGCACATATTACCTTCCTGCCAGCATTGCAGAGTCTGAGAGCTGAATTATTAGGAAAGCTCTTTTTCTGGATTTCAGACAAATCACTTTAATGTGCCAAAATTGATTTGGCATGAAATCATCAATAGACCCTCCAGAATACTAACAGCATTAAAGGCAGAGGCCAGGACTGTCCAACTTGCTTGCCTAAAGTTAGGCTCATAAACTAGTAGTTAGGCATCCAAATTAAAGTCTTCTGCTTCCAGATGTGCTGTGTGTCTGTTGGTCCAGCTGAAGAGATTTCAGCAAGTGACACATGGGGGTACTGAGAATACGGGGGATGAGGGGAAGAGTTCATCTAATGTCTTTGCTTCTCAGTTCAAATCTTCATCTACAAGCCTCAGGTGTTGTAGGTAACGACCCCAGGTAGTTGCTAAACCACTATAGTTTTGTGCATTTATTACTTTTTTTTTTAACAAATCCACAGATCTTATCTCTGAACCACACATCTTTATTTCCATCAAAAACACCGGTGCAGCCCAGTGCTCTGAGCAGAGAGCAGAGAGCCGACAGGTGAAGATCACTAACCTCTTCTCCCAGCTCCACTTTCAAGTCCCCTCATGGCCTTGGGTAAAACTTCTCCCAGCCTCTGCTTTCTTGTCCATGAGACAGCGATGACGATGCTTATTTTCTATGTATGCTGTGAACATCTCTCATTATATTCAGCTACTTTCCCTGAAGCACAGATTTACTGTAGAATCTTTGGTATGAAAGTATAGAGCAATATTTCTCCCCCAGCTAGTTGTATTTATGCAATTTAAGAGTGTGAAACAGCATTTGGACCAGGTCTTTAGGCAATAAGATACATATGTGATATCTCTGTAACATTTAGGGACAGGAGCCTTGGGTGACATAAATCTACTTTCTTTAAGTTCAGTGAATTTGAAAGAATTTCCTTTGGTGGAGGTATTGATTCAGTTCAGCTGAGGTCCAGGCCTCTGCCTTTTCAGTAGCAATGTTTCCTAAAACGATTGGGAAAAGTACAGTACAGGAGGAGATCTGCAGCCAAGCAACAACTCAAGGGAACTAAAACTGTTGTAGCTGATTAACAGAAATGAAAGCTGCTCAGAAACAAATCTGAGTATGAATTTGGAGCACAAGAATTAATTGAGAAGGGGATTCTCTTTGTACTTCTTTTAGTAGGTCAGACAGTTTATCCACTAAGATGCCTTTGAAGCTGCCAGCAAAAAAGGCATCACTGGAAAGATGAAACGAGCCAGCGAGTGAAGTCATCTGGTTGTCCTAAACCCTACTATTCTGAGTGAATTAGTTGCATGGTGAATAACAGAAACCTAAGCTGAAGATGCTCCATTAGCCTTTCCAAAGAGACGGTAAGAAAGGGATAGCACTGGCAAGGGATGAGTTGACGGTAACATGCAGCCTTAGTGCAAGAACAGGGGCGTAATGCTGAAAGGTTGAATTTCTGCTTCATGCAGCTGTGCAATACTTCTTCTTTCACTGCAGAAAACACCGAAGTACTGAACACAAACTCATAGTGATGTGCTCCCTTCCTGATGGCGTTCATTTAATGGTGGTGCGGGGCAAGTGAAAGTTACAGCGGTGTCGTGGTGACTTAGAGGTTGGCTGTTTACACAGCCATGAATTCAGTGGGAGTTTTTACATTGATTTTAATACAATGTGGCTCACAAGAAAAAAAAAAAAAGCAGATATAGTCACAGGAATTGGTCAGTGGCATACAGGAAAAAGACTGCAGCTCTTGCTGAAGTCAATGGGAGGAAGGGTTTTCACTAATAACATACATAAAGGCATTTGAGAAAAAGAAATGTGCATTCAGAGCAAAACAAATGAAGTGTTTGTTTTTTTCTAGCCCTTGGCTTCTTGAAAATACTGAAAGCAGAAAAATTCACTTTTTAAAGCTGCCTCTGTTTTTAATGCAGAAAGACAATATGGGATGTTTGTCCCAAAGAGAGGAGGAATAAAAGAGATATTAAGATCTCACAATCCTGGTCTTCCTCATCAGAGAGGAGTCATGGCAGATAGTGCCATCCTCTGCCTCCAGCATCCTACCTTGTACCTAAGGAATCACTCATCCTTCATTGAGGATCAGTTAAGTATAAGAAATGGAGGAAAAGAGGATGCAGTCACAGAATATGGCACATTTTAGGAATTAAATTGTGAAAACAATACTTGCTTTGCCCATATTTTTCTGTACCTATAGCTCCAAAACCAATAAAAGAGGCTTTTTGTCATGATGCTGTATTATGTTGTATTTATTGTTTTTTCCAGCCTAAAGTGCTTTGTGTGTGAGATTAAAAAGCTGCAAGTCTCAGGCCATCTGGCCAACCAAATGGATTTAGTGTACAGGATCACTGCCAGATGCATGCCAGTTGTAAGTTTAATTTTTGCACATATAAAGTGCCTGGGGCTCTGTGTCTGTTATTCAGAGAAAATCATGTTCCAGTTTTCCAAAAGAATCCAGATACAGTTTGAATCTAGGTGTATGGTCTTTTCTCTTTCACATGGTTTAAGGGCATATTCTTTGTTTCTCATAAAGAAAAATGATGGCAAGAGAATTTTGCATATATCTTACATGTTACGTATGTTTGATCACATCTGTCTGACCTTATGGAACAGTAGGAAACACAGCAATAAGTTTTCTTAAGGAGCTTCAGTGAAATTGTTTAACTGAAAGATAAAATTTCACAGAGTACTTTAGATTAATTTGCACTTATATTTATTTATGATCCACTTGGAGGATAACTATGTTTTCAAGTATATAATAGTTTATAATATCTCAAATTGATATTTAATTGATTTCATTTATTTTAAATGAGGAACTAACGGAAGATGAGATGTATTTTTAGCTTTACAAACTGTAAGAAGGATAAAGTGCATTTAATTTTTTATTTTGCAAATGTTGTCCCATAACAAGGTCTACAGCACGTCTGACAGAGATACTGTGAAAATGAGGAAAGGTGTGAGCACAGATAGCTCTGGGCTTTGCAAAAAGGTCTTGAGGATTTTGTTCAAAACACACCAGTTGAAATCCAGGGTAGAGCAGGATTTGGGTGATGGGAAACAGTGATTTGCGGGCCTGGCTCTCCTGCCTAATGCACTGCTGCCCACATCAGTGTATTTCTTTGCAGCTAAAATACTGAGCTTGAATTACTTTCTCCTAAACAGACCTGAAGGCCCAATGAATCAGAGATAAATGTTTGGAAAGGAAAGAAAGACTTGTTTGTCAGGGCAGAGTTATTCTCCCCTGTCTGATGGAGCAGCGAGGGAGGAGCTGGTGAAAGCCAGACATTGATAGCAGCCAAGGGCTCCTGCAGCGGATCTCGGTGCCCTCGAGAGGCACAGCATGTGGGACAGCCCAGCCCACTGCGCTGACTGGATTTGGCAATTTCCATCATAGTCAAGTTAAAGTACATGCAGACAAAAATACGTTTAAATGTTTGGAAAAGGGGAGCGGCGGCAATATTGCTAGATGCTGCCAAGAAGCAGAGCCTCCCATAGGAATTTCTTTGCAAATGTCTCTAACACTAAAAACAAATCTCAGTCTCCCAAAATAAGGCCTGAATCAGCCTTGAAATCAGCAGGTCTAATCGCATTGTTGCTCCTGGAGATAAATGCAAAGTTTTGGTTAGCAGCTCAGATCGGTATGTTAGCAGCTCAGATGACTACCCAGTGAAAAAGGCTCTATGTGGTTTGGGGTGCACCTTTCCAATGAAGAGCCACAAAAGAAAAGCTGGCACTGTAATCTGTAGTTTATTTTATTCTTGAAAGTAATTTTCCCAGTGATATTATCCATTTTTTTCTCCTGCAAACTTGTTCAGGGGGTGGGAATCAGGGAAACCAAACAAACAGTAGATTTCATAAAGTAAGGAACAGCAAATTGAGCAAAAGGAGGATTATGAAGACTAAATCTTTTGTTCAAAGAGTGATTAAAAAGCATTAAGTTGGATGAAGTCAATCTAGAGCTTAACTGTATGAACCTTCTGCCTTGTTTTTCTTCTGTTTGGCTTTACATGTATTAAGAAATTAAAGGAGTGGGAGAGACCTCTTGAGGACTACTGAGGTTGGGGCTTTTTAGAAATAATAGTGGAGCAAAGTCAGCTGGACATATGCTCTGCTTCCCAGTTTCTAGGCAATGTAAATTGTCCTGGCCAGCTGTATCCAAGAGAGGCAAGAATAAGTTGAGTGCTCTTTTCCAGGTGAGGACTCAAGCAATTCACACCCAAATCTATGTGCCATGGGGATTCATTCCTGCAGGCAATGAAATTCTGGGATTTGTACCCTCCTCTCCCCATGGCTTAAGTGAAAACAGTTCCCCTGCCCAAGAGCAAATACAGCTGCAGTTCATTGCTGAAATGAGGAAGTGTCAGGGTAATTGCTATTTGCTTTGCATTCAGAATACTTTTTTTTTTTCTGTGGTTTTAGATTAAAACTGCACAATAGGAGGGCATCCAGCTCTCTGGGTCTTGTGTGCCTTAAAGAAAACTGTGTTTAGAGGAGCACAGCTCCTTTGCAGGAAAGACCAATAGTATGAAGTAGGAGTTATCAGTGGATGCTATATTGTAGTGATGGACATACATCAAGAGAGACTAAAAACAACAACTAGTCAGGTTTCTGCACTCTACTTGTGCATGGCACTTGGAAAGCTCTGAGCCTTTTTTCCACACTGTGTTTATACAGAAAGATCAAGGGTGGGGGACAGAGTGCAGCTGTAAACATAAATGAAGTTGGTATATTTTTTTTCCACAGCTTTTCTGTATTGACTGACTTAATTGTCTCCTTCTGTTTAAATTGTGGTTCTAAATGAATTGCTAGTTTGATTTAAAACTAATTGTTAATTTCAAAATCACCTGTCTCCAGCCGTTTCTCATCATGGGCTTTTTGGTCAGTACATTTTCTTGTCCTCCCAGTTTGGCCTGATGACATATCCTTTATCTGAAATATTTTTGTTTCTGGTCTTTGATGTCCTTATGAACATGACTGAACATTTCAATCTTTACGTCTGGAGAATACTGCCCTTGGATGGCAGCTGTACCCCGTAGCTCTGCTATATGGAGCAAAGGCTCATAATGGAGCAATGCAAAACTCTCCCAGTAGCCAGCAACTTTACACTGAGATGTACTGAGAAAAAACTTTGCCCTAAAGCTTTTTGCTCTCCTAGGATCTTATTTTCCCCCTTGATTCACACTTCTCTTTCTAATGAAGACCAGAAGGAGGAGCTTCCCCCTCCCCAAGCACTTGAATAGAGCTTGGAGGAAAGCTATTTTCCTTCCAAAAGTTGTTTTTGATATTTCATCATCTTTCTCATTCTGTGATTGGGTGAAAACAGATATTTTGGTAAAAAGGAAGTTTCCTTCTCCCCCAGAGAGAGCTAATAAGTAATCTACTGGCTAGGGCACATGTCCAGGGCAGAAGGCACTGAAGAACTCCTCAGTCTGGTCCTTACCAGAGGCTGAACTTAGCTCTTGCACAGTGCAGGGCCCAGTGTGCCTATTATCTCCCCTCTTCTTGCCCTCCATCCATTCTCACCTCCCCCAAAATCACTATTATTCCCATGGAAATTTGCTAAATCAGCCACTTAACAAAAAACTCCATGTGGTTCTAGCCAAGCAAGTTGAAAAACTGAAACAGAACTTAAGTTGAAGAAGTTGGTTAGCTCCAACCATAGGGGATACGCATATTTATATTGGCTTTTTTTTTTTCTTTCAAGTACAGTGGATTATCATAGAATCATAATGTCCTTTCAGAATTGCTTTTCCAAGGGGTGATACTGTATAAATCATGAAAACTAGACATGGAAAATGTCGGGCAGGTCTCCTGGTCCAACCATCTGCCAGGAGAAGATTGTTCCCTGCAGAATTTTCCCCAGTGCTCTGCTGTTGCAAAGTAGCAAAGAGATGCTTTATCTGCAAAACAGCTCAACGCCTATTTATAGTCCTGCAGAACTCATTATCTTTAGTTACAGAGAAATGACTTTACACCCCTGTTACAGAATAAGGTCCCTCTGTCCACAGTGTCGCAGCTGAGTTTGCCTACGTGCATGTCCCCAAAGCCACAAGTGTGAAAGCTGATATGTGTTTGCAGCTCGATAATTAAATCAGAAACATATCCTATCCACCGCAATCACATATCCTGCCCTTCCACAACACATTGATAACCAACCGGCAACCACTTGATTACTCCCCCATGAATAATAGGCAGCACAGCAAAATGTTCCCGTGTGTTGAAAGCAGAGAAGGAGCATTTCATTACCAGATCCTCTCCCTCTTTGCCAGAAGCTACCAAACAATAAAATGGAAAGGAGAGATATAGCTTGTGGCATCTGTCAGTGCAAGTAGCCTTTGGTTCAACCTGGGCTGTTATAAATATTATATTAGAAGTATTAGCAAGAGCAGATTGGATTGCAGCAGGTCCAGAATGAGGCAGCCCGAAGGCTGGCGATAAAGCTGGAAGAAATGAAATGGTTTGGCATGGGTGTCTTCTGCTTTGCATTGTGCAAGGAATGAAAAGGAAAGAGGGAAATCTTTCTGCCTTCATTCGGCTCATCTGGAGCATTTATTTAGAAGAGCCACTTTTGCCACCTTGGCAAAGATGGACTGCGCCTGCATGGGCAAACAACATGACACACGACACTGTCCTCACAAAGTCTATTTAATTACCCTTGTCACTCTTCTGTGCTTTTCTGGATGTGTTTATCTATGTTTAAGTAAGTTTGCATCATCATTGGATGTGGGCTCAGTCCGCACTTTGGCCCAGAGCTGGGAGTGCAGGTTCAACTTGCACAGGCTTCATGGATGAACCCGGGCACATCAGTGAGGGACAGAGTTTGAAGACATTCAGGAACTGAAAGACAAAAAAATAGTTACTAACTCTTCTTGGTTTCACACAATGAGAGTTCCTGAAACTGTCATTTAGTTTTTACTATCAGCTTTAGACACCAAAATAATTTTTTAAATCTAGTTCGTCTTTGCATCTTGGTCCCCCACCTCTATTACAGAAAGAAAATTGTTTGTCTAGCCTGAACTTCTGTGAGAAGCTAAGAAACTTCTGGCAGAGATGATATGAGTGCCTCAGCTAAATAGGAAAATTCATTATATACATTGAAATTCTGACAACTTCAAAGGAACAAAGAAAATCAAGGGGGTGTGAATATATCTCATATTCCTTCCTGTTACTGCAATTTTAGGTGTTACTTGTAAATAAAAATTGTTCCCCAAAAAGTTTAATTTTTTAGGGTCATAGTGTTACTTAAAAGAAAAGAAAAGAAGAGAAAAGAAAAGAAAAGAAAACAAAAAATCCTTTAACATTCTTCCTTCAGCAATGAGAGAACAAGGCAGGCAAAAATCATTGAAGAGGTGGACATCTCCACACCACTAAATAAACCCTCCACCTTGGTGTACACGGGGGATTAGGAAAGAGTGTTGCCAGAGATTGGCTTAGACATATTTCCCTAGAGGTACAGAGAGATATTGAGGGAAATCACAATCATTCTGTAACATGTGATTAAGAAATCAGGATTATTTTTTTTTTTCTCATTTTAAGAATGCAACAGACTGGACGGGAACCACCTGAGAAAGCTGACGGCAAGAAGAGTGGGGAGAAATCATTCCAGTCAATACTTCTGAAGTGTGGGCTTACATCGTTTGTCCTACAGCATTTTTATCATAGCAGAAATACTCATATAAAGGAGAACAGCCTTGATGATCTTGGGCAGAAGGCTATTATATAAACAAGTACATATTTAATTGCCCTCTTTTTGCTCTCTGGAAGGACTTTCCTCCTGTTTCAAGTTGGAGGTAGGTCTAAACTCAAGAGCACTTGGCACAAAAAGGCACTTGAAGTTTTCTATTCAAGGATGTGCAGTTGCACAGCCTCTTCGAGCAACTTTAAATAGGTGCCGTGAATGGCAAGTTGAGAAGCTGCATTATCATTAGCTTCCACCTGAGGGTAAAAAGAAATACACTCTCTGACCTTAGATGGATCAGAAACACTGGCTAATCAAGCAAATGGCAGTAAAATATCCCCGACTGCTCCGCTACTCTTAACCATTTCTGGTATTGTGCCTGCCTTATAAAATGCACGAAGGTTAAGCTCCACTTGCAGGACTGTAGCCTCTGCAGGATGGGACGAGGCAGCCACACACCCTACGTGCAGTTGTTGGTGCCCATCCAAGGACTGGAAATGGTTTACCATTGCCACCCCTGGCCCTCCTGGACTGTCAGTTTGCTGGTTTGAAATGTCCAGCTGTGGCTCTCTTAATCATGACCCATCTTGGTGCCAGCAAATGACCCCCTCGCAGATGTGTCTTGCACATCTGAAAGAGCGGGTTGGTGCTCCCATCTTCCCAGGTGACACAAAGTTATGGCGTGAGATGCTCCTGCGCTGCCTGCTCCTAGGTACCTCACCGAGCTGTTGCCCACCAGGCAGGGTGATGAACAACCTACCCAGCACTCACACGCCATCCTGCTGGGATGATGTCCAGTGCCAAGCCAAGAGGTCTGGCCACACAGCCTCTTGCTGTCCCTTTGTTACAGACAGCTGCTATTTGGGGCCATATTTGTGTCCCCCATGCAGTATAGGGTACGTACAGTCATTTCCCTTCTCTGACTTCTCCTTTCACACTCGACACTGCAATTTGTGCTTTGGCTCTCTTCCTAATGACTGTATTATTAGCTCTATTTTCATCTGCTCTCAGCTGTTTATTTTGCATAGAGTTATTTTGGCTGCTCGACGTATCACAAATTGAGTAGCTGAATCAAGTCCACAAATGCTAACAAAGAAAGCACGTCAAGCAGGGCTCTGTCTGACCAGCATCGTTTTCACCCTCGCATGTGCTGCTGCTCCCTGCCCACGCCGGCATCCCAACTGCCATCCTGCTGCGTTTCTGAACGTAGAGTGGCACAGCGAGGAGCAGAGTGACCATATGGCCTGAGGCAGCTGGGCCATATGAGTCTCCATTTGCAACACCTAGTTTGCACTTCCTAAGACGCAGAAGGTGTTTAATACGTTATGTGTCACTTTATGGGCTATTCCGGCCTTAATTGCAGAGTCTGAAATGGTGCACAAAAGCTGTCCTCTTGAATGTGCTCCCTGCAGGAACAGGAGGCGTTGTCCCTCAGTCAGAGTGTTTTTCCATTTGTATCCAGGACATCTGAGCAAAGCAGCTGACACTCTTCAGCATTCAAGATGGCTGGTCCTACCATTTGTTGTCTAGCCATTATCCCCTCAGCAGCCCATCAGTGCTCTAGTTTTTTGGTACAACTAGTGGAAATGTGACTCACAAAGGGGTGGGTGTGCTGGTTTTGGCTGGGATGGGGTTAATTTTCTTCATAGTAGCTAGTATGGGGCTATGTTTTGGATTTGTGCTGGAAACAGTGTTGATAACACAGGGATGTTTTCATTACTGCTGAGCAGTGCTTACCCAGAGCCAAAGGCTTTTCTGCTTCTCCCCCCACCCCACCAGCAAGGAGGCTGGGGGGCCACAAGAAATTGGGAGGGGACACAGCCAGGACAGCTGACCCCCACTGACCAAAGGCATATTCCAGACCATATGATGTCATGCTCAGCATATAAAGCTGGGGGGAAGACCGATTCTCTCCCCATCCCACCATGGGGGGAGTGAGCGAGCAGTTGCGTGGTGCTTAGTTGCCGGCTGGTGTTAAACCATGACAGTGGGAAAGGTCTATGAGGCTCTCAATGGGCGTATGGAGGGGAAAGGATCTGTGTGAGTCCACTTTTCTCCTGATCTTCTGACACCTTCAGACCACAGAGGTCTGTTATTTAGGTATGAGAGGGATGGAGTCATCCTGAATTCACTTCTCACAGACTTCCCTGGGGTTTTGGAAAAGCCTCATTTACATATACATGTTCCCAAAATATGTCTCTGGAGAGCCCTCACTGTGATCAGCATCAGGTATGAGCCCTGCAGTCTGCAACTGCATAGGAGCTCGCTGCTTCCCCACTGCCCATCAACAGCTAAAATGGGAATTTCCATCTGCACCGTGCAGATTGGCTCCAGATTGTTTGTATGGAGGGAATGAACTGAGAAACAGGGAAGGAGCCCTCACCTTCTGCTTTCCTGGGAGCAAAGACTTCTCAAAGGTCCTATTTTCTTCTGGCTCACTGGAAATCCTTGAGGGAATGAGGGGAGGAATGATATTAGGAGATTCCCTAACAGTAAACAAAGCAGAAGCACCTCATTGCCTAGGGAAAAGCAGAGAGGGGACAAGTGGATAGAAGCAGAAATGAATGATCTCCATTCAGCTCTTCTCTTCCCACTAAATAAAGCTGAAAGCTGAAAAATTAAGTAAAACTGCCTATCTCCCAGGTTTTGGAAGAGGAAGGAGCACAGGTTATGTGCATGTGTTGTTACAAGAAAGTCTTAGCTAGAAAAGAGTTTTCTAACAATTTTACCCCCCTCCCAGCCAATCCATGGTTTTAGCAGCAACCCGGGACCTCTGATGGGTGATAGCCCACTTCCCAGCAGAAAAAACTCTATGGAAACCGCGCAAGATTTTTAATGTTTAATGACATAAAATCAATTGAAAGTGGTTGCTGGCTTCCACAATCAATTTTAGGAGATCTCTCAGAGAACAGGAGAAAGTGGGAGAGTTTCCATTAGCCCTGGAAATCTCATCAACGATAGGGAAATAGTTATAAACAACCCTGCATTCCAATAAACATATTAATAACCTTGTCCTCACTGATTTCTCATGTCTCTGTAAGAGGATACAGTTTTGTCACCAGTAAGGTCAATATCTTGGTCTCAATTCCACCCTTTCTTTGCACAGACACAGAAACATCCATGTGGCTGTGAGCCCCTTAGCAGAACGAGCTCTGAACCATGGCTCACGGTTGCTGTCCCATGAGCTGTCTCTGGTCTGGGAATATCCGAGGGGCAGAAATCCCAGGGGGTAATCCCCCTGCCTGCAGGCTCTGCCCCATAGCAAAAGGCACCTTAGCCAAAATACAGGGTAAGAAGCTGTCCTGCCCTATAGCTGGGTGGGAATGGGCCCCCCAGGGAAACATGGGGCTCCTCATCCTGGGTGCACGCAGGGGCTAGCGCGGCCAAATTCACCCGAACGTTCATGGGTGGCCACACTCAAGGGCTGTTCGGTCAATGAGAAGTTGCCTGCTGATTTTGATGGGCTTTATGCCATTTGCCAAGCTTAATGCTGCATGGCATGAAGTGCCCTTTTTCTGCCCTTGTTTTGCTCAGACTGGGGGATTATGATGCCTTCTGCTAGATGGAATCTGAAAAAAAAAAAAAAAAAAAAGATATTTTTTGCATCTTTTAAAAATCCCAGGACTAAGCAAAGTTAGGAACAGCCCTGACTGCAGCTCAATACAAATCAAGAGGCTGTTTTCAAATTTTCCAGGTTCGCTCCAGGACTCCAGCTAAGTGAAGTCAAGGAAGGGTTTGTAATGCACAATTTAGTCAGTGAATTTGTAGATCTCTAAAGGCGTGCTTAATTTAATATTGTTTCTAATGGCTATTGTCTTCATGCTTGCCTGTTTCCCCGGTGTTTTTCCCTTTTGTAATTACTTGAATGGGCATTTCCAGGTGCACTGCATATATTAGCAAGCACTTTCATTTTAGTAATGAGTGAGACGCTTTCCGTGTTTATTTCTTCATTGTCCTAATAGTTACTTTATTAAAGGTCCTGATTCTTCTAAAAGAGAAAAACGAACATTTACCACTCGTTTCTACCTCATTTTCCTCTTCTACCTTATGATGCCCTTGAAAACAGAAGAGTTAAATTACTTACTGACCAGGGTTAGACCAGATTTAAATTATCAGAGAAAAGTAAAACTAAGAGGGGATGCTTGGTCAATGCCTGTCCTCACCCCTTACTGGAATGACAAGTAAGCACATGTTGAACTTAAAGCCATTCCTCTGGTCGTCAGGACCTCGGGGCTATTTTAAGCTCTCTTAGGGGTACCTGCAGTGCCCTTTTCCCACACTCCGTTACCATCCCTTAGCATTAATGTGCGTTTTCCCACTCCTTGCCCCGCAGCGTGCAGCCTGGGGACTCGTGGGGTGCAGGAGGCCAAGCCTTGCCCCGCCACCCCAGGCTGCCAATTAATGCTGTGGCAGGATTTCAGCATCAGCTGACAACCTTCATCCTGCCGCTGAGCAGCATTTATTATACATGCACAACATCTCTTTGCCACATGCTAGTCTAATTTTCAGATTGGCTGTTTATTAGCATTATTACAAATGTGGCTCTTCATCTTCTATTAAATGGTACTGCAGCCACTGTGCTCCCACATGAAGCCTATAAGGAAGCACTTGGTTCATTAAATTACCCTGCAAATGTCAAACTTGCTCTGTATTATTAGCTGTACATCTTACATCCTCTTTATTAGGATTCTGTGTCTTGAGGGTGCCCTGTGGCGTATAGATTTTTTAAAATACAAACCAGTGCCATTTCGCTGTTTAAAAGAACATTTAATTAAACTGGATTCATTGCTTGTATGGGGCTAGTTAAATGAAAGCTAAATAGAAGGCATATGATTACATGTTATTAAGAACAGCGACTGCTCCAGAGACCAAACTCTTTTAACACAACATTAAGCTGAACTCATTTCATATGCACAGGTTAACTCTGGCCTGTGAGGAGAACATATTTTGAGAAGATCAGCAGAATGGTTATGGGCACTAAACAGCTTTTAACAAAATGCGTGTTTCAGGGAAGAAACCTTTCCTAAGCTAGACTTATATATGCTAATGACAGAAGTCAAAGCTTCACACTGATTCTAGGTAACCTTTTAATAATTACTGCTTTTATAGTGTCAGATGTAAATGATAAGATTGGCTTTATTTATTATTTCACTAGCTATAAATTAACAAAGGGCCACAATGAGTATAAAAATAAAATTGGAAATATTTTGTAGGCTTGAGTCATTGGTCACATCATTACTTTTTAATGGTTTTCAGGAAAGCAAAAAGTATCATAACGAAAACCTCCATTACACAATTTCCTATTCCCTACTCCATTTAGGTTAACACTGTTGGTTGGATCAGATTTTTTTTAAGAAGTGCACTCACCAAATTTCCTTTCCAGGCATCCTAAGCTGCTTTTTGAAATTCTACCTCACCCATGTCCTTCTCCAAGCCCATCCCTAAAATTCACCATGGCTGTGAGTCTACAAAGCCTTCAGCAGTGGTGTGGCACTCAGTGGGCAAAAGCTGCTATTTTTTACATGAATCGCAGCCATCTCATCGTACTCTTTCAGCTCCCGGCTGCTCTGAGGTTAAGATTGCCTTTGGTGGTTTGGAGGAGGGATAAGGGTTTGGGTGTGCATCACTACATGGCACTGGCTGGGCGTCGTAGCCCTCTTCCCCCTTCCTTCCTATGCACCCTTCTTGCCTGTTGATTTACCTGTTACTAAGGTTAAAACCATGACAGTGACAAGCTCCAGCTCAACCCCTCTTCAAATCCGCACAAGGACACCACATCTATTTTCTCTGCTTGCAAGTGAGCACGCACAGCTAGAGCTCCAGAGAGGCAGCTCTCAGCATGAGGTTCATGACTGAAAAGCATTAGGCAATTGAGATCTTGTATCTCAAACTGGAATTACCTGTTGCTTCCAATAAAGTAACTTAAAATCAGGCTTTTTGCCATGGTAGCTAATGGTGGGACCAGTGCTGTGTGTCCCTGGCATGTGTTCCCTGAGCACTACTGCGTTTCGTGCAAATAACCATGTCAGCAGTGAGGACATCGCTGTCGGAGCATTTGGCTCACAAACTCCCTCCAAATCACATGGAGAGCACAAGGCAGAAGTTTCTCCCATGTGAAGTAGATGCACTCAGAGGTGAGGCTGCATCGTCTCCCTCCGGTTTCGCTCCCCTGCCCTCTCTGGAAGGAAGCGCCAATCGCCCCGTTCTGCCTGACTCCCCCGGTTCCAGCAGAAGCTTTATAAATCCCCTGGGCATGAAGATGCCTAATGACCAGAATAAAAAACCTATGTCCTAAAAATGGCTGGACTTGAGTCCTCTGCTCAGCATTCCCCTGGGCGGGTGCAGGCATCTCTGCTTGCTGTCCCCGGCATTTCCAGCAGGACCCCAGGGCACCTTGCTGCTCGGGGCTACAGCCCGAGCCCCTGGGCTCCTCCAAGGGTTTGGGCTGCCGACTGCCGCCACAATACATGTCTCCGATTAATAAACAGAATAACTTTTGCCTACGCATTAGGCCAGACATGCCTCTCTACCTCTATCTAGGTCAGCGAGAGCCTTGGGAGTGCAGAAGTGTGCTCTGAAAAAAAGAGGAAGAGACCTTCCTATTTTAAGGTTGTTTTAATTGCTTTTCATGCTTTTCAAAACATCTGAGAGGAAACTCTTCCCTGGGAGTGCCACTTCCCCCACTCACACCTCTTCTGGAAAGACCTGGAGATCTCAGCCTCTCCTGTGCCGCAGCCCAGGCACAGCACTGGCTCTGCTTCTCTTGGGGTCCCTCTCTGTCTTCTCAGTGTGTCTACTTTTTAGCTTTCTTTTTTGACTGCAAAAGAAATGGAGCCCTTCCACGCATTGCTAATGCAAGCAGGCAGCCACATATACATGAGAAACTGAATTATAATGAACAAATTGAAACAAATAAGGCAGTCCTGAAGCAACTCTGCCTTCCAAATGGAAGTGTGGTTGTTGGCAGGGTTTAACCCCAGCTGGCAAACAAGCACCACGCAGCCGCTTACTCACTCCCCCCACGGTGGGATGGGGGAGAGAATCGGAAGAGTAAAAGTGAGAAAACTCATGGGCTGAGATAAAGACAGTTTAATAGGGAAAGCAAAAGCTGCGCACACAAGCAAAGCAAACCGAGGAATTCATTCAGCACTTCCCATGGACAGGCAGGTGTTCAGCCATCTCCAGGACAGCAGGGCTCCATCACGCCTGACGGTGATTTGGGAAGACAAACGCCATCACTCCGAACGTCCCCCCTTCCTCCTTCTTCCCCCAGCTTTATGTGCTGAGCATGACGTCCTATGGTCTGGGATATCCCTTGGGTCAGTTGGGGTCAGCTGTCCCGGCTGTGTCCCCTCCCAACTTCTTGTGCCCCCCCCGGCTCCTCGCTGGTGGGGTGGGGGGAGAAGCAGAAAAGCCCTTGGCTCTGGGTAAGCACTGCTCAGCGAAAACATCCCTGAATTATCAACACTGTTCCCAGCACAGATTCAAAACATAGCCCCATACTAGCTACTATGAAGAAAATTAACTCTACTTCAGCCAAAACCAGCACAGTTGTCCAGAGGTTGAGCTTATAACTTCTGGGCTTTGAAACAGGCTCTTAAATGGAGACCCTGCGTCTTTTTTGTTCGTCAACACAATCCACCCTTGGGGCACATCGGTACAGCCGCGGCTTTGAGGAGAGTTGTAGCCAATATAGTAATGTGCAGGGATGTAATTGGTAATGTTGGAAGGGCTGCTGTGGGCAGATGGGAGCCGAAAAGGCTGTGCGTGTTGTGAGATAGGCTTTTATACGTATTGGCCTGGGAGTCCAAAGCAATGTATGATGAATGACCTTACACATCCATAAGCCACTTGAACAGTAAAGCATGGCATCTGTGTCCCTTGCCTGGTTACAGGGCAGTTGTACCCTCTCTATAAATCATGCCAGAATGAGGTTTCCCTTAGTAATCTGGGTTAACCTTTCCTGCTATGTGGGTTAGCTACCCAAGAGTTTAAATCAACAGTTCAGCCGGGTGGCCTGAGGTTCACCTGCAAGATAAGAAACGCCAGATTTCTCTGGCCACGGTCCTTTGCCTTCCAGCAGACCCTGGTTTCTGCCTTAGAGCAAGTGCTGTCTTTAGGCACAGCCTCAAATCCTCTGCAAGGTGAGAGGAGGAGTAGCCAGGACCAGACCTGTAGGAACCAGAAATACTGCAAAGTTTGTTATGTAAAGCCTCTGCCTTTGGCAGAGTACAAGTTTTACTTGGGTTTTTTTTTTTTTTTTCAATCATATTTTTTTATCCCCCCATACAATTACCTTCTGCCAGGCATGCAGTGCTGCAGCAGCCCATAGGTACTTGAGTATTTATTTCATAGTTTGCCTTCTGCCCTGGCAGTATGTCCATCTGAGCATCAGTTCACCTGACTTATTTCATAAAAGATCCCAATGTCAGTAATAGCTTCTGATGTGACTGCTGACTCTCAAGCTTTCTTGGGTTTTGTTTTCCAGAAAGCTGTAATTTTAAGCAGTCTTAGTATCTGCTTTCACACTGCAAAACCCCAGAGAACCTCCTTTATATACATGTACAGCAAAAAGCCTTTTACTCAGAATTTGCTTAAAAGTCTTATACTAAAGCACCACTGCCTGTGTCTTCCCTGGGATTAAATGCAGGACATCAGGGTTCATGCTCCCGTGGGCTGTGCAAGCACTGCTTTCAACAGCCTAATGCTTGTCCTGGGCTTTGATGTCAGTCACTATTATGAAAAAAGAATGAAACTGAGGAAGAAGAGATTTACTGTGTAAAATGGCTAACAATACTTCTGTGCTGTGATGTCTTGTATAGTATCTCCAGTGATGGTCATTTCAGTCTAGGATACAACAAGCTCTAAATGGTTGGACTATCATGGTTGTTTATTTAGTGTTTCTCCAGCTGTGATTACAGGTGGGGACCTAGGGAAGAGTATCCTATGCATCTTATATACACAGGGCAAACACATATGATAGTTTTCCTCAATATTTTCCCACCTATTTCAGCTCAGGAAACTCCTGCACTGGACACTGGATGTTCCTCCTCAAAACACTTCTCACCCACTATGTTGTTGTCTTCTCTTGAACCCATGTGAAGCTTTAACATCCATTCCTCTCTCAGGAGGAGTCCCAGAGGTCACCAAGCTGCCATGGGAAGATCCAACTCCTTCCTCAGGGTTTATAGATCAGAGCAACAGCAGCCATGGGGGAAGCAATTGCTGTCAGCAGAGTCATCCGCAATCACTGTTCCGAATTTGGATCAAATCCTTACAGTCCTTTTCCATAAATAACACTCCGTCCTTCACATAAAAAAAAATAATTTGTTATTTATACAACAGATGCACCTAAATACCACCAACCAAGATGAGGACTCAATTGTGCTAGGCACTATAAAAACAAGCAGTAAACCCCCAAAGAGCTTTTAAAGTAAGGGATTGATAGTTTAGTTCTCCTAGGAAGACTAGTCACTGTGAATCTTTAAAATATATTTCTATGCAGAGCAGAGAAGGTTGTTGCGCTTTCATTCCTTTCAGTGCTTGATAGCACACATAAAGCACCAAACACAAAAGCTAAGTGTGACTGCAACTTGAATCCCAGACATTATATGTGTGCAAATCCTGCCAGAAACATCCACTGACTTCTAAGCAGAAATTTCTTCCTGAATCAGGAAAATGACGAGCTGGGCATCATTCCTCACTTAAAATATCAGCCCCACAGTGGTAGATTTAATTGCAACAGGCTTCGTAGAGAGGAGCGATGCCAAATCCTTACCATAAAAGCATATTTCTGACTTCCTGCTATTGCGTTGCATTCATGGACATGCTCAAAACAATCATTTTTAGAGCGGTTCGACTCCTGAGCTTGCCTCAGTGCGCTTTGAAGCAGTTTGTTCTAAGCAAGTCATGTTCACTATCCTAATCTGACATAAAGCCTGATGGAAAAATCTGTGATCGATTATAGCAGCAGGACAAAGAGATATGAGAGGAAAGCAATGCAAAAGAACAGATATCAATCACTGGTTCGCAACCAGCCTAAAGAAGGTAGCTGGTGATATTACTGAATTTGAAGGCAGTGTAGCACATCTTTTTGCTGTTGTAGGTAAACACTCTGAGCTGCAGACTGTTTGTCTTACAGACAGACCGATTTGGTATAAAAAGTGGATTTTGAAGTATGGATTTTGTTGGAAGGGGACAAAATAAACTACTGGTTCATTACCTTGAAAATGGTATAGCATGTAATGAGTGTTTGCAGCAGTTTCACAGCTGCTTATTACTGTTATTTTTAAGCTTCTAAGTGTTTTTTATATTTACAATTTTTAATTGATTGAATTTGAAAAATATGGTGGAACAAATTTGTATTGAATAAGAAATAGTAGACATGATCAACAAGCTCTTTAATGTTGAGTTAGCTTTTTTCTCATTCCTGGACAAGATCATACTTCAAAGCAAATTAAAGATGCGAAGCCAAATTCTGATTGCAATGCAGGCAACAGAAATCTTCCTGTCAGCCTCAATAAAAGCAGGTGTAAGTTTTCAGTATTAGTCCAGTCCATCCAATTCACATGTCTTTCTGTCTTTATCTAATCTAATACATGGTCGTGAGATAAATTATAGAAGCGTATGATAAATTGCATTGCTATTCATTTTTGGCAAGATCACCAATACTCTGGCCACTAATTCATCTCCGCCAGGATCCATTGTAACATACCAGATCCTTGAAACAGCCTCCAAATAATGTAATTTTGTTTTCTTAAAGAAAACAAAGAAATTATATCTGCTGGCAAATATCTTGCTTACCCTCACCAAAATAAATGATACCTTGTTGCCACCTCTGCAAAATCATGGTTATAAAAATACCAAAATGTATTTATAACATTAAGAGTCTCAAAGATATTACCTCCTTATATTCTATTTGAGTGGGAAACTATAACATGATTTAAGCTGAGGGATTTCAAAGCAGGAAAGGATGACATGGCTTAGGTTTAGGGATTTCAAAGAGTCATTAATTTGGTTATTTCTATGTTCATTGTTTTTTTTGGCTAGAGACTTGATAATACATATAGAATACACAAAACTGAGTAAAAAAACTGCAATATGCTGTAATAATTTTTTCCGGTGCTTATTTAGAGCAGTTCACCACTCTTGCACAGAAGCACCATCCTGAATCACACCAGTAGTACTACCTTGGACCCACACATTAATGCATCTCTGTTAGGTACCATTCATATCCATCTGGGAGTAGAAGGAGGAATATCCCATTAAAGCAAAAAGGGAAGATAACTTCTTTTCCCTTAGACCCATCAGATCCATCCCTGCCTTCCATATGAACTCTGCTGGGTAGCGAAGGCTGGTGGTGAAGTGCCTCTTGATATGCTAGGAAATCGTGAAGATTTGAACATGAGGTTTGGGAGGTACGAGCTAATGAAGGCTGACTGACTTTGTGAGTTGTAGGAGAGCTCCCCATTGCCACTAGTGTGAAGGAGCACCAGGATGCTGCAAGCAGGTAGGACTGCACCACAAAAGCTAGTGTCAAGCCCATTGATGGTAGACACCCTTGATCCCACCACCAACATGAGCTGTTGGATGTGCCAGGATGGTGGTGGGCAGTGGGCTGCATCCTGAGCCAGCCCCATGTCCCAGCCCAATGTCCCACCACTCCACCGCTGAGGAAGAGGGGAAACAGTAAGCTGATGGCAATTTTGGCCAGAGGAGACACGTTAGCGCCCATGCCCCTGCTCAGTGCCAGCCTGGGTAACTGCTTTCTGCTCCTTGGCATTGCCACTTCCACTGCAGACAGCTCCCTCCTCCTCCTCATCCTGCCATAAATTGCTGTGAACCGGTGCCGTGAACCATCCAACAGCTGCTGAATTTCACCCAGGAGGTTGCTGCACCTCAGTGGTAAGGGAAGTGGTTTTGCATATCAAGATTTTAAAGCAATTTGGGGCATGTTGCGGTAGAAGACACTATTGATGTGAAAAGACGATTATTGTATTTACTGCAAAATTCATTACCCACCCCATGAAAACACGAGCAGTGCTTCAAGACAGAGCATGTATTTCAGGTTGATGTTAAAACCTGGCCTTGCTGGTGGGAGGGAAAGTTTTCCTGGTGATTTCAGGGAGGTGAAGGCTTCATCCTACACTATTTAGGAGCAGTTGAGGCATAATGGGTACATCCAGCTAACTGGATGCATTGCTATAGGGACTTGAGAAATATGATAGGCAGATGCATTCAGCTAGATAGATATCCCCTGGTGTAGCTAGCTGAAGTCAATTACGGAGGTAAATTGTAAAAGATTTGACCTGATGTCATTTATATCTCGAGTCATAATTAACACTTAAAGTTCAACTCTATGGCAATTTTCTTTTAATAACACTTAAAACCTATATAGAGCTCAAAGAATTGCATAGACATGATGAAGGATGACTTGAGTGGACGCCAGAACTTCAGCATTAGTCATTAATCCTCAAACCACCTTTGCAAGGCATGTGGGTAGCATCATTTCTCTTCAGTTTCTCCTTTGAAGAGAAGCGGGGTTTGCCCAATGCCTCCCCAAAGTCTGTGGCACCTGGAGATAAGGATTGAGGCTTTTTCAGGTGCTAAACCAGTGAACACTCAGGTCAGCCTGCCTCCCATCATTTTGTCTTGATATATTTTTAAATCCTAGCAAAATCTTTTGAAAGATTATGGACAAATTGCTTGTCAAATGGCCTGTTTTTTCCAATTAGAAGCTATGCAAATGCAGAAGAAAAAATCTGCCGTAAACACAGCTTCTGCTTCTAAGATTTTCATGTGGAAGAAATATGCATCTCACTGGGGAAGAAACACGCTCTTGGACTGAGACCTTGTAAGTCGAGATTCAGCTTGCTGCAGATTTTTATGGTCAAGTTATAACTGCCTGTAAAGCAGGGGTTTAAAATGGAAGTGCTGACAAAACTTTTAAACTACAACAGTGGAAATGGCGCCGCAATAATTTATAATCTACAGGCAGCTTTGGATTTATTATCACAATGACAAATGCACAGTCATTGTTAATAGGATATTTCCCAGCAAGGACTTCTTGTTATGCAAGCCAGGTTCACTATGTCATGCAGCATGATAGCAATAAAGTCTACAAGAATTTGTAATGAACTTCAATTACTAATAGATTATGGTTAATGGGAAATATGTGCAGTAAAGATATGGGTTTTTATATGCGCCTTCTGGTACTCTACAAGGCAATGATTTATGCTACAATTTATGTTAACATTCTCCAGTACGAAAAAAAAGCCTAAATTGGTGGAAAGCCACTCCATCCATAACAAATATTTAAGATAATTTTGCACATCATGTAAATGAAGATGTAAAATTAGATATTAATCCATTTCATTTTAGCATTTGTATTTTTATTAAAAATGAAGACTTTGCCCTACTGTGTAATGACATTAAAAAATCCTATCATGGGCTGCAAGCATGAATTACACCGATGTAGAAATGGCGACAGCAGCAGAGCTGTAAGTGCGTTCGTTCAATTTGCTGTTGTAATTAACAGAACAGTGAGAATATTTCTCTACGTATGATTTAAAGTAGCAGCCCTGAAGCCGCTCGGGCAGATGTGTTCGATGCGGAGGGGACATATACGTGAAGACCGGGCTCCTTTGGAGGGGGTCAGCCTTTTCCTCCCCCGCTTTTGCTCACCCCCAGCCTTCCCACGTGACATCGCTCCAAAGCCATGCCTCATCCGTGGACGCTGGGCGATTGCCTTCCCTGCACAGCAAACCTCCCGCGGGAATTGCTTTGGGAAATAATCACCTGACGTAGCATCAGAGCCACGAGCTCACGCTTACTTATCAGAGGGACACAGGCCTGGGTGTTTGCCTGCTATTTCAAAGGAGAGTTGCTCCTCCTCCTCCCTCCCTCCCTCCGGGTTTTTTCTCCTGTACCTGTAATATAATCTGTATATTCCAGGTTTATGTGCCTGTGAAATGAAAAGAAAAAACGTTGTCTCCCAATTTAAAAACAAACACTGTTCAGAACCGTCTCTGATGAATGTATAGATGCAATGTTAAGGATTGCATTTACCCAGAGTCACGTTTCTGCATAATGTTTACACTTCATATCTGAAAGACGTATTTAGCCAGAAAGGGGCACACATGCATGAAGGACTTGCAGGATCATTTCTGGTATATTTTTAATACAGGTAGCTTGACGCCCAGCTTGTTTCAATCAGTGTTATGCTGGTTTAAGACAATTGCTGTCAGGGAACCTCTGTATAAACCCTAAAAATTCACTTTCTAGGGGTGCAAGCGAGGAAGACCCTTCCCGTTGGTCCACACATCCACCTGGGGGTTTGCAAAGACCGAGGCTGGGCTGGAGATATGCTTTTGGAAGAAATTTCTGCTGGTTGAGATAAGGCAGACTTTCTGAAAGGAAAACAATTAATTCAGTACAGAAAGCACACAGGTAAGCTCAGCAGTGCTATATAAATCCCAGTTCATGGACAGGTTGGACTCCCTAAACATGCTCTAGAAGAGCTGTATCTTGCTGTACAATTAAGGGTGATTCTCACATGAAAATGTGGTTCTTCATTCTATTAGAAAGTTGTTTGAGAGATTTACAAGAAATCCTTCAGTTTTTATGGTCAAATGAGCATAAAATTGTGCTTCCCCACACTCATTTCCCACTAAATAATACTTACAGTACTTACTTCTTGGAAATGCATGTGTTACAAATTCAAAATTAAAAATAATTTATCCCTTAAGGGTGCTCTTCTGATTCAGTTTTCCCCCAGCCCCTTAGTGGAAGCAGCTGCATATATGGAATGAAGTTTACTTCATATTCACACCCCCCCTCCCTGTTTTTTAATGAAATTCTCCTCAGAAGCAAAAGCAGTGGCAGAGGACAGCTCTGGCATGTTTGGTTTCAGATAAGGAGTTTCCTTCTCCAGCCTGGGGTGAAAGTGCTTTTCCCCCCAGCGAATTCTGCTTTTAAATAAGACCCTGTGCATCACCATGCACCCAGCAAGCACTCCCTCCCCCCGGCCTCTCCCGTTCCGATTAAAGAGGAGAAGGAGCTCTCACATGCATTCACATTGAATCTCCTTTTTTTTGTGTGTGTGTGGTCATATCCTCCTCTCTTCTGTCCAGACCATCTCTGCTGTTCCTCGCCTTTCCTGCTCTCTCCCAAATTTCCAAAACAAACCTCCTCCCAAAACTCTAAAAAGCTTTTTCCTTGTATTTTTTACCTCTGCTAAACCAGAAAACAACAGGACATGCGTGTGCATCTTGTTGCTGGGTTTTGAAGTTGGATTTTATTTTATTTTTTTTTGTTCTGGCATTTCTGTGGCTCCCAAAGATACGTCAGTCCTGACAGGGTTGATGTGGCAATATTCAGCGGTCACCTCCTTCCTACACACCATTTAGAAGAGGTCACTGACAGCACAAAAGAGCTACAAAAATAATTTTAACTTTAATTTGTTTCCCATTAGAAATGCATGCAGCAATCTGTCCTAATGAGAGATTTTCTTTCTTTCCCGCTTCACCATGTCACCATAACAGCTTACAGGTATACTGAGGTCTTGTAGCGCAGCAATCTGTACGTAGCACTGTGTAAAAGCGGTAATAGGTTTTGTTCTGTTCAACAGCTGAGAAATATCATGGACGCATTCTAAAATACACTGGAATTAATATTTGATCACTAGGAGAAGTGTGTGTTTCAAATAATTCACGTTAAAATGAATATAAACAGCTATTAATGCCCAACACATTCTCTTGTAAATCACTTCAAATCTTTAATAATCTATATTGTATCAGAAATGTATATGCAAAAATAAAACATAATTTCTTGCAGCTAAAGCATTACCTAAAGTAAACCATTTCCACACTGAATCAAATTATTTCAATGTCAGAAATCACAACTGTCTCACTGAATAAACTGAGTATTCAGACTATTAAATTCGTTCAAGTGACTATATTGTGTTCTGCTATGCGTTGTGCCTTGTAGAGAGCATAACACTTCTTAAAACCATAAAATAATTTAGCAAAACAAATGCATCAACTACTGGAGTGGAGACAGCCCCACATGGAGAAGGGACTGAGGAGGTGAAGTGTCTTCTTTCTGAACATCCTATACTATATATTGAACAGATTTACCTGATGTGACCCCATTGGAAATGAAACAAATCCCAGAGAAACCTGCCAGATTGGCATCAGAGTTTATTTTTACATCTTCCAGGCATGGCCCTTGCTGCCAGGCTAGTGAAAGGCTGCAGCCAGGAGGTTTGTGTGTTCAGCTAAAAATGCCAGAAAGCCCTACGTGACAGCAGTAGCCGATTCCTAAGACAGGCTTTGCATCAGGGCTCATTAGCGAAATCCACCTCTCCAGGACTGTTGTTACCACTGCTGTGCCTCGACCACCTTCAATCCCTTCGCTCTTGCAGTGCCAATAAGGACCTGGTCCACAAATGGCTCTGCAGACGCACCATCATAAAAATAAAGTGAAAATACCGGGAGAGGGAAGCAGTGCCATTAAATGGAGTTGGCTGCGGAGGCAGGAGCAGGCAACCATCACACATGCAGAAGGTGTGAGGCCACTTTCACAGTAACTGGAGGTATGAGATTTTGAAGTCACAGCAAGCTCAAGAAATCCCACTGAGCAGCCACCCAAATGGTCTGTCGTTCTGAGCTTCCACTCTTGCCAGCTGCACTGAGAAACTTTAATTTGCTTATTTGGTCTGTAGAGTTTTTAAATTAAGATGATGAAACCACGTGTAGTTCTTGATTATTTCTTAGGAAATGGTTAGGTTTCTGCAGTGCCTGAGTGGATGGTCTGAGTTACCTCAGATTATACAACATCCATATGATAAAGCACAATTAACTGCTTAGTGAGTCACACATTCATAGATTAGTGCAGAATTAATTGGGTATTAAAGCTCACTTATAACAACAGGTATTAATACTGATTTCTTAACATGCTCCAAAAATTATATATCAGTACTGAAGTAAACTAAGCCATGTATAAAGTATGAAAAACATATTTCAGCTGTTAACAGTTTGTATCTGACTATTTGCTTTGGATCAAGAAGCAAGAAGAGGTTAACTCATGGCTCAATTACTATTACACTCAGGTTGTTATTAAAAAGCACCTTCCCATCTCTTTTTTCACTGCATTCAGGCTTTCTTAAATCTTCCATTACCTGATGCTTTAGTTCAGGAGGAGCATTTTTAGAAAACTCAAAAGTTTCTGTCAGGAAATCCAGCAGCAGCTCCCCATCCTTGTTCCCTTCAATAAAGCAGCTCGTTATGTCCATGTGGGATGGGAGCTCGTAGAGCTGGTACTTCAGCCCAGCTGAATCCAGTATCCTTTTGATGTCATCAGAGGAAACGTAAGAGCAGAGATCATCTAAAGGGAAGGAAGACCCGTACTTCTTCCACAGCGTTTCCCAGCCACTGGTTCCTGAGAGATAAACCACCAGAAAAATGCTCAGGAATAAGGGAAAACACTATTTGAACAAATTTTTTACCTTTTTTTTTTTTTTTTTTTTTAGCAGTTGTTCTCGTTGCGAGTGGGATCTCTCCAGAGCTGGGGCATGTGTCCTGGGGTGTGGTGGAGACGGCTGCCTCCCTGCTTCTCTGCCTCGGGGCTGGGGGCTGCAGGAGGGGATGGACACGTTACCTACCCCAGAGCTCCAGCACCTCCTACTGAGCCCCCAGCTGAGGCCAGAGCAGCTCAGTGCACTTAATCCTTCCCCGCTTCCACTCCCAACAGGCTGCACCCCTCTGCTCCATGCACGTAGGCAATGTCGGGCAGGGACATCCTTCTGCAGTCTACCTGCTGAACACTAGCTATTCAGTGTCGTCTTCTTGATTTAAACTATTCCCTAGATTTCAGCTGCCTGTTCGGAAGACCAAATCCTCTCCTATTCCTTCACCCGATTACTTTGTGGTTGAGCTACATGTGAGCTTCACTGAAACACTTATTACCAGTAAACTATCTCTCTGCTACGTGAAACACGTGGGGTGCAAAACCCTGATCATTGTCCCTGTAGCTGGGTGTGCGGTGGAGAAAAGGGTGAGGTGGAGAGAGCCTGGGATGAAGCTGTACCACCCTCCCAGCCTTCAGCCTTCGTTCCCACCATGCTTACACGCTGTTGAGCACGGGCAACGAGAGGGCTGCCCCTCACCCCAAGCAGACCTCCCCAGTGGTGCCAGAAGGATGTTTTGGCTGCGTGCTATTTGGGTGTGCAAAGATGAAGAGGGAGGAAGGAAAAGGCTCTTGTCGCACTGCAATCACCTCCAGAACTGAGCCCATGCCAAGCCCGTGCTTGTGCATGCACCTCTTCTCACGGGACGTTTTACAAAGAAAACCAGCTGGGTAAGCTGAAAACTCCCCAGATATGTCTTCGCAACTTTATTTTCCCTCAGCCTGGATCTCTGATTCAGCATTTCTGCTATAAATCATTTATAAAAGGATCATCCAGAATGACTGGACGGGATGAAAATAACTTTGAGCCTAATGAGCAGCTCTTGAGAGTTATGACTATAAATCTGCATAACTACTAAAACCAGTTGCTCGGCGGTTTTGCATATGCTATATCTGCAAACAGTTATTTATAGTCAAATAAACAGTTTGGTGTTTCGAAGAGAGGCTACAATATTTTCTTTCACCTGGTAGAAATTGAATGCAGAGCACTAATTGCACAAAATTTGCTGGTGTCAGTGTTGTGTGACTCAGTGCCATCTCTGTGCCGAGCAATTATACACTACCTGAATGCAGCATTATTATAATAGCTCTCAATAGGCTCAGCATATGGCACTACTTTTGTTTTCAAGGCGATGTAAACAGATTTTTTAAATGTGTTAAAAATAACACTGCATAGCTCTTGCAACTCGCCTGCTCTCCCAGCAGGGACGGAGCAGGAGGATTGCAATCCTCACCAACTGACCAAGCCCTCTCCTATCAATCCTATTCCCAGACTGGTTTTTAATTAACACATCCTAATGTGTTTGTGTTGGAGGTGACATTACCTTCATTTTTTGAAATGAGCTTTGTTCTGCTTATCTTTCAGTACCTCTTTTTGCTTCAGTGCTCATTTTCATAGCACTACTTCCTTCCCCTCTCTACACTCTTCTTTCCCCCAAGGTTTTCCGCTTTCCTCTCTGCTATTCTGAGCTCTCCTCCTCTCTCCTGCTTTCTTGCTGGCCCCAACAATTTCTGCTCCATTTTGCTCCATCACAAAACCCAGGGTCACCTGGCCCAGAAAGGACTTCAAATACTTTTCATTAATTCAGATTTTTAATCACATTAATTTTGAATAGATAGGTGTTCCTCCCTGTATTCACATTTTGTGAATATCCAAAGGGACAGGTTAAGCAACTGGAAAAGAACTTCAATTAACTATGCGCAGGTAATCAGCAATAGTCTGATATTATGATCTATTCTTGTTCAGCCAAAGAACAAGGACAGTAACTCAGATCATTTAAAATACAGATTTCTTGTACTGAACTGCTTGAAAATACTTTAAACCAAAAACATTTTGGAGAAAAATAGTTTTAATAAATTCAGGTGAGAGAAGCGTTACCTCGTTGTGGACACTGCATGAACACAAAAAAGGAACATCATCAAACATTACAGGTTGAAGACATGGCCAAATTCAATAAAAAATTAAGCTTAAACCTCTGAACTTAATATCCCTGACAAAACTATCGGATGTGACTGTTTACACGACAAAAATTTGCATAGCTTGTGAGGCAAATTAAAGGCTTTCTAGAATCAAATTAGACCCCACCATTGCAGTATCCCTAGAAAACCTTGCCCACACTATTAAGAGGTTGTTTACTCTGCCCCCACATTCTCCTGCTGGATTGACCACAGAGCATCTCTTTGAGATCTGAAACAGCCTAAGAATGCTGTTTTCCACCCAAAATGATGATATTAAGGAAATGGGCAGTTTGAGAAGAAAATGAACCATATGTGCTCTAACACCTGCTGTATGGCATAGCCGAGCCCTGTCGTAGCCGTTAGCTTAATGCTGCGAGTCTCCAGGAGCGAGAAAATGCGGTGCCCAGCCTGAAAAGCCTTTTACAGAAAATAGCAGAGGCTGAAGGAGCTCTCGTGAGTGAGAGCCGTGGGATGGAGCCTCTTGCCCACTTCAGGGCTCTCTGTTGCTGTCCGTCACTGGCCAGGCTGTAGGACGGCGAAGGGCAGAGGGCGAGAGAAAGGTGTTTTGTGTCCATGGCATGGTTTGCTGGCTTACAAAGCCTTCAGCTTTACAACCTGCAGCATGGAGCTGCGTAGCCATAGATGGTGTGCAGATTTCAACGGTTGTAAATGAGTGGACACCATTTATTACGCAGCCAGTACGCCTCTATAGGTGATAAAGGATGTTTTAAATAAAAAGTGCATTGGTTTCTAGCTGGCCTGTGTTGAACTTGCAGGAACCCCAAGGGTCCTCATGGCTCTTGCCTGACCGAGCAGCGCTGGTGGAGCAGCTCTCACCTGATACCAGGATAATGAGGAGCTTTGCCTGCGCTTCCAGGAGACTGTGGAAATACCGGATAGTCGCTGGGATGTCTTTCACATAATACAGCATCTGGAAAGAGCAGAGATGTTTACAGAGATATGGTGCGGTCCTGGTGAATATTATAACTGGTACCACTAGGTAAAAGAAACCAAATGGGGGCAATCTCAACAAAAGAGCGGCAGGATGACAAGACGCATTAGCACAACAGCGGCCAGTGGGCTCACTCTGCAAGCTTGGGGCTGTCACTGCTTTGCCTGTTCTCTGACTCTCCCAGGACCAAGCTCATGTTCATTCATTAACCTGAGACCAAAAGATTTGCCTTTCTTAGCAGTGAAGATGGTTTGTAATGGCTTCGGTAAACTTGGAAATACAAAGGCAATTCACACAGAGGACGAGGAGCTTTGAAAACACTAGTTAAAGTATATTTTTAGTTGACTGCCACCCACAGCCTGGTTAATAGGACTACTGTGCTCAAAGTTGCTTTGCTGTAACTCATCTTTCATTTTTGCAGTTCACTTATGCTTAAGCATTTTAAATTACAGGGAAATAAACTCTCCTTTCTTTCCCCTTAGAGTGGATAATGAGGTCACATACTTCATGCATATTTTCAACAGCCAAGTCTTTGACAACATTTACTTTGCAGAGACTTTTACCTGGATCATGTGAATGAAGTCCCATTTTTTAGCCTTCTTTTCTGCATTCATTCGACTTTCATATTCATAAGCTGTCTCCTCATGCCAGGTAAACTTTACGTTCTCGAGGTTTGATGTCTCAGCCACACGCTCTAAAATATGGGAGAAGGCACAACAGAGTTATATCAATTGCAAATACGGGATCCATTTCCATTTGGAGCTTTAATACATCCAAAATTCATATTTAGGTAGAGAGTTTTGGTACCAGTTTAACACAGCAGTGGAATATTTAAAACCTTGAGCCCGTATGTGAGAAGGTGGTTGTAAAGGTCTTTGTAGGATGAAGTCTTAAGAGGGTCTGATGCTTTGCCCTTTGCACCCTCATTTGGGCTCCTCTAGTCTTTACCTGATTAAAAAAAAAAGAAAGAAACTCTTCCCCATGACTGGCTCAAGCTGAATGAAAACATGTCGGTTGGGATAAACAGTTACGAGGCCATGAGCAGCACTTTTCCTGCCAAATGGGAGAAGAGCTGATGGCCCCGTTGGTTAGGTGACACACAAGACCCGCGTGGCTGAGCAGAAGCCAGGCCATGGTGAAGGATTTTCCAAAGACTGAACAAATAAATATAGGTGCTTGAGGACGGATGTCTTGGAGAGAAGCGTGATTAAAAGCTTGAGAAGGGCAGAGAAAGCAAATGGCTCGCTCTGGGAATGTGTCACAGGGATGGTGGGAGGGGGAAGGAGCTTTGCTCCTTGAGCAAGGACCCATCTCTTGACTTTTGGCTTCTGCTGTGTTCAAATGATTTTTCAAAAGCCCACAGTTTCGGGCAATTGCTTCAGGTAGAAGGGATAATAGTGTTTTAAAGCAAAGACTAGTATAAAGAGTGACACATGGCATCTTTTCAGACCTCGATACAATGCACATCCAGCAACTGAGGAAAGCAGAGAGCTGGAGACATGGATTCAAGGAATAAGTTATACCGAGGGCCTGGTTCATCACTGCATTTCTTTGCTTTTTATGGGAGCAAAACTGAGAGATAATTTCATAATTTAGGGGATGCCTGAATACTAATGTCCATCTGCTGGCATATGGAGCTCATCTCACTGCGCTCCTGCCTGGCGCTCCGGATTGCTCCAGGACAAAACTAGCCCTGATGTGATTCCTGTGCTTTGCTGGAGTTAACATAAATTTAAAACTTAAATGGCCCAAAGGCAGACTGAGCCCTAGCTACAGAACACATGTTCAAAACAACATGATTTGCTAAGACCAGCGCCTTTACACCACTAATCACAATGTTTCTCCTTCTGGGCTCTGATTAGGACATACACCCATTGGACAGATGAGAAATGCTCCATCAGTGCTTATCTCCTCTCTTGTACGGCTGGAAATGGGCCACCCCTTTCAGCTGCTGCTGCTGCTACTCTGTTCACTTCCATTTATCAGTCACTGGCCCTGGTGCTTGCAGTTCAGATTTAATTTGCTGTTTTAAACTCAGGCTTCATTCAGCAGCAGTTCATATCACCATCACAAGTAATCTGGTGCAATCTGGTTCAATTCAATTGCTAGACAGTCTGTGAGGAGGCACGAGGAAGAAAACTGAGTTGCTTGCCAGGGTGGGCTTTTAAAGTCAAAATTTCAGAAAGGGCAAACTCATTCTGATTATGGGAAGTTTCTGCCCAAATATGCACCTGAAGCCAAAATGTATCACCTCAACTATTTAGAAAAGTTTTCTTTAATTTTCTCCTGGGTTCAACCCAGATTGTTGTCTGGGTCAGAAGCTGGTCGTGTGCCCTTGATGGGTGCCATCAAAACTGGACTGCCTGCAGTTGTGCCGTGCCGTGCAGGCAATGGCAACACAGCTCAGTTGTGGGGCTGCCAACACTCCGACTGTGGTCACCAAGGGACTTCACCTGGACATGGACCAGGAATGAAGGAAACCCGCAGCCTGGCCACGGGACTTGAGGAGAGCCTCCGTCATACGATGCAGCCTAAGAGAAACCTCAGTTTGTCGTCACTGCACATCCCAGTATGAAGTTTCTCTTGTGAGCTTGGCTTCTCCTTCCCAAGGAGAAAATATCTGGTTAGGCAGAAAACATAACTACTGAATCCTCAGAGGCGCAGATAATGTTTCCAATTCTCCCTGGAAAATCTTAGGGCTCAGAAACCTAATTAATGATACCTACTGGGGACATGTTTAATTACCAAATAAGAAAGTTTAAAGAAAGAAATTCAGATGAATATTTCATTTCTAGTTTCGCATAAAACTTAAAATAAGGACAATGTCTTATATTTTCTTTAACTTTCTTCTGTAAAGAAACTCACTGAAGTAGGATAGGACTGTCAGTTACTTGGTGGTAGGTGGTGGGACCACTAGGAAGATTCAGCGCAAATCCAGCCTCACATAGCCTATGGTTGATAGCCCAGACAGGACAGAAATGCTATGTGCAAGTGCCCAAACTGTCTTATAAACAGAACAGATGCTCTGTTGCCCATCCTTCACTATCTCAGCCTGGAGCAATGTAAAAGCTCCTGGGATTTTGCACAAGCCATCTTTTCAAAGATCAGGTCCATGTAATAAAGAGACAGATACAAAAAAATGATGTATTTCGTGGGAGCCTTTGGTGCTTCCAGTGACTCTGAACTCCCCCACTGCAGGGAGAAAGGGATTGTTACTATTTGGGTTTTTTTCTTCAACTTCCACAAGTTGCTTCATCCTGGGAATGCTTCATTTTTAAGGACTTAAACAAGAGTAAGAGTTGGAGATTTACAGCATGGTTTTACAGTCTGGTATTTACTATGGTTTGGAGCATTTCCAACAATGCAGGCTGCTGACAACATTCATTCATTACTGCCACATCCATTCAGCAGCCGCTTTCCGGCAAGGTGTGCTCTGCTCGGGGCTGCTCACAGCCCGTGCAGCGTAGCTGGTGTCACCTCCGTACAAGACCATAATTAACTGCTAAGGTAAAGCCTGGTAGGTGTTAATCCAGTAATAATCAAACTGTGGATTGATATTTAATGCTCGCTTTGTAGGGCAATTTGACCAAAGCACCCCTGCTGACATTGACTCCTTGGGAAATGCTTGGCTTTCCTTCATGAACGTTGCTCGGAACTTTGGGTTGGTGGAAGGAAACAAGCTCTAAGCCACAGAGCATGTGGCAAAAGTCTTTCTATCCATCTTGCTTTCCTTTCCATGTTTTCTAATTCAAATGTTGGTAACTAATTTAGTGCAACGCTGTGAGGTTTAGCTATTTGTTATTTGGAAACGATTTTTAAGATATGTGAGAATTACCATGAGACATGAAAATTTTCTCTTTGATGTTGAGGAAGGATCCTGATTCAGTGCAAGTTGAAGGATAAAAACTTTCTGAAATGTGGGGATTTTACTTTATTTCCATAGAATCGCCCATCAGTTCCCACCTTGCTTAGCTTTTAAAGTCTGTCTAGCCCAAGCATTTGCCATGCAGAGTTATTTGCAGTGTGAGAGACTAAGATTTTAATGAGAGACTGAACATTGTTGAAAAGCAATGATGGCAAAAAACCATAAAATAGTGACTTTTTTTTTTCATTTAAGAGCCAATTCTGAAAGAAAGCATTTGAATGTGGGGTCTTCCAGCGTTCAACTCTTTTTAATGCATTTAGCATACTTAATGTAAATCTAATTTATTTAATGTAAAAATACCTTTGTACTTGAAGATTTGGTCAGCACTTGGCTCTATCACATCATTGTTGATGGTGACCCCCGGGTATCTGGCTTGTAGTTTTGACAGGATCAGCAGGTCAATCTCACCTAGGGAAGCAAGCGACATGAAATCCAAGATGAAAGCAAAGCTCAGGCAAATGTTATCTCCACCATCACCACATCTCCAGTTTTGAAGACTGATGCCTGCCATTCATGTACAGAAAACGTACCACAGGCACATGTAGCTGCTTTGTATTCTCAGCAGATTGCCACTGAAGTTTTAGCTCTAGGATTTGAGAAAAAATTAAATATCAGTCCCAACTATCTTCATTCCTCCTCTCCGACTACCACCATCAGTGCCAAGGGAAAACCAGACATGGTCATGCACATGGCTTGACCTCACATTTTCTGGACATGGCCTAACTTCCCGGGGAAGATCCTAAATGACTCTGATGGTACCAGTTCTGATGGTCCCAAGTCACCAGCCAACCTGGCAGGATTTCTTAGGAGACAGTAAGAGCATTTTAAGCCAAGCGCCTCACTGGTTACCAGGCCATGTGGGTGAGGGAGAAGAGAATATGTGTTTACACTGGAATCAGAGTCAACATTCACGTCTGTTTGTCTTTGGTGTCCTGTGACTTTTTCCATAAGTATAATGAATAGTGCACATACCGTTAGTGTTTATCTAACCCCTGTTTTCAGAATACCCCAGAGCTGACTGTACTGCTTTTGTGAGGAATTGTTCTCTCTGGACACTGTGCAGGCCAGCTGCAATTATTTTACCCATGGAATTACCAATAGATCCAACATTTCAAAATTTAAAAAGAGCTGCCATTGCTCCTGGCCACCTCTCCTCATCCGCAATAGAGGAAGCTCAGGGAGATGATGCTCTTGACTGAGGCATGGGTCCAGGGACAATATCACGCTGGCTTGCTTAGCTTTCTTAGGGCTCACTTCTGCTTATTGTGCTTCAATAAATTTTAGGTGGAAAAAATAATAGAAGAATAAATTAAGGTAGAAAGAGTGAAGCAGAGGGTAACTATGGTGGATAATAGATCCCGGGGTCATTACAGACATATATTGAGCTTTGTCCTGACAGATGTGCTTGTGCTTGCACACAACTCCACGTTATAAAATTCCCTACAAATGAACAAAATTGTGTACTGAATGGAGGATCACCCAGCAAACCCTGATGGCCACACAGGCCCTTGCTGCGGGAGTGTGGAGGGAGGTGCCCCATTGTATTTGCCCAGGCTCTCCACATCCTCATGGTTTGCAGTGCCCCTGGGCTCCCACCACTCCAGCCTTAGCTCCATTATACAGAAGATTTGAGGTACAAAAGGAAAATACTGGGGATTAAGTAGTTGTAATGTGTTCCCCAGAGCTCAACCCTGTACACCAGGTCCTCCCCCAGCAGGGTCCTTTTCACTACGAAATGCTCTCTGCCTGCTTCTGGCCCCACCACACATCACCACGGGTCAAAATCAGGCACCCCAGCCCAGGTCTCATCTGCTCATTAATGCCCTGAGAATTTAACAGAAAAAGTGAGGAGGAGTTCAATTTTTTCAGACTTACATGACTTTCTTGAAGCAACTAATAACACCAAAATTTACATGGCATCTGTGCAAACACGTTCTTTGAGGGAGGGAAATTGAATTTCTGAAGTAGCAGAAATAGCTGCAGCTTTGCTGCCACTGCAAACCCTGTATTCTGTTGAAAAATCTGAGCAAAGCCAGTCATCTGCAAGCTGCCATGGTAAAATTTGGGAACACAGAATTTGTAATGAACTACGGCACTATTTTGATTTCTGTTTGCTTTACCAACTTTCTGTAAAATGGATTAGCCCTTTGAAAGGCTGTGCGAGTCCTGATAAAAAAAATTTGAATTTTGCATTTCCATACGCGGATAGGTTAATATATTCGTTTCCACTCTTCTGTGGCCAAACCACCCTTGTATTGTTTTTAACCAAAAAAACCACCCCTTTGATTCATAATTTAATCCACAGCCTTAATTGACTTCAGTTAGCTCTTTTATATGCAAACAAGTGTCCTGAGGCATTTTACAGTCAAATCTGTGGCAGCTTGCATTATCAACAATTTGGCAATTAGGCTATCCAAATTATTTAAACTCTCCAACACAATTACCTTTTAAAGGCTACCACTATGTTCACCATTAAGTTTCTAATTAAACATTTTACGTAACGGGATAGTTTATAGCACAGTTGCTACTTTATAGCAGCGCTGATGACTTTTATGGTTTTTAAAGGTACAGAGTGCGGCGCGCTGGAGTGTGAACTTAATAAGGCAAAGGCTGTAGGCGAAGGCAGGCGCTGTAGATGGGAGGGTGTAATGGGATATGATGCTACATTAAATGGTTTGCTTGTCTCTTGAGGTGGAAAAGCGGAAAGGAAACGCTTTCCTTCTGTGCTCCCTCCCTGCAAACTACAGGGGCGGATGGGGCCAGGGCAACAGCTCCATCACTGCCCTCCGACATCAGCCAGGGATAGCTGGGGGGATTTGGGAATGTGCTCCCTCCTGACCACCCAAGGACTGGTGATGGGAACAAGCCGGCAAGCAGCAGGGTTTTGGTGATTTGGGGGTTTTTGCATCACAAAATGAGCTTTGCCTGCACATCATTGATTGAACGTCCATCTTGTTAAGCTGGAGTGTCCCTGGTTAGGGAGTTAAATACCTCACTAAGTAAAGTGTTCCTGTTAAAAACAATATTTTTTTTGGCAGAAGAATTGTTGCCTTTGTTTGGAGAGAAATGTTCCTACTCTGTCACACTGTCTGTTTTATAACTGACACCCACCATTCACATACAATTCTTTTTACTTATTAGGAGAGATTGACAAAGCTGAGATTAGTCTTTGGAGATGGTATGACTAAAGCATTTAAACTAAATTAACTGTTCATGTAAAATTTAAGTTTGATAACTTAATGGGCAGAGCAGAATTAGAAAACATACCCTTTAATTAGGGGGGAACTTAAGCAAGAATTTAATGAGAAGAAGCCACTTGATGTTATTGGTATTGTTTTTCCACACAGTGAACTTCAGAAAAGAGACTTATTTCTTCTGATTTCTTCTGGAGCTTATGTTCAGCTCCAGTGTTTTGGGGGACAGTAGCTCCAGGAGGGGCTTGTGCATTGGCTGTGGTCAGCAAATATGTACAGGCAAAACAGAGGTCGGCAGAGCTGTCACGTAGCAGGGCAGGAGGCAGCAATGATGGGGAGTTACCACCTCAGTAAATAGTTACAGGGGAGAATAATCGCAATGTAAGTAAAAATTTAATATTCTGAGGAATCTAAGACATTACGGCACTTTTTTTCATAGACACCCTATGGTTCAAGCCTCTCTCTGCCCTTAAGGAGTCATGGTGTAGAAGGAGGTTTCTTGTGGAGGACATACAAGAATCAGGGTGGGGAGGCACAAGCTGTTCAGATGATGTGGCCACACACCAGCTAATGCCATCTGCTCCTGGAGCTGAGTTTACAAGAAAATACCTATTTCCCACTCTGCTCCTTTCTGCAATTTGTAATCCTCTATTCTTTGAAAAAAAAGCAAAACACTTATCAATATTGAAGTTCGTAGCATACCTGCTCCACCACCAACACTTAGAACATTGATTGTAGACTTCCCGTTTCCAATACTGAAAAACATTATTTACACATTTTAGGAGAGCTACCCAGTCGAGAGGGTTACATCCATTTTGTGAAGCACTGGAGAACCCGTGAAGACTAAAATCTGCAGCACAAAATCAAATGCCAAATGCACATGTACAGGCGGGCCTGCGAGCTGGCAGGAGGGATCAGATTCAGAACTCTGCTCTTTGGAGATTCCTGATTTCCAGTTATTTTGGCAATTTGTAGAGGAGTTCTGCTTTTATTATGAGTGCATACAAGCAGCAGCAGATACATGCCTTCTCCATGTCTGTGCTTCAAGGACCAGAGACGTCCCTGGGTCTGGACCAGCAGCTTAGAAATTGTTTGTAGAAGTTTCACATTTTGCAAAATAGGGAGGAAAAAGGGAGAGTGTAACGCCTTTAAAATCCCTTAACGAGGCTTTGGCAGAGCTATAAAACCCTGGGCCCAGAGAAGGGCCTCCCCAGAACCAGGATTTGATCCCACCTGCCTGCTGCCCCAGCCAGCCCGGAAAGCGAAGGGGTCCAGCAAAAACCACACACCAGCAGGCAAAGCAGGAGCGTTATTCACACATACTGGAGAGAGCCTAAATATTAACTGAAAACATTACTTTTAAAAAGATGTTTTCAATCAAATTTAATGTTAGAACATGATATCCGTTATTGCATTTTTCATGTGTTAGCGTTGATTCAGGGTAAGCTATATTTGCATGCAAGGAAACAATTCAGCCTTATCTCCTCCCTGCTAGGCAAGCTCCATCCCGAAGAGCCGCCATTCAGCGGCGTGTATAAATGAAATCTCCAGCCAAGCCCTATCAGAGACCTACAGAAGGGGCGGCCGGTGGGGAACAGCAATCTGCCTCTCGCAGGCAGCCCCCCGAGCCGGGCCAAGACCGTCGCCGCCACGGGACCGTGCCCCAGGCTGTCCTTCAGCTCAGTGTGGCCACCTCCGCGTTACCTCGCTATCACAGCCGGCAGCTGCCTCTCCACGAACTCCCGCATGCACTGGTGCTCGGTCGAATTCGTGAGGAAGAGGCGGAAAGACTGGAGGTATCTGGCAGGGTCGGTGAGCAAGCTCCTCATGGGCGATGCCATGCTGGGGGTCAGAAGGATGCAGGAGAGGACAGGTTGCTCCCTGCAGCTCTTCTTTCAGACCTAGAGAAGGAATAACAAATGCTGGAGAGGTAAAAACCAGCACGCGCCCGGACTTTGCTCCGAGTCCTCAGCCCTGCTACTGCGCCTTAGAGCACTTAAAAAAGTATTATGCAATTTTGCAATAGAAGCTGTAAATCAGGTTTGAGCAGCAAAGCGTAATATATCATCTTTAATCTGCGCAGAGGAAATGCCAGCATTTTTTAACTGTGCTGACACAGGGCTCTGTTAAAACCCGGTAAAAGGTTCTTTAGACGGTTCTTAAATAAAAGAAAAATTCCCCTATTTCTTGAAGGCATGGAGAGGCTCCAAAGACTTGGTCTGGATTAGAAGAAAGTGCAACACACATCTCCAGAGATGCTGGCAGATGTCTCTATCTGTTTTTTTAATCTTTTGATGTTCTTAAAGGGAATGTTGATGGTGGGGTGGAAACAATAAAAACCTTATAAATGCACTCTTTATTTTTCTAGTTCCTCTGAAGATAATGGTATGATTCCCACGGGCTAAGTAGTTAATTCACGAAAGCCACGTGAGTTACTGGAATGGATGTTGTGCTAAACCCAGCTTACACAGACTTGGGAGCAGGGGAGGCAGAGTGCGCTACCGGGAAATGTCGGGCTGCGCCTTGAAAAGCCCACAAATATGTGCTCATCCCCCCTTAAACTGCAGTTTTAAGTCCATCGTATCTTGTCCTAAGTGGCAAGGAGAAAGAGGAACCCTCTTCCTCCTCATGGCTCCCGTGCTTAAGGACCGCACCACATCTCACCAGTGTCTCTTACCCTCTCCTCTGGCTTTCCTGCAGCGGTTACATCCCAACCGCTTCTCGTTATTTTTATTGCTCCCTTCGGACTGTCCCCAGCCAAGCCCTGTTGTTGAAGTGCAGCAGCCAAGGGCAAAAGCCTCCCACCCGCTGACATACCCTGGCTCCCAGCACAGCCGATGTTGTCCCACAACTGGGGTTTGGTACCTGCTGCGCAACGAACCAATCTTACACACTGAGCCGAGATATTTCTTTATTTCACGTCTGCGCAGAGATGGGTGCCAGGTGGTAACTCCACAAAGCCGGCACACCATACCAAAGAACTACAACATATTTATTCTGTTACATGATTAGTAAAAACCTGCCTAAATTTACATTCATTGGTTAGTAGCGACCCTCTGTCAGCTGGGATAGAGTTAATTGTCTTCCTAGTAGCTGGTACAGTGCTATGTTTTTGCGTTAGATGTGAGAAGAATGTTGATAACAGTGACGTTTTTAGTTGTTGCTAAGTAGTGTTTAGTCTAAAGTCAAGGATTTTTCAGCTTCTGATGCCCAGCCAGCGAGAAGGCTGGAGGGGCACAAGAAGTTGGGAGGGGACACAGCCAGGAGAGCTGACCCCAACTGGCCAACGGGGTATTCCAGACCATGGGACGTCACGCCCAGTATAGAAACTGGGGGGAGTGGGGGTGCGGGGAATCGCTGCTTGGGGACTAACTGGGCATCGATCGGCAGGTGGTGAGCAATTGCATTGTGCAATACTTGTACATTACAATCCTTTTATTATTACTATTGTCATTTTATTAGTGTTACCATTATCAGTATTAGTTTCTGCTTTTCTGTTCTATTACACTGTTCTTATCTCAATGCACAAGTTTTACTTTTTTTTCCTGATTCTTTCCCCATCCCACTGGCTGGGGGGAAGTGAGTGAGCAGCTGTGTGGTGCTTAGTTGCTGGCTGGGGTTAAACCATGACACCCTCTCATCTGTTATTGGTCAGTTATATTTAAATTAGCCTCGCTTGCTATGTAAATTTTCACTCATGCTCCTTGCAGGTGGGGGGGGCAAGTTCTTCCAGCCTTGAATTGAGTCAGTGGTCGCGACCTCCCCCTGCCACCTTTCCCTTTCCCTTAGTTCATGCTTCTTTGGCCATCATCTGGCCTTCAGCACCTTCTGGGGCAGGATGTTTCATTTTATCAGTCTTTAGTTCCCTCTTCAAGGGCATAGTCGTTAGCAAAGCCTGCATAGTTTATACACAGTAATCAGGCTTGCATAGTGAAGCTATGGAGTACTGGTCCTCCTTAAAGGCCAGTGCATCATGTTTAACCCTGAATTGAGCAATATCACCAGGGCTAGACCATAACTCAAACGTATGACTACACTGGGACAGCTTCCCTCACCCCACCCAGACCCCACCCCGCTTGCCTTCACTCACCAGCATGACCGCTGAAATACAAACCACGGGCTTTTTCCAGGCTACTTCTCTTGCCCCTTTGAATCATAATTCAGTCCTCCTTTGTGCTCAAATCTCTTTCAGCTGCACCTCAAATAACAACAGTCTCATCCCTCCTCCAAATCATGAACAGAAACAACGAAAGAATAGCGGGCTCAGGTTCATACTCATCATTACCTCCCTTTCTAGCAGTGAACTGATGATAACTTTTGTAACTGTGAAACCAGTTTTCCACCCACCCAATAGCTGTCTTATCGAGGCCACGTCTTCCTCGCTTGCTTATGAGAATGTCATACAAGATGGTGCCAACCCTAAAGCCTCTGTTTAGGAGCACCTCCTTTTCCCCTGTACACTGGGACTGTTACACCACCGGCAGAAAGATGGGCTTGGCACAATCTCTCACTGACATCTCCACATTGCCTGGCCATCACCTTTTTCTCTTTCTGGTGCTCACTCCTTCTTGAAGGACGATTTCTAGGGACAGCCGTCACGCTGAGCAGCTGCAGCTCCCCAGCTCCTCCTCCTGCCTCCTTTTCAATGATAACACAAGCTGCTTGGCTTTGCCAGCTTTCCTTTGCTGCTCATGCCAAAGATAACATCCAAGTCGTGACATGTTTTGGTTTTGCACTCCATAAGCCACATCCTCCTCCCATGAGCCACATCCTCCAGCACGTGCTGCTACCAGAGCCATTAGATCAATTAGCAATGGCTGTTAATTGCTGTCCTTCCGGCAGTCCCGAAGACCAGCGGTGACCTCCAGAGCAGGACCCAAGGTGTGATTTTCCACCCACACCACCGCCGAGGCAGACCCAGCTTTTGGCACGCTCCCTGTTTCCCACCCTCTCTGGCAGCAAGGATGCTTGCAAGGGAAAAACCAGCAAAACTGAGTGTGTTGAAGAACAATGATGAAAAAGGCCTGGGAACAAGTAGATGGGAGAGCTTTAAAAACTTTGCTGGGTCTCAGATGCCCACGAGGGCCAGTCGGAGTGGTACAGGAAGGTGATGGCCCCCCCCCCGGCCACAAAGCTTACCCCGCTGCTGCCTGCTTCAGTGAGCCTGGTGGTGTTAAATAAAACAGGTTATGTGGCCCGTGCATTAGGCAGACGGACAAATCGCAGCTGAATTGACTCTCTTAGGTGGAGGACCATCGCTCCGGCTCGCAGGGCGATATCTGCCGCTCACGTGCACAGAGGCAGCACGCTGCCCACGCTACCCACCCGGCTCAGCCGCCACGCATGAGCCTCGGACCAACAACCCCTCCTTCTCCTGCATGACCAGCACTCGAATCCCCAGCAAAATCTGAATTAACCTGAGGAAACCAGGTATGAATTTTGCCAGAGAGAGTAAGGAAGCAAACACCTGGAGGTATGTCGGGTGAGAATTACTCACTGCTAAATCACCCTGAAAATAAAGTGGTATATTCCTTGTTTACCCATTCCTCTGCTCTGCCTAACTCCTCACTTTTTACTTTAAGCACATAAAGAGGCTTTGCCATTTGCCACTAACGTATTTTACTACCTTCAATCTTGAAAAAATATTTTGCAGTTAATAAGAGGAGATTTAGATAATTGACCTTTTTTCTATGCCTCCCTCTACTTCCCGTGATTTAATTTGCCCATGTCCCCTGCTCGGCAGTCTCTAATGAGCAGCTGAGATTCATTTTCATGTTAGGTGCAGTTCAAGGAATTTGTCTCATTTATTTCATTATGCTTTTGGCTGTTTGAATTTGCCCCATTTACTTCATTATGTGTTTTGCTGTTTGAATTCCAGCCAGTTAACTTTAAAAATGAGTAAAGAGAAGGAAGAAAAGGTTTTTTTCTGAATCAGGCTGATAGAAACTTTGGGATAATAATGTTCACTTGGGCATGTTCCCTTCAGTGGTAATCTAAATTCATACGTAGCTCCCTAAAAAGATTGAGGAGTTTCGAAAACAAGCTCTGTGTTTATGCTGCAGTTAGTTACTTGATCCACCCCTGGTTCACGCCGGCGTTAGCAGAATTAAACCTGCTTTAAACTCACCGTAAAACCCTTTAAACCTTCCCTGTGAAGCCAGAAAACAATGTGAGCGTGCCCTCAGCTGTAAACTATTTGCAGCAGGAGCTTGGGCTTATCAGCACAGGATTACGGCTTGTCGCCGAACGCCAGCGAAACAGGGATCCCTTTCGGAGGAGTTTAACGCAATCCGTTAAGCTCGTGCTTGCCTCGCAGGCAGCCGTACTTACGCGCGAGCGGTCTGTGCCCCTCGGGGCCGCGGGCTCCCACGGCGCGATGCCGCTGCGGTGCTCGGGACGCGCTCCCACCCGGACACCTTCTCGGCGGCTGCCTCCTCCGTCCCACCCCCGGGGCTGCGACGTGGCAGCACGGTGGAGGTTTTGCTGCTTGAGAAAGGAGTGGGCGACATCATAACTTGACGCGGCGGCAGCTGCCTGCAGAGGCAGAGCGGGCGGTTTAAACGTTGCCCGCCGTGTCCACCGGCACCCTCTGCACGGTCCCTACCAGGTGTCCCCCGAGACACGCCTGGCACGGCCGCCAACACCCTGGGAGCATTTAGACACAGAGCTCTATCGACGTGTTAATTGGAGTACGGACAAAAAATAAAGCCCTGCCACTGGTATATAAGAAATGCGACTCTTGACAAATTGGAAATAGTTGTCTCAGTGTGTGGCACATGGCAATGTACCGTATCATTTACAGTTTGCCTATAGAAGCCTAGCGTTATAGATTACCTTGCTTTTTAGTTCGTTTTCTTGCCAGGAGCTGAATTTTGCTTATCCCTTACTTTCCAGGGCTTAAGCAATGGGAAGCATTTTCCAAGTTGTGTCTGCCCTCCACAGCGCTGTTAGGAGCAGTTTTACCCCAGGGAACGCAAGCATGGAAAAAAGCACTGACCCATGTCTGCTATCACACTGTGGTTTGGTGTTCGGAGCCTTAATAACATATTTGCCCTGTGTGTGCCTCAAATTGTTCATTGTTCCTTCATGTTTAGTGAAAAACAATTTTTTTGAAGTTAAATGAAGATGTTTTCCTTCTGGACTTAGATGGAGAAATGAACTGTTCATGGAGAAATGAACTGTTCACATTGCGAAAGTCATGTAAAATAATACCAGTAATATTAACAATCATGCTTCCAAAGGCACAGTTACAGGAGAAATGGCTGTAGTTTGACATTTAGCTGGAAGTTTACTGATATAAAGATTTCATATCAACAGTTAAAATTGTGCAGCTAGAACAATGACTGTGTGGGAAGGCAACACCCACTGCCGTTTTTTTTCTCTCCATACACAGCACGGTTTCCAAACCACTTGGAGGGAAGGAGGTACAAAGCCCTTTGTCAAGGAGCAAGCCGAGAGCTGCTGAGCCACGGTGTTTTGGTACGTTCCGCTGGTCCCTCGGCAAAGAGGGATGCCAAAGCCACGCAGGAGGAACAAGCAGCCCCACAACTGTTTTGCCATCTCAAATCGGCGATCACGACTCTATACGCAGGAGACATTTTAAGGAAAATGAAACGCCGGCTACTCTGTCAGACATCCACAAACCAAGCCAGCTTCTCTTGGCTTGAAGAGTCCCAGCGAATGCTCATTCTGCAGCAATGGCTCCCACCCAGGCTGTGGGTGCAAACCCCGCTGCAGCGGTAGCCGTGCAATGCCCTGTCCTGGCTCTGTACCAGCGATTATTACTGCTGTTCAAACAGAGCTGAACAGCAAGGTCAGTGGTGTTTTCCTGGTTTTCTTTGTAGTTCTGGAAACCTGGATTAATTGGCATGAGCAGAGCTGTGCAAGTTGGTCAAAAGAATATAAACTCATGGGCATCTGGCCCATGCTTTTCTCCTTCTGCAATCCACTAAAAATGAGTTTTCCAAGTGCCAGTTGCAATTTAATATGAAAGCCTAAGTTTAGAGAGCCAAAAATAAAAATTATATGCATCTGGTGCTTTTAAGTGCTTTATGAAAATAAAAGATGCTGCTGTTAATTTCCTTCTTTAATTTCCCCTGGAGACACATTCTGCGAGCTTTAAGCCAAATCCCAGCCGTTTCAGTTTGACGTGGGCTCAGTGCTGCCCTGGCGCAGGGTGATTTGGGAGGGGGGATGCTGCACCATTGCCTAGACCTTACTTTCCTCGCCCCCAGCACCTTCCCTTCCCGATGGTGTCTATACGACGTGCTGCAGAGGCACCTGCGCCCAGGGCAGGGCTGTGCCGAGCCAGAGGCTAAAGCCAGCAGAGAAGGGCAGGAGCCAGGACAGGGGCTGGCATCGCTCTGCAAAATGAAATCCTGCGGAGAAGCTGGTCACATCACCCTCAGGCAGACCTATGTTTTTTTCATTAATGTGATATACACAGTTTAAAAAAGAAAAGAAAAATCACCTCCCTGTGCCATTTCACCATGCGTCCTCCTATATACAGCACTGTCCTAGGTGGCAGGAGGCTGAGTTATTGAAAGGAGATCCCACAAGCCTTGAGGGCATCAATATTTGGGAAATAATAGTTATTGTGCATTAAACGTCTCTCTCTCTCATGACAGCTCAGGGGACAATTCACTACTCTGTAGATACTTGGCCAAGAGTGGTATAATATTAAAACACAAAGTTGTGAATAAGCGGAGTCCACCCAGAAACCTGGCAAGGACCCAGGTAGTTGTCACTGGCCCCTTAGACGAGGCGAGAGCTGGGAACAGTCAACATCTGCAGATTATTTCCTTCTCTGGTGTACATCTGTGGGGGTTTTGGCTGAAAATTTATACTCTGGGAAGGAGGAGAAAGGAGCTAAATGTTACGGTCCCGGTCCAGATGAATCATTATAATTTCCTCTCCCAGCGATGCTGGAAGCAATGCTGGGAGCCAGCCCTCGCTGAAGAAGGAAAGGTGCAGAGGAACGTGCCCTGCCACATGCTCCCGGGGTGGCCATGCCCAGCAGCAACGCAGGGTTTCCCATGGGTTGTGCTGATCCCCAACCTCCAGCAGCCTCGTCGTTCCCATGGCAGAAGCGGGAATAGCAGCACAAAAGTATCCACTGAAGATTTAGAAGAGCTGTGATAACTGGTTAATCAGTTGATGCCTTCAGAGATGAAAAGTGCTATCTAAGTTGACAAAAAAGATGGGTACAGGCAGGGCGTTGGGACTGGCTGCTGGCGATTACAAGCGTAAAGCTGTGTAATGCTGATTTTATCTTGGAAGGGACCGGAGCGCCGGAATAGCCCATCGGTCATGGCTGCAGTGACCCTCGCTTGGGCAAAGATCCATTACTCGAGCAGGGACCGAAGCCTGGAGTCACAGCTGAGCAAAGCTGAGCTTGGGAACAGGCAGGAGATTGATCCACATGTAACGTCGCCCCTCCCTTAATAAAACCGGAGAGTCCAAAGTACATAGGTCAGACCTAGGAAACTGGATTTTCAAGAGGCAGCAGGAGTGGAAAAGGCTGGGCAGGAAAGACCTAATTTCTATCCTCTCGCCAGACTTCAAAGCATCTGTAGATGGACCAAATATCTGAGCCCAGAGATCCAGGAGTTTATTGGGCTTACCTCTGGATCTGATTTAATCACACTCAGCCAGCCCGATAAAAGCAGAAACTAGACGTTGCTTAATGTCTAAAGAATTATTTCTGCTGTCTTCTAATAAAGCACGCTGATGTAAGCTGGAGTTGATAACAAGATCGCTGCGCTGGGGTAGCAAAATCTCATTTTACAGGACAACCTAACTGTCAGTGCCAAAGAGCAGACAGGTTATTGCTCATGCTCCTCCAAGGTTGCTTTTATTAAAATGGAAATTTCCAAAGCTTTGCATGCACACACACGCGGCCACGGGTGCAGACATCCCTTCGGGGCCAGCCGCAAGGCCACAGCTGCCGCTTTCCTCCTGCAGCTCGTTAGCTGCAGCCCTTACAAGCCGGGGTACCCCGGGGGAACGGCGGCATCGCTGTCTCTGCCCCGGGTGAAGGGGTCCACGTCTTCACAGCCCCCATCCTCACCACGGCTTTGGGCTGGGTTTGGCGGGTACGGCAGCCCCGGGCAGGTGCGGTGCGCTCCCCCATGGCTGCAGCCCATGAATCTGCGTGAAGATTTGCTCTTTCTCCTCAAACCCAGTGTAGGCATCATCACCTTGAAATTGGGACTTTCGCATTTTGGGCTGCTGCAGGTCTTCATGCAACAGGGGCGCAGGACCCCGGTCCCTCTCCAGCATGGCCAGTCTCAAACCACCATGACTGGTTCATCCCCACAGGCACTCTCCACCCTTAAAATAGCAAAAATTGACCAACGCCCGGCTTTTTTTCAATTTCAACAAAAATTTTCAATTTTTGTCATTGTAATACGCTGAGCGACTGCAACAGGCCAAACCTGGCTACTGAGAACTATTTATTCGACAGATTGCTTTATCTTCCCAAGTACTTCTGAGGAATGGATTATAATTTTTACAAATGTTTGCCTTTGTTAAAACAATTTTGCTTTTTCGCCCTCCTCAAAGTTAATTGAATCAAAAATTCTTCCTGAAATATTTCATTATGCACCGCTCCAAACTTCTGGTTCGTCATAATGAAACAAATGAGTGCTCTATTCCCAGACTGAAAAAAATAACTTTTAGAGTATTTCAACTAGTAATTTGAAACTGAAATTCTTAATTAAATTAATCTCAGAAATTCAAGTTCCAAAAATGTTGGTAAGGGATTTCATTATTATTGTGTCCAGGTTTGGAGGTCGTAAAGGATGGTGAACACCTTCACCGCCTGGTACTCCTTACCAGAAAGAGCTGGTAGAAAGTGATGCTGCTAGAACACTACCCAGAGTGTACAGCTCTCGTCCTGCAAAGCCACGAGGCAGCGCTGGACCAGACACGAGAGTCCCAGCCTCTCACCGCCCCTGAGCGAAATGCAGCTCACTTTTTCCTTGGGACTTCAATCTCTGCCAAGAAATGAGTTTCTGTGCTGGAGAAGCGTGAAGGACTCGGCAAAGACCTGGCTCAGGTTATAGATGTCATGGGAAAGCAGAATTGTGCCAGGGAAGAGGAGCTGGGTTTTCCTCTTTGCCACTTTTGCTGATGATTTAGGTTTTCTACACAGGTATGAATTTTAGCAAGCAACAATCATTCATTATAAAAAGGCAATTTTTAGGACATTTTACCCGTATATGGGAATAATTATTTTCTCTTTTCAAGATGCAGTGATACGAGGACAGAACTGACAGAAATACCTAACTACCTATAAATGAAAAATACCATCTTGGACATCTTTTTTTCAGACTGTCACATGGGGCCGCTCCTGGTACCACGCTAACTTAGTGGAGCTTCGGACCCACTGATGATAAAGGTACGAAGCGATACAGAAGTCATGCAGCTCTTAATACCTTCTCGTGTTTTAAATCTTTTTCACTTGTAACAGCAAGAGTCTGTTATTTATTCCAAAACAAGTATTCCTGGCTCAGAAGATCACTGTCTTTCTGATACCTACGCAATATCCACTTGCGATCGGCACCTTCCACGTTATTAATTTCCCCTTACCTCCTCCTGTAGCTGTTCCCTAATGAGCTCATGCGACGAAGAGGATCTGAATGAGCCGCATTTGAAAAGCAATCAACCAAAATTAGAAGGGCTTTCTTCTAGCCGCGTTTGGGAGGCCATCACCCCCTCGAGCACATGGCGCTGACGTCTGCTGTCACTCCGGCTCTGACATGTTAATGCAGGAAGCGCAGCGGCTGCCGTCGCAGCATTATTTTGACAACTGAATATTCCACTTCCAGCTCCTCGGCATGGTTCACATGCCTCCTAAATCTCTCTGCTTGAAGTGTAATATTTTCATGCCATTCATATCTCTTCCTGTGGGAACTTATGATAAGCTTTGGAAATGGCTTAGACACACTCACTCCCCTCTGATGGCAGTAGCCGCGTACGACTCTCATTTTGACTAAGATTTTGACTATCTTTGCATTAAGATGACTGTAAAACCATGTATTAGGAACATTTCAGATGTTTGCGAGCCATCATTCTCTCCAAACCCCAGCATTTAAATTACCCTGACCTAGTAAAGAGTATCCTTTCGACAAAATCTGTTTTATTATCTTTGAGTCTATGAGGTCCTGGTGTGGATGGCAGTTGTCAGTACCAGCGCAGGGGTGGCATTCCCACCCCGTGTCTGTACAGCCCAGAGCCTATGCACCACTTTGGGCATTAAATTACTGTGGCAACCTATATATACTAAGCATCTAACACAGTCCGTAAGTCTTTTTGAAGAGTTTCTGCTTCCTAGGACAGAGAAGGGTGTCCTGAACATGGGGCTTTGCACCCAGCAAGCCCAGCCCCCCATACCAACCACTTGCCTTTGCCTTTTTTTTCTTTGCCTTTTTTTCTTCCAACCCCCAAGACTTTGTCCCTTCTGCAAACTTCATTACAACGATGTGATGTTCTCACAGGTTACTGATGAAAATACGTTTGATAACAGAGGGCCAGCAAGCATCTGGACCGCCTGCGTGGGAAGCCGGCTCAGCAACACCAGACTTTCTCAGGGGAACCGCGTGGCCCCAGACCTCCCCCCGGCTTTGGGCACAGATGGGAGGAGAAGCTCAACCACGCTGTTGCTACTTCTCCCAGGCCTAACAATGGGTCAAAGGTGGAGGAATAAGGAAAATAAAGATCAAATACTCCTGCAAGCAGCACGGATGGACATGGAGAGCTGCTTGCTGCGTGACCTCTGCTTCTCCAGCCCTCGATTTTCAGCAAGCACACCCAGCAGACTAAGTTTTAATGGCACCATGTAACTCATAACCACAAAACAAACTGCATCTAGGACCACAGAAACAAGCTGAATTTTTTGCGAAACAGATTAACAATGATCTCCCTTGTTTTTTTAAATGCTAGATGTTATGACCAACTACTGTCACATGCAATTAGACCCTTGGCCGCTGCTATTCAGGGTGGAAAGCGAGACGGTCTGTGACCCGCCAGGGCCTCATCTCGCCATGCTGTAGCATGGCTTTGAGCATAGCCAGGCTTTAATTTATACCACATTTTGTACTACAGTTTGAACTAACATATTAGTTTCAGAGCTGTACCACCTACTGCCAAAAAGAGTTGCAAATGTGGAATTTCACAGTGAAATATCGGTATAAACCCACTGCTTCCTTGCTAGCACTTGTCAGTACATGGATCATGCAAAAGCCCTTGACCTAGTGCTATAACATTGCTCAACAGAAAATGTAGAAGAGCTTTTCATGGATAGTGCTGTCATTTTATTTTTTTTAATTACAACTTAATTTGAAGCCAACAGGAGCCTTGACTGGAAAGCTACTCCCTGCAGAGTACATTCATGTTTTAGTAAAGGATGCTGAAAAGACCATCTTAAAACTTCCCTAGAAGTAAAAGTGCTGTGGATTTTCCCCCCTCTGTGAAAAGTCATTCCCAAAGAAATGACTATTGTTTCCTCAAGCCTTAAACCGAAGGCGTATTTATTTGCACTGAAGCCAGACGTGCAGAATTTCCTCTGGAAAGGAATTCTTCAGAAGGCCCCGTGTGGGAGAAGGGGGCTGTGAGGGATGTCTGCAGCGGGGTGGACCTGGAAGGAGGCAGCTTGGCGCAGCACCCGCGGTCCCCGATCGCATCCTTTGAGCTCCTTCCCCTGTCACAGCCCAAGTAATTGCCATTCCCGGCGTGGTGTCCTCGCCTTTTCACTCACCCTCCTTATCTATTGCAATGCTTCCTCCTCTCCCTTCCCTTTCTGCCCTGCAGGCCTACAACTGTTGCTTGTAATAATTTTTTTTTTTTATACTGTTTCTATCTCTCGCCTCAATCCAGCCGGTGCCATTGTAGGCAGTTTGCATGTGTCACTGCTTCTTTCAAGCATCATATCCTCCCACAAGATACAGCCACATCCGACTCAGCCTGCCCACTCTCCCCTTTGTGCAGGCTTTATATTGCTGGTTATTTAAACTCCCAGCTATTTTCCTGATTAAATAAACCCGGGACCAGTTACTCTAAAGGTATCAGGGTTTTATTAGAAAGCTACCTTGCCATCTTGTTATTTTGATCCCTATTCACCTCTCATCTTTCCACAGACAAAAGCCTCTGAATTTCTTTATATATATACGTGTATTCATGTTTTTATGGAACAGGAATCCTCTTTGCAATCTCTGCTCTGAGGTGAGACTGCTCTGCAGATCATATTCAGTGTTTTACTTGGGTTTGATTTTGTCTCTGCTCTGACAAACCCCTGGCAGAGTTAATGGTAAAAAAAAAGACAAAAAAGAAAAGGGGTTCGGGATTTGGTCCTGATTTCAGTGCTAGGAGTTCAGCTTCTCGTTATGCTGTGGATGCTTGTTTCCCTGTTGCAGCCACATCCAGATTCTGGGGGGACTGGGAAGGGGAGGGGAAGGCGGCAGGGAACAGCTTTCAGATTAGGATATGCAAGGATGGGTATGGTACAAAAAAATGCAAAGCAAACTGAAATTCGTTAAAGCATAGCAGTTATGTCAAAGAAAGCTAGTTGAAAAAAATACACCAGCTTGCTGCAGTTAATGGATTTTACTAACCATGCCATTCAGAGCCCGGAGGAGGGAGACCTGGGCTGTGGTTGTACCCCCCAGCAGTGGGACGCTTCCCGAGTAACACGGGGTTAAAGCTTCAGCCTCCAGCCTCCAGGCTTGAAAATGCAAAAGTGGTGCAGCTCTGGCTTTCCAGAGGCAAACATCTGCAGAGCCATAGGTGAATAAAAATGTGGAAACATGCAAAAATCATCAGGGCAGCCGGGGATTATTTATTTGTTTGTTTATTTGTTTATTCCCCACTACTTTAGCCTGCAAACAACACTCCCTGGTACGACGTCCTGTTCCAGCCACTTTCTGTTACACACGGTGTCTCATCCAGACTAGAGCTGCATCAGCAACCGGGCATGAGCTCCACAAAGGACACTACTATTTTCGGGGTGCCTACAAGTCCAACCCCATCTGTCAATTAACAAATTTAAGCAGAGCGTGAAGTGTCGGTCATGCTGATACCAGCATGCACAGAAAACCTGCCATTTTCTCCACCGCATTACAGCTTTTTCCCTAAGGCACGTCCCACCCTCGGGAACGTGGCATAGGGCCAGTTCTCGTGGGTCCCTTCACTTCTGACTAGACGTAGGGGTAGCAGCTTTCACAGTAACCCCCTAATCCAGCTGGGACAGACTTTATCCCTCCCCTACCCAAATTTTCCTAAGGAGTTCACAAAGCAGACCGAGCACTGCAGGCCAGACTCTGTGTCCGTGGCTGGCACAGTGAGAGGGAAAGTGGGGACAAGCTGGGGATGTGTTTTATAAAAAAGAGCACGAGAACAGCCACCACTGTCCCCTCCCAGCTGTGACGGGCTAACAAAGGTAATGTGGCAGGTAAGGGCTAAGGCAAACTGAGGCCACCTCCTTTGTCTGTGTTTCTGTACGGTGGGGACAATCCTCCTTTTGTCCCCTCCCCTTGTCATATAGGTGGCAGAAGAGGTTTGTGGGGCTCCAACTGTTGCTATGATTAAAACTGAAAGACATCTGCATAGCTTATAACTCCTACAGGTGATATTTCTCCAGCCCCTATCTTCAGGATATATGTGTAAAATACTCCTATTGATGCTACTTCTCTTAGAGCAGCCCCTCACTTCCAAGTTACAGTGGGAGCTCCGGGCAAAATGAATTGTCCCTGTTGTATCATCGAGGGAACTGAAAAAAGCAAGTCTGAGAACAGTGATGAAAGTAGTAGAAAATAGGAGACAAATGTAAGGGCAGGGTTGTTTGCGTAAACGCTGTGATAAGTTTTAGGTAAGTCCATAGGTCAAGGACCATGACGTTTAGAAATCCACCGATGCCTGTAAGTGCAAGCTGGGGCTTGGGGAAGCTGCTAAACAACTGGTAGCTGGGTGGGTATATGAAATAAACCCCAAGCACCGATCCTGTTTTCACACACTTCAGCTAGCAGTAGTTTTTCACAGGCTTCTTGTTGCTGTTTCTTAGTAATTAGGAGAAAAGCTCCAATTGCGGCACAAATGGTTCCTGTGGTGTAAAACACTAATTAAGGCAGAGAAGAGTGGAGATCGGCGGCTTGGGCAGACTCTGCCTTGCCTGGGCTGCGAGGTGGCCGGGCAGGGGATGGACCCCTGCCATGTCCCGAGTTTGCATCGTGGCTTTGGATCGCCCACAGGCTGTCCTGCACGATGGGCAGCTGCAGCGTAAAGAGAAAAATGAAGAAAAATCTGTGTTTATCCCTCCTGATGGAAGATAACATCAAGTCAGGTAACAAGAAACAAGGTAAAATTGCTGGGTTGGGTCACCCATGAGACGAAAGCACCAGCTTTGACGAAGAATCCCAGTTTCTACCTGAGCCAGTAACATGGTCCGGTCGTGATTATCCTCTTTGACCATGTTTTTGTCAGCGGCTGAGAACAGAGGGATTTTGGGGTGGAGGGATAGTCAGAGACTACCCAGGATTTTGGTACGGGGATAGTCACAGACCCCCGGCATCCTTCTCCCAGCAGTGCTGTGGCACCAAAGTCCTCGGGTGCAGTCTCGCTGCAGACCAAAGTACAACAGCCTCTTCCCAAAGTAAATGACCTTAAGGCCAGCCAGAAACCAAGAATTCCATTTTGTGAAACATTTGGGTTTGTTCCACGGGGACTTAATTGCCTTTTGTTTGCTTTTGTGCAAAAATGAAAGTGTTTGGCAGAAAGAAATGCACTGCAGATAAGCGTATAAACCAGGGATTAAGACACTCGCTGGGGAGATGAGAACCTCCACATCAAATCTTTGATTTATTCCAGGAATTGGGCTTCTGTTAATCACCTATTTTTTAGTTCATTGGCCTAGTTGTATTTGGGGATGAATGTACCATTTTGTCACATCAGAAATGGAACATTAATAGGAACGTACCGTTAATTTGGAGGGTGCTTGTACCTGCTGAAAAGGAATAAATGATGCTATAATTGAGGTTGAAAAATAATTCACTCAAAAACCCTGGAACATTTACAGAATGCAGAAATGCAATGCAAATTTTCATGCCTGAGATATTCATAAATGATTTTGTGAGTCATTGCAGTTACCCTGTAAACAGTGGTTTAGGTAGCCAGTGCTTTGCTCTCGGTTTCAAACTCATCCTCCTACGGGTTGAGAAGTCTTACAACCTTCCATCACACCCGGAGGGGTCTATGGTCCTGGTCCGGTGTGCTGATGCTGGGCTGTCCCACCCTGGAGATGGAGGCACCCCATGGTTTGGGCAGGAACAGGGCATGGCTTTGCCAGTGCTGGGAGCCCTGGGCTGAGCTGGGGAAGAGCCAGAGCTAGCCACGTTTTAAGCAAGAAGAGGGGACTGTGGCCACACGGGCAAGACGAGGACAGGGTCTCAGTTGCAGGTGTCGCGGGAGTTTAATGCATTGCTGCACTGCGGTCCCCAGCCCTCCCCAGGGATCTGGGTTTTACGCTGGGAACCGTCACCGAGACACTTGCAGCATCCTTCTTTGCTGCAGCCAAAGCCTTCCCCGCACCGAAACCCACAGCACCTCCTGGGCTGGTACCCTGTGACGCCGTCTCCTGCAAAGTGTTTTTCACCCCTCGCCCAGGCTGGAGCTGCTTCCCCATCCCAATTCAGCGCTGGCAGAGGAGTCTGAGGTCTGCCGGGGTCACCGACACTCCCGGCAGCAGTGAAGGAATGAGCGGGGCAGGCACCCTGCTACCAGCGAAGCCCTCCCGGGGGGGTGGCAAAAAGGGGCAGAAAAGGGATTTGGGCAACTGGGGCTGCTAAGGGGGTAAGCGAAGGCTCTCCCAGTCTCTGCAGCTGAGTTTGGTCTCCTTTGCGCACCAGGACCCAGAGCTTCCACAGCCCCTCCAGCTGCTCCTGCTTCTGACATCGTGGTCAGGATTTTGGGGGACTCGGCAGGCTGTGAAGAACCAACCTGGCCTTAGTTCGGGCCCTTCGAAACGCAGACATCAAGGACGCTTAAAAGCTGCATCTACCATACACAGTGGTTTTAGAAGGAGCTTAATATAAAACTTTGGAGCCACCTTTTTCCAGACAGAGGTTTTACAGCATGGGAACAAGGCAGGAAAGTTGGGAAGAAGGGATAGTAGTAGTAGTAGTAGTATCATCATCATCATCATCATCATCATCATCATCACCACCATCACCATCACCATCATCATTATCATTATTATTATTATTATTAGATTTATATTATTTTTATTTTTATTTATCCTTGGTGTTACTTACTGCTCCCAGAGCAAGGGAGTGGGATCTTTAGCAATCATTCAAAAACAGGGGCACATCTCTGTTTCAGGCCCCTGCAACTGAGGTCAGTACCACGAAGAGAAGGGACCCTCTGGCAGCCGGGAAGATGCAGCTGTGCCGTCCAAAACACATAGTGAGCTGCTGGGTGGTGTTAGTAACACGATAATGCCATGAAAAGCCTTGATAAAAATACGTCTTATTCTTCCATTGATCAGCTCTGTTTAAGCTGGATGTACTAGGTTTAATGAGAGAAGTAACCTGTCAGTCGCCCAAATAGTTTAATTATCCCGAAGTTAACGGAGAGAGTGCCTGTAGTTACACGCGGCCTTCTGTAACTTTTCAGCTGTTGTGATGAAGTAGGAAACAGCATTATGGCACTTACAGCTATTGATTATTTAAACTAACGGACTGAGACTGATTGAATCTATTGCCACAGCCAGGGGATTCTGCCTTGTGTTTCTTTTATGAACTCAGCAGAAAACATCTCTCAAACTGCAGGGTGGAGAGGTGGGCAGACCAGTGAGCACCCAAGTCCAGGCTGCTCCAACGACAGTGCTGGGGTGCAGGGAGTGCGTTCTTCACCTCGCTGTGGCACCGCATCCAAATTTCTTTAGACCAAAGCTGCTATGTTAGTCCTTGTCCCACTGGTATGCTTCTCATTTATGGTCTAACGTAGGTTTCTCATGGGACTGTCTTGCTAAATTGCGTTCGAGTGCAAGAGATGGAAAATTTAAGAAAGCAGAGAAATGTATGCAACACAGTAAACGTCTGAGGGGTGGTGAGGAAATGGCGATAAGAGTTTGTTCATCTAACAGACTTCAGTGCTGGTCTCCCTAGACAGCTTGCCTAGACCAATCCAACAGTCTGCCACATCACACACATTTTTGAGGTAATTTCATGTTGAGTTTCAGTTGGATAACTAGTGCAGAAGGGCAAGCTCACCAGGTTTACCACTACACCTAGATTTCCTTGTCATTACCAGGATACACCAAATCCAGCCTTCCAAGTATTTATTTTTGTTAGGTACTTGGCCCAAATGTAGCTCCTTTTGTACCTCCTGGAGCGTAATAGGAAAGGTACAAAGCTGTTGAGTTCTGCCATTTCCCTCAACCCGGGCCAAAGGCTGGCCAGCACCTCAGCCATCCACGCACTGCCCAGATATCTGGAGCCATAAAAGCCACTTTCCTTTGCGCAGGTGACAGTACAGTCCCCACGGGCCATTCAGGCTTCTGGGAAGAGCTTTGCGCCGTGCCATTTCCCTGCTTCAAGAGGAGACGTACAATGAGTGCCAGCCAGCACGTCTGATGGAGTCTGCTCCTGTCAGGAACCTCTGGAGTTTATGATGACATTAAGACTTTGGCTGACGAAGGCAACAATGCTGAGGCAACCGATTTGATTTGTACAGCCGCTACCTTGGTGATATGTAATATTTTGGTTATGCACTGAGAGTGATATAACATTAACATGGTGCAGAACATATGGATTGAAAACTGCTTGGCTGAATCACTCAAAATGTAGGTAAAAAACAAATACTTCAAAATAAAGATTACTCCTAATCAGAAAGATGAATTTCCTAGCTCAGGAAAAAATATTAGGAACATAGGGCAGGAATTCGATGGTCTACCTGGTGGATGGGCTGCCTGATGTCAGGCTGATGGCTCTGAAAATAAGTGTTACGCATTTACTAATACTTCCATAGTGCTATGTTTACAAGGGAGAAATCTACCGTGGGCTGGAGCCACAGAACAGGCAAAAGCAGGCAGCAGGAAAGGGGCGGCTGGACAACCTGGTGTTCATACACACAGAGCATTGTCCCTGTGCTACAGGCACGGGTTGCTGAGGAAAATGGTTCAGAACTTTTGAAGATATAATATAATCTGAAAAAAAAAAAGGAGAAAAGGCTAAAGTCTAAGTAAGCAGTTACAACGTGCAGTCTATATTGGTATCTTGCAAATCTCACGGGTCTTTGCATATTCTTGATCAGATACAACTTTAATGACCGCCAGGCATAAACGCAAAATTTCTATGTTAAAAGCCCCAAATGATTCGTGTGTTTCAAAGCTCTTTTACAAATCACACATTCAGACAACAGAAGTTTCCATCACTTACCTGCCTAACGTATCCTAAAGATACTTTTAGGATTGGAAGTGTGAACAAATCGTGTGGTGCAGGAGTGCACTACATGACATATTTAGGGCCATGAAGGTTTTCTGCCACCTCTGCCCCATGGTTCAGACCAAGGCTTGTCCACCCAACAGCTCAGCCCCAAACAAGAAGACTCGTGCCCTTCTCCTCCGGCAAGGCCAGCTCCCCTCCAGGGCTGACTCCCCATGCGGGCAGTGCTGTGGAGGGTTTCAAGGCCTTCAGATGTTCCCCTGAGGGTCTGCTCACATCTCTGTTTCCTCTCCCTTTCTCACATTATGTCAAAAGTACATTTATGAAGAACAAGAAATTATTTAATGGACTAACTAGACTGTCCAATAGGTTGTTTAGAAGTGTTATAATTATCTATATGCAATGACAGCTGGGTCAGTCACATGCTTATAATATCTGTTAGCCATTTAACAAGATGTAAATCAGTTAGACAAAATACAGTCCTGACACAAATAGGACTGGGGGAACATCCCCAGCATGGCCAACACCCCCAGGCTCCATCACCTGCCCGTGTCTGGGGATGTTTGCCGTGCCGGAGACATCAGCCTCTCTGCTGCTGCCACTCTGGATGGACAGAGGTGTCCCTCAGGTCTCATGGCAGCACCCTGAGGACGTCTCGGCTGTCCCCAGGCACCTTGAACATCCCATGACATGTGCGAGGCCACCGCGCAGGCTCCCTCGCCGCGTCCCCTGCCGGCGCAGCTGGTGGCTCCATCGCCCCTCAACCAGCTCAAAGACACCATTCGTGCCCTTTTCGTCGCGATAAAAGAACAAGGACTAATAAAAATTGCTCTTCGCGATGTTTTGCTGTTCTCTGCAGGTGGGAAGCACCGTTGCCCATCAGCAGGGCAATGCTGACCTCTGCTGCCTGAAATCAAAATTATGAAAATAATTGGCCAGGTGGCTTTGGCAGAGCAGCTGCAACACTGCCCAGGTGTAATATGATTTCCATGTCACCTGACCTCGATGAGCACAGGTTTGTAACTTCAGATGCAGAAGCCACATCTTGAGGAGACACTCTAAAAGCCAACCGGGTTACAAGTTGGGGTCAAATCCTTTCCCCATGGCGATGCCGGGGGCTTGGCTGCCTCCCGAGGCAGGGAGAGCCGGGGTCAGTGTCCCCACGCCTGGCAATTGGTGCCAACGTGCCCACTCCATCCAGCACGGTGGGTCTTCGAAGAGCCGCAGTGAGTGGGCATGCAGCAGCCATCAGCTCGGCTGCCTCCACCAATTTCTTCAACATTTTGCTCTGCTGGTCGGGAAACTGGTGGGGAGAGGGTGCCACGGAGCCAGAAGTGGTGTTGCAGCTGCCCAGGCAGAAATTTGGATTTTCATATTTAGAAAAGATTAGCTTGTCAAAACATAACTATAAAAATAGAGGTTATACCTCTTAAGTTATACTTGGGGTCCAGCAATGAATAGCGCTGAAAGGAGCACCAGACCTGGAGGCGTTTTCTAGGGTCTTCCTCAAGGGCCAGTCACACTGCTTAATATTTCCATTAATGATCTTGGCAGAAAATGAGGTGTGTGGTGATAAAAATGTGCTGATGCCACAAATCCAGGGGACACCTTCAGCATACAGGATTGGGATATGACACTGAAAGGAATAGATGTCTTTGAGAGCTGAAAATACAATTTGGGATGGCGCAAGGTGATAAGCAAGGGACTGCTCTGCTGCAGCAAGCGATGAGTCCGTGGTGCCACGGTAATACAACCAGGTGAAAAAGGCAAGTGCAATCCTAAGATACATCAGTCGGTAGGTGTACTTTCCACAGAGAAGGGAAGCAATGTAGTCATTTTGGAGTTATTTGAGGGCTGCAGTTTAACCCACCTGGGTCGCAGAGGAGCTTTGCTGCAGATGCTGAGACACCAGCATGACCTCCACCCCGGCAGGCTGGGTTTGCTGCCCCAAGCGCTGTACGAGTGTGCAGGGCCACATCACCTCCAGAAACCGTTCCCGAAGCAGTTCTAGGAGGTTTCCCCACTCGAGTTATTCCTACTGCAGTCCTGGAGGTCTCCCCTGAGCTCATTACGATGGATGCAGTGTACAGACTTGAGTCCATTATATCTGTGCTGCTCCCCGTACTCTGCTGGTTTTACACAATTTGCTGAACGTGCAGTGCTCAGCCTGACTGCAAGCTCTTCTGTAAGGGCTCGGGGGCAAAAAGTTAATGGAAGCAGCTCATTCCTGCTTTCCTCGCAGGGAAAATCGAGAGCAGCCCTGCAGCCTCCCAGGCACTCACCTCCCCCAGGGACCTGGAGATCCATCCTGCATCCCTGAGCTACAGACACTTTTGCCAGTTAGAGAATGAGGGGTAGATATTTCTGGATTCAGATCCACCGGCTTTGGCAACTCTTGGAGGAGGAAGAGAGAAGCAAAAGGTTCAGGGGAGGCAAAACCGGAGCAATTGCATTACAAACCGACTGCAATCCTGCCAAGTTCTCTTCTGCGTCGTCCACACGCTGATTACAGCTGCAGTGAGAACCACTGAGGGCTTTTTGCTGAAAAAAAAACCCCTCTTTGCATTCACATACAACACAGAAAACTTTCAACTTGCTACCAGCTGGTGTACAGGCGATACAGAAGAGGAGCAAGGCACATGTTGTTCCCGAGCAGGCAGCACGTAAAGGGAAAGCTCATGTGTTAATGCAACACCCTTGGGGAGGTTTTGCCATCAGTTGTGTTTTCTGGTATCTGCATAAGGTGTTTTATTACTGCTGCTAATCTGCAGCTGGGCAAACAGAGACACAGAAGAGTCAAGTGACCGACTCGTATAGGGAAAAGGAAGAGTCAGGGGCTCAGCAACCGGTGCTGGCTCCTCGGCACACAGACAAACCCGACAGCGCTCCACCCTGAGAGAGTTTTGGCTGAAGGATACGCCGCGTAACCCTCTGCCGCTCCTAATCAGAGGAGAATTATGTGTGTTTGTGGTCAAGGTGGTCTATCCTGGGACCTGTATTTCTTAGTCATTGTCACAAGGGCTAATTTATCTTTGGTAATTAGTTTCTGTGCCTTGGAGCAGTGAAGCGCAAATAAGCATTTAACATTGATCTATTGCAGCACTTCCCTGGGTAAATAGATGGCTCTGGTGTTGGCTGATGCTGATGCATCAGTGTCTTTTATGATCAGAGGAATCACTCAAGCATCAGCTCAGCCACAAGCCAAAAAGCATGTCTAAGCTTTTAAAACCAAACTCAGGGAACATGTCTTCTCCGAACTGCTAGTGCTCTGGAAGACAACAGCAGCATTTCCCTCCTCCTGCTCCGAGTCACAAGCCCAAAGTGCTCCTGAGGGGGAGATCATATGAAAGAGAAAGACAGAAGCTTGAAGACTAGGGCGAGCACAAATGTCTTTCGTTTTTTTTAACCTCATGATTGCTTAGGTTCAGGTTTTATAGCCACTACACAACCTGCATGGCCACCCCAGGACCATAGGCTGCCCTAATTAACTTGTTGTCAGTTTTCAAGCAATTACATGTGCTTATATGTGTTTTCTTTTTAGATGCAAGAATGTAACATCACAAGTCTAGGAGGAAAGATCTGTAATAAATCTGTCGAGTCAGGAGTACAGTGATGAGACCACAGACTAAAAAATGTGGTGCAGGAACCCAGAGCCCTGGTTGCCTGACCGCATTTGTGGGACTGGCTTTGGTGCAAAGGCTGGAGGAAACTTTAAGTGTAGAGATTGAAATGGAAAACAGGGTGTAGTGCACCACGGGGTCCTCGGGCATGGCACAGATCATGTTGGATGGGCTCTTCTTTGGGAAGATTATTTACCTATTTACTTACTTAGACTGAAAAAATGCCACCGTTCTAATCTTTCCTGTCTTTGCCACATGGGGGATAATTATCTCAACAGGAGAGCCATCCGGAGATGATGAAGTGGGTGAGGAAACGGCTAAAAGAGAGATGCTAGATGGTGTTTTGAAAAGGCAAATGTCAGACTAAAGGAAATTTACTGTGGAATGTCTATGGATTAATCACAGATAGTAATTTCAGTAAAAGTCTTAGCAAAAATGACAGAAACATGAAATTTGTTGGTGACAAAAATTTGTTGATAGCTGGAGGCTATCACCAGTACCAACAGGGATAGGGATGCTGTAAAAAAAAAAACCCCACCCAAACAGCTGATTTTGAAGACTTTGGTAACAGAATGCACCAGCAATTCGTTGCAGCAGCAGCAATGGCCCTTAACAGGAGCACCCGCTCGAACCCGAGCTTGTCGATGGGACCACCAGGGAAAGAAAGATGCACATATGCTGGTTTAGCCCCAGCATACAGAACAGATGCAGACATACAATGTCTGGCAAAAATGAGCAAAGGAAACATATTTTCATTGGAAGGGAACTATATTAAGACATTCATTGAAAAGAATAGATGTAATAGTTGCTAACCTACATGGAACAGAAGCAGAAATAATAATTTAAAAAAGCATTATTACGCACTAAGTGGGGTGGACTATAAAATACCTGTTAATCTAGAAATAAATTATAGACACTAAAATCTGTTAGAGCTAGTATATTTTTTCACTTAATTAAATGTGTTGTTATTATTTGGTAGGGAAATTCTTTATTCTGTGATACCTAATTATTTCTTTGAAAAAGTTGTATGTTCATCTTTATAACTGTGAAATTAAAGAGAGGCCGTAAAGTCTCACTATGATTGAGAGACTCTTCCAGAATACGGAAAGAAATACTAATTCAGTGCCCATCACCCGGATACACTGGCTCTTCCACAACCATATTTAACAAAGTGCAATTTAAAAACTATTCCTTCCTGCCGCAGGGGCTGAGAAGTATTAGCTACTTGCGGTGCTCAAAAATTATCCCAATTCTTCATGTGAGGTATGAAACTGGGCTGCACAAATTCAAAGTGGCTAATTTTATCATGACCCCAAAAATGTGTAGCAGTTGGAAAATAATTTCTCCCCAGCTATTAGCTCCATTGTCCTCATTAAATATCTTTTCTTTTGCTGGTTAGATTGGAGATGGAGAGGACTTATAGTCGCTATTCATGATCATGTTACTGAATCTTTTTATTGCAGTGGACAAGTTGCAGCGGCCCACATTTAAAATTTGGGTATTTCAGTTTATCAACTTAAGCCCTAATTTTCATGCACATTTTCTTTTTTTTAAGGCCACAAAAATACCCACTGGCATCTGTGAAAATCAGATCACTAGTATGAGTTCCTAAAATAGAAGTAGGAACTAGGTAGCTAATTCTGGGTGCCCTCATTTGGAAATGGTCTCACACTTTTGGCTACCTAGAACCAGTTCTAATTGCAGTTCAACAGGAGCTCCCAGTTTCATAAAAGAAGGACACATCATAAATATATGATCTAAAAAAATCTCCTTATCAATTCTTCTGACTTTTTTCCTCCCCCTGGATTTGTTTTAGTTTGACAGCCTCTGCTTTGTTTGAACTTTTGCACTTTTTTTCCCCCCTCTCTCTGGCACTTTCTTTCTCGAGATCTCCAAAGCACAGGGAAAAGCAGTAAAAAACTGTCACGGTTGGACTTCCAAGCCTGTGTGGTATAAAGAGAGTCACAATTAGACAAAACCAATTGATGGTCTGGTGAACTGATGAATAAAACATGCTTCGATAAAAGAATCTGCCTAAGTGCAAACTATCATTATAACGTAGCTTGGGTGGAAAAAGGCTTCTTTCCTCAGTCGAAATTCCTCAGAGCCAGAAGAGCATTTTCAGACTACTCTTACTGAAATAACCATCAAGGTGTTCAGCAAAGTAGTTATCCACCTCAAAAATACAGGTTATCAAATAAAATTCTATTTCCAAGGATTTCAAACATGGAATTTTCTCAGCTGCAAATTCAAAGGGAAGCAGATGCCTAGGAGCCTTATTATCATTCGGGCAGTTATTAAAGAATAGAAATCATCAAGAGAGAGCAGAATAGAAGATTGGGTTGAAAAGTACAAACCACTTTTTTTTCCTGACAAGTCAAATATCAAAATAAATTCACTTCAGGCACATTCACATCAGTTTTCATCAGCTTTCTTGCAAGACTTTTATTGGCACAAATGATCACAGGGAGCAAACTTCACGCTGAAAGTGCTCTGCCCACCTCCGAAGGGTAAGTTCATTAGGAAGGATTAATTGGATGAAGGCATTATCTCCTTTGAGAGGTCTTTTTCATGTCAGCACTTAATAATGTTCACTCTATTCCAGCTAACTCAGAAGTGCAACTTTCCACTGTCATTCTGAATAGGCAAAACACCACCCTCTCGCGTCAACTATTTTTATTTCCATTGTAATGAAACAACCGCCCTTTACTCAATGATCAAAGGAAGATAGATGCCACAGTAGAGGACAGAAAATGAGGTACCGGAGGTTCAAAGGACACATTATGTCTGCTGATGTGACCTGCTTTTGCTCAGTGAACTTATCTACGAGCATCTCAGCTCGGACGTACAGGGTAGGCTACAGCCTTGTGCAATGCTTTGTGCTGAAGCCCTGCAGTAGGTGAGACCAACTTCTGCCTTTAACAAAGAGCTTTAGTTACTTTTTGGGCATTGTGAAGGCCTTCTGCACATTCCTCGCTGAATAATAGCCTGCAAGAGAGATGCATGAAATCACATTTTTTATAAGCAACTAAAAGCATTGCCTCCTGTTGAAGTCATCTGACACTATCTCTACTTAGGACTGAGAAGATTTAGAGCATTTGCATTTGTTGTTAAAGGAAAAAGAAAAGAAAGTTTCCAACTCTTTAAAAAAGGACAGGTTTGATGCCAGTGCTGTACTTCTGCTTGTTGTGCAAGTGGTCCTATGAAATACAGAATTTGCTGAGGGTTGGGTCTTACCAATTTTTATATGAATGACATTGCAAAGTGCTTGGTTTGTATTTGTCTAAGCATTTCAAGCGGGACGGTTCTCCTGTACCGTGACGGCAGCATCAGCTAAGGTTCTGTAGATATTGTAATTTCCTTCTCTTTCAGATAAGATTTTAACTGACATGCGAAATATTTTAGGAAGAAAATATTGTCGTTTTAAAGAACTCAGGATTTTCTATGGCTATATAGCAGGCTGCATTTTATACGTTCTTTAAGTTATATGATTATAACAAGAGAAATCTGCCACCTTTAAGGTTTTCTAATTGTTCCTATTCTAAATCTTGGTTTTCTGTGTTTAAGAACTTCCCCCAGATTCTCATTTCTCAAGCTGAAATGTCTCAAGCTCAGTCTCATCTTGACAGGAAATGTCTGGAATGCATGAAAACAAAAGGCATAAAGAGAATGGCTTTACACCTAATTTTTTACCAGAAAAAAAAAAAACACCACATGAATACTATCAGAACTTTTAAATGCATGGCAAAAATCACGAGAAGTAACGGTTGTCACTGAGAGAAAAGCTTTTCCTTGCTCTGTGGGAGACTGATGTTGAGCGACTGGGTTGTAGAAACCTTTGCAGATGAAGCAAAGACAAAATTTGGGGTTTTTTCATCCTGGTTGAGGAAGACAGTTCCCTTCACAAGGTATCACCAGAAGATCACCATGTCCTTGAAGGGCTGAAAGAAGCCTGAGGGCTGGCAAGCGGCTCTGCTGGCCTGGCTGGAGGAGAGGGTTGGTGCAGGAGCCCTTGGGAGAAGAAGCGACGGTGAGCTGGCACATGGGACATTTGAGGACAAGTTATGCCCCTTGCACAAAAAGAAAGGTGTGTGCCCTGCTCTTGCAGGCTTTACTTTTGTAGATCTTTTTTCCATGCAGCATTTCAATATTATCTGTTTATCCTTAGGTAGGTGTTAGCTAAAGGGCGAATTTCCATCTTTACGGGCTGAAAGCAGAAAGGGCTGAGAGAGGCAGAAGATCCTCGTGGTCAGAGGGATGACACTCGCAGCACGTAGAGGCAGCGGGTGAGGACAGATCAAAGGTGCTTTGGGGCGGCATCGGGGCTTTGGTGCCAAAGCTCGGAGCTGCAGTTATGGGTAGGTATTTCAGAAGGGCCCCCGGGAGATTCGATGCAGAAAGCCTCCCTTGCCTGTGTATCCTGGCAGGCTGCTCTTGGAAAGCCTTTCACGTGGCTGTCCCATTCCCATGGATGAAAGCGGGCTGAAACGAATATTGTGGGCAAATAGGGAGCAATTCTGAAAGCACAGAAGTAGAAAAGCTTACAGGATCAAGCAAGACCTCCCCTGCCTCTCGGAGGCATTTCCCTCCACCTTTGCACCCTGGCAGGGTCATCTGAGCCCTGATGGGAGTGATGGGGACTTGCACTGGTGAGAGGTTTCTTGCTGGGTCAATGCACCAAGGACATTTCAGCTGAAGAAAAGCCATTTGTTTCCAAAGTACAAAAATGTGAGCAAGAGAAAAATATTCTGTCTGCTCTGCATTCAATCCCAGTCCACACACACTGCAAGTGCCTGAATTGCAATTAATAATGTCAAACCCTTTTACACTTTTAGAGAAGTTATTTATTATTACTATTGTATTGGCATGACACTTATCACCTCAGTAATAAAGCCTCTCACTTACAGTAATGGATCTAGCCTCATGACCTGCCTGCAAGGAAAGGAAGATTTTAAAGATGGAAAATTGGGACCCGGCAAGAGGAAGTGATTATGGCCAGACTGGGGAAACCCATGGCAGGGCCCCGTGCAAAATGCAGCTCTCCTGGGAACAGGGACAGCCCTTAATTACAAAAATGATGTTCCCTTTGCATGCTCAGATTTAAATGTTTCTCTGTTGAATAGCCAAGTGAGACGTTTTTTACAGCAGGTACTCTCTGATATGATTTCGAGCCTGATTTTGGAAGCAGAAGATGACAGACTGTTTTGCAGTAGGGGTGTACATGAATGTTAATGGCAGATCAAGGAGCGAAGTGACACAACAGGAGTCACAGCCAGCCCTGACAAACCCAGTGTACGGGCTTTCGAAGGAGGCAGCGATCACCTAGCACAGAGGTGAAGTCCTGCCCAAACCCAGCCCACCAAAAGGCGCCATCCTGCACCACGATGCTGGTGCTCTGCCTTCAGAGCAACTTAAATCTGATAATAAAATTACGATACCTGCTAGAAAAAATGTTATAAGCAGCCACTGAGAGCCGACAGACAACCCACCAGTTCTGCTTTGCCAACTGTTCACCGTCAGCTGGAAACACACTCTGTGTCACCGTGATGAGCTCATACGTTTCTCCCCAGAGGACTGCAAACGTGTGATGGAAAAACTTTTCCTCCATCTCTTCCCGTTGCAACGTTAGGGAGCATCTCCTGGCTGGCTCCCGGTGCCCACCCCTCGTCCCCCCGGGCCATCAGCGCTGGGGCTGGTAAGGGTTGTTTCTCCTCCTTGCTGGTGTCCTTCTTCACCCAGCTCTTACTGCCTCACGACACGAAGGAGGTGGTGAAGGTGGTGACTCTACGGTGAAGGAGATGCCATCCAGTCCACAGCAGCCCTGAAATGAAGAGCAGAGCTGAGCTGTCGTGTTTGCGGAGGCCAGATGGTTCTCACATTAGTGGAAACTTTTTTAAAAAAGAGCTATCTTTCCCCAAGGTAAAAAGTGACTGTGGAGAGGCACTTGAAATGGAGTTCTTTGTTGCCCATCTTTGCAAAACACGTGGAAAGAAATTTGGCAAATTAATGAGGAAAGGCAAGGAGGAGGTATGATTGCCTGGATGCAGCCTTCAGTGCAGGAGGTCCCTGACCAACAGGTTGCCAAAAGGCAGGGGAGGATGGGGGAAGAAAAAGGAAGATGTCATAGAAGATTGACTATTTTCTACATTTCCTACTTTCCTTCTCTCCCTAAACAGGACAGGATTCTGGTCAAAGTGGAGTTTTTGTCTGAGCCTGAGTGAAATTTCATATATTCTTACATTTTTCAGGGACCGTTGTGACACATAAATAAACAAGACTCCAGTACTAGTATAAATGCTAATTATGTTCAAAAGCAATTTCTTGCCAAGTGATGGAATTGGAAGATTTATTTAAATTCCCACCAGAACAAGAATTAATTTGGGGACTGTATTTGTTGGGGGGGAGCTGTTCCTCTTCACGTACAGGGACCCGAAATACAGCTCACCCATACAAAAGAGAAAGCGAGAAGTTTACTGTCCCATTAATACCTTTACCTGGATTTGTACTATGGGATATATTAATGTCCTTAGTTTAAGATTTCAGAATCATCAGAAATATTAATAAACATTAAGCAGCGGCTCAGGAATAATTTATACAAAGTGCAGTGAAGGTAGGCTCTGGCAGTGCTTGTTGTTTTAAGGCATTTGTAATCGGGTGAGACACTCCTAGTAAAACACCCAGACGAGCGCACGTCGTTTGTTTTGTGTCACCTTAGGCTCTGAAGCGAAAAATCTGCATTAACATTTGGCAGGAATTTCGAGTGAGTCAGGGTGGAGGTTGGCCACGACCCGGTGTCCCCTGAGCACAGGAGGAAAGTTTTCCTTAATTTGGCTGCCTTGAGATAAGGCCATGGAGGGGGGGGTGTTCTGCCAGAGAAGGGAGCTGAGAAGGATGAGACCTCGGAGGCAAGCCGTAACAATTAAATAAGCTCAGGAAGGACATTTAGGCTGAAATTTGTATTTTTGTCATTGTTATTTTTAAGCTTGTTAAAACAAGTTCTGGCACAAGGAGGTAAGTTTGGGTGAATAATTTTTAGACTGAAGGTTATTCACAGTTGAGTTGTTTGATTCTCCAGTGTTAATTACTTCTGCTTTGTGTTGGATCATGTGAGTCACAGGGATTTCTTTGCATCCCAAAGTGGATAACCAACCTGTAAATTTGGAGACTGTAGTTGCTAGTAAATAATGGAGAAGGACTATGAATTAAATGCATTACATCTGTAGAACTTTTATCTGAATTTCCTCAAATACCATCCCCTTTTTCCAAATAACAAATGACATCATCTGCACAAGCACGAAAAAACAAAGCCAACATTTATCTGTATGAAAACATCTGCAAATCAAGATCTCATGGACTGTTTGTTCAGCATTGAAAGAATATTAGCCCTTCTTCCAGAAATAATAAAATCAAAACGTTTACCCTCTGGATGACCATTTAGCTACCTTGTAAAGTAAAAGCACTCTGAGTCAGGAAAGCATTACAAGGTGTTCATAAAAGCAAGGGGCTCAGTCTTGTCATAGTGAAGTCAATGGCAAAGTGCCCACAGAGCTAAAACCTAAAGAAAACAGCCACTGGAGAAACGAGTTGTAATCTTCCTTAATCCACAATATCAGCTGTTGACAGATACATACCGAGTGATTAACAGGATGCTAAAAAATGTTAACAAAGCAATAGGGACTTAGGAACTCCTCTGAAAATTTCTTTATCGCGTTTCTAAATTCAGCAGAGGTACCATCATTACAATGTATGACAAAACATATGTTTTCTCTACAAACTTACTGGCAGGTCTAACCGAAAATGTCATTAGACTATCAGGAAGCGACTAGTGGAAATGAAACTCCTGTTCTGCTCTTCCCTGCTCCTTCTCAGAGATGAGAAGAAAAGCCCCGCTGGGATCCGGCCATCTCATATGTTCTATGAACTCTCTTCAGACCCAAGATCTTTCCAGCTGTAGGGTTTTTTTTTTTTAAACAAGAAATTAAAGAAGAATGGGGGATGAACAACACATTTCCTGCCTTTTGCAACATCTGCTGCTTTAGCTAAAACCAGTGGCCTTAAATAACACGGTGCAGGAGGGCTGGCCCACAACCTCCTCTGGGTGTCCAGGCTGCAGCCCCAGCTCCTGCGCCAGGCTGATCACTTGAACATATTTGTATTAGAGGGATAAGCTGTCAGTTTATTTCTTTTCCTGTTTTAGGACTGATTGCAAGGGACATTTGCATTGATAAGGCTGCTCTTAGAGACAGGAAGGGACTTTATACCGGTGGCAGAAGGAGATCTTTGTTTGCTTTGTGATTTCTGAAGGGGCGTGCATCTGAATTTCAGCATTTCCCAGCAGAATTGGGCTGGCTGACAAATGCAGCAGAAGCGGGGGGGGGGGGGGGAACCAGTGTTATTAGGGGTGTCTGTCCAGACCCCGAGGTGCTCGCCCCCCAGCCAGGAGTTTGGGTGACTGCCCTTGGGTGAGAAGGAGCCAGAGAGAACCTCCTCGAGGCGGCTGTCTCTCCCCAGCCAGCCTGGAGCTACTCTGCTGGGACAGGACAAGGGCTCTCATGGCACTGTCAGCGTGTTTACTAGGACCACGCCACTGTGTCCATGCCAAAACGAGGAGATTTCCAGGCTTTTGCCGTCTGGTGTCCCAGCAGCTTGGCACGTAGCAGAGTGACCAAGCACTGGTCCATAGATGTCTTTGGAGGCCTAACCAGGACTCTCACCATCTCGCAAGATTTAAGTTTCTGTTGATACTTAAGTACTGGAGTTGAGTGACTCCAAGGAGCGATGGTTAATAACAAAGGTATTTTAGACTTGGTTTAGATATTTGTTCTCAGTCTGGAGGATATGACCTTCAAAAAACACTGTACTTTAAACAGTAGGGTGACAAATGCCTTCTCAGAATTATGACCTGAGGCAGAAGGTTATTATTCCTACGAAGGCCTTTGTAAGCTCCAGGAAGGTTGGTACGATCCTACCACCAGTACGTGGAGCTACAACCGGCAGCTTCAGGGAGATTTACCTGGCCTTTGCTCCCTTCTCTGCTGCATACTAAGCATGTGGAGATGGTTCATGTTTGCGGTCATCAGGACTAATTCCATCAAAAGATAAAAGACACTGCAAGTTGAGCTCGCAGTTACTCCTGTCCTTCCCATCATAAAGGTCTTTGAGAAAGGTCAGTCCCTCAGGAAACCCGAATCCTGTGCCTAGCAAGGACTATCCGACAATACATCTGATGAAGCAGTTCTGAACCACACATGGTTTCAGGGCAGCTGGAAGACTATTTTCTGGGCATAAGCATGCCCTGAATTTTCCTGGGATTTCCTAAGTACAACCTTGTGGCAATTTCTCTGCCACATCTAGATCCTGCCTCAGGTTTCTTCACCCTAGGGACCTCCAGAACTAGCATCCCAAGTCTGAAGACTGCAGGGCAAACCCTGGTGTCTCAATGAAAATTATTAACGCAGATACTGTACAGCTCATGACTATTAGAGATCTCGCTTACGGCCATGCATTTATTTGATGTATTTATTTATGACGAATGCACGGGGTACCCAAAGATTTTCTACATTCTTGATATAAGCCTCAACAGATTTCTGTGGGCAAATATTGAAAAGGTGAAAAAAAAAAGTTCAGCACCTGTATTTTTATTTTTTGCTCCCTGACTGAGGTTCTTTTTAATCTTTTAAATATATGCTCCAGCATTTTACTGACCTTGCCTTTTAATGGGATTATTCAGAAATAAGCTATTAGATTTTCTGGTTCCTATGATACCTTCATTCCCCTGGTAATGTTCATGGGTAAAGAAGCCTTAACAATCATTACAAAGGGAAACCATTCAGCCCCCAAGACTGAATACAAGCCCAGTAAAAAACAAATTATCCTTCCTTGATATTATAAAGAGCTGTTTCTGTAACTCCTTTTTAGGAGGCTGTAACACACAATCAATGCAATGCCATGCCATTGAAATGGGCATATTACTAACTTGAAATAAGGATAAAATCTGCAACTGCTCCATTTAAAAATAATGCATTTGGGGTTTGTAGGCATTACTTCTACTCCAGAGTACACGCGGCAGCTTACTACGTGGTTATCCGCAAAAGCCTTCGCTTTGGGCCGGAGCAAGCTGTCGTGCTGACGGAGCGGCACGGCTCCCTCGGGAAGCCGCGGACCTGCTCCTCACTAACTGCGGCGCTGGCATCTGCCATGAAACTCATTGCGGAGTCGGGCTTATCCTGGACTGAGGTCAGCAAGGTTAATTTGGCTCAAAGCTAAAGCAGAAGCAACCTCTTACTCCTGACATCCCCTTCTTTGTGTTTTCCTCCCCCCGGCCAGCCACGGCACCTGGTTAGCTCTCTGCAGGCTTGTGCTTGAGAGGCAGCCAAGCTGCAGCGCTTCAGCCATCGAGTGGGGGAAAAAACCCAACCCAACAGCAAATTTTGTGCAGCCCTTGTTGGCCCCGTGCTGTGCAATCGTGACTTTTTTACAAGTCGGAGCCCGGCATCAAGAACGTGACTCCGCGGTAGAAAAAACGGTGGTCCCCAACAGCTGGAATCAGGATGCGATGACCTAGCAAAGAAAGCAGAGTTGAGGTAGTGCTCCATTCACCTGCCAGGCTACTTGACTCTGCTTCTTCAGCTCAGTTTCTCAAGCATTCTGGGAGGCAGATTTAATCCGCTGGCTGCTGCAGCCCTCTCGTGGCCACACAGACCCAACCGCGGTCCTGCATGCCGGCTGCTGGGAAAGCACAGACCGAAACCCTGCGTGGGAGGAAAGCATATTTTAAAGAGCACAACAAATAGTTATTAAATAGCATATTCTTCCAAGAATAAATATATAAATAAGTGGAACAGACACTTAGGATTGTATTTGTGCCAGGTGTACAAGCAGAGTCGTTGTTAAATGACTTGCTTTTCAAGAACCGAAAGAGAAATTACAGATAAAGCATTAAGCAATCGTGTTTTTAATGGAGTGCCCTGTTTCATCTCCCTAGGCTGTCTGCTTTGAAGTCGTTCTTTTCTTTTGAGCATTTGCACATTGATTTACAATGGTGTGGGTAAATTTTGTGCTCATGGGTTTTGCTGAGTGTCTGCTTACTGGAAACGTGTCTATCTGCTCAGGAAACTCTGGAGGGGTGAAAACCTCTTGGGCGGGGGAAGATCTGGGGGAACCTGGACTGTTCCAAATTTCTGCAAAGACTAACAGGTAGATGGCTCTTTGGAGCTTGAAAAGCAAGCCTGGTTTTTGGTATATTTGGTTTTTTCCTTTTAATCTACCAGGTAGAGACAGAGACATCACTAATACTTGGAAATAAACCATGGGAATTAATAGTGGAAGGAGAAGATTGATGGGAGGAGTGCTGAAAGCCTGTCCAACAGCCCAGCTATACACTCCCTGACCAGTGCTGTGGGCGAGCACAAGCAAAAGAGATACCTATAGAATAAAAAATAAAATGGATCAAAACAGAAAGATTGTGCATAGGTATGGGGTACTCTGGAGGAGGGTGTCCAGTTTTGACTGATGTTTCTTAGACTGACAGCAATAGTACTTACAGACCTGGGTGCCACAGTCCTGCCAGAGAGATGATGTTATGCTATCATTTTCCCATCGCTTTTCTCTTTTTTCCTTTACAGTAGTTTCAGAGGAAACTTTTGCAGGAGAAATGGCTGCATTTCAGAAAGATATGAAAAAAACCAAACCAAAACCAAAACTAAAAAAAAACCAAAAACAACAAAAAAACCAAAAACCTCAAAGCACAAAGTGGAGCTGCAATGACCCTATGAGCTGACATTACCTTTTCAGACGGGAGCGCTGCTACCTCTGGCAATAACTGCATCCAGGCAGATAGATGGGGTGTGGGCTGGGGTAGGTTTGGCAGGATCAGCAGGACTCTGGGTGACAATGACATCTAATATTTTGCAAGCTAATGTGCCAATCCACGTGTTCGTGATGCTGGAACAAGCCTTTTCATCAATACCAGGCATCAGTAAGGCAGTGATATCTGCAGCCCCTTCAGGTGGACATGGGCATGTGCTTTCCAGCTTAAGCATAGAAAAATCAGTGTATAGAGGTGGGCTCTGTGCGTGCAGGTATTTTCCAGCTGAGCTGGTGCTTCCTGCCCTGAGACCTATTTGCAATGAGGCTGGTGGGACTTCAGGCCCTTTCCCCCCATGTGCCCAGCCCAAGGTCTGCACAGCACCGTGGCCCTAAATGCAGCACCAAACCCCACTGGTCTCCTGTGCAGGGTCTCCCTTTCCCGCTGGCTGCCCTGGAAGCACCTTCTTTAGCCCTCTGAAGAGCTCAGAATCCCGTGGAAATAGTCTTAAATTACCTATATTAACACCTTAACCACATACATTATATTTAAGTGATGTAGGTGCTATGTTGCTGTGCTGCAGCGACACTGCTTTGAGCAAGCCAAGCTGCCTCCCGTGGCTGCAGCAGTGTAGGTCGCACCCAGCTCTTCCATGGCCTTAGTCTCGTCTTTCTCACTTACAAGAAACCCTTAATGCTTCCATTAAACAGTATTTTGTGGTTGTTTTTTTTTAACTAAATAACCTCTTCACTCTTCATTTTCCGTAAGCCCACACATACAGAACAAGTGTTACTTTTGGTTTAAAATTGCTTTTATTTTATATGGAGAAAAACAGTAGTAAGAAAGTAACAAAATTAATATCTGCCTGAAAGAGCACAGGGCAAGTATCATCCTGGGATCCAAAAAATTCTCCAAACAAAAAGGCTGAAAAATTTTTAAAACATGTCTATATTGCGAGATGCTTGGGGCAGTAATACCTACGCTGATAAAACCATGTGAAATAGCCTAGTGCAGAGCAACTTACAGCTCGGGTCTGGGTGCAGGGAGGCACATTACTTGGGTGCAAAGCAGTGGGGACACCTTGCTGGTTTTGTCCTGGTGCAGCTGGAAGCAGTGGGTCTGTACACAGCCAGCATGGGGGCTGCAGCCTCCTCCTGGCTGCAGAGCAATGCCTGGTCATATAGATATATCTTTAGGTATGTAAACATGCTGGCTATATCGAAAAGTGGAGATCCCAGTGTCAAAAGCACAGACAGGATGCATACTGTTAAAAAACAAGTCCACGTAGGCTTTTAGCGAGATGGAGCTCTTTACTTTCTGGAAAACGTTCTCCTAGGGCTGGACTAAATAGCCGGGGTGAAATCTTGGCCCCGTTGACCTCAGCAGGACAAAGACTCATCCCTGGTTCTGCAGGCGGCTCCGCCGACCCTGGCTGGGAACGGGGGGCTGCAGCTGAGCCCCACTTTCTTGCCTTCTTGCCTGCAAGTTGCCTTCTTTCTACGCTATGCCCTTCTGCGACCACATCGCCCCTGTACCCATCCTGACTTTTCTTCTGCAGGTGGTCTGGACTCTAGGATTCAACCACAATCATACTCAAGTTGTTGCTGAAGATGATCCTCCCGTCCTTTTTGCTGCTGCACTCGGGCTGGCAGAGAGCCTCCTGCAGCTGCCGCCGCAGCCCCGGGGGGGCCGTGCCCAGAAAGTTTTTCGTCCCCGTCAGGAAATCCATCATGTGGCCTCCAACCGGGTCCCCCTCGATAAAGCACTCGGTGATATCCCAGCCCGATGGGAACTCATAAACGTGGTATTCAACACCCAGTCTCTTCAAAACATCCGTGATGCCGTTGGAGGTGATGTAGTGGCCGCTGTCGGTGGAAGGCAAACAGTGTCTGTACTTCTTCCATAAGCTGGCCCATCCGCTACTGTCTGGAGAGCAAGAGGGAAGGTTACTTTTGCAAAGCCAAGGCAGTCAAACACCTAAACTACTAAATGAGTTTGAAATGCTCCCTTCGCTGCTGGCCCAGATCCTGCCAGGAGCATCAGAAGAGCTTTCTTCTTATTTGAGTCCACTTACAAATGTCCGTGCCTGGAGAGGGGTAAAACTGTGATCTCTCTCTGCCCTCCTTCCAAAACTCTCCTGTTTAAAGGAAACTCCTAGGAGACGGTCTCCAGCACCGGGTTTGCCCAGAGGGAGGAGTACACACAGAGGTAACGACACATTGAGCCTGCACATGCATGCTACCTGTTAAGTGTAGCTAGAATTTGCAGATGTGCAAATTCTTTGCTAGAATAGTGCAGATGTTTTTACATATTGAACGTCAATTTTAAGTCCACATCGAAGAATACATACCTGAAAAAGCTAGTCCCAGCTAGCAAGGGAAACAGCCTACCAGCAATGTGAGAGGGAGTTTTAATGGCAAACATGGGGAAGTGTGCTTTATCCACCGCACCATGAGGCGGGGATTCATGAATGGCACACTGGAAAAAACACTATTATTAATAAGTGCCATGATGTTGAGTGCCTTTTTTTCCTACCCTGCCATAAAGCCCGCAGATCTTGGCAGCACCCGTTGTCCTGCTGGGGTCTTGGCCATTGCTGTGCAGAGGGGAGAGCCCCAAAGATGGGTCCTCCCAGAGCTCAGGTTGCATTTTTACAGTGCTGATTTCACCATGAAGAAGGATTGACCCTCATTCATGAATAGCCATACTTCTCTCTAGCCAGTAATTTCACGGCAGGAGGTCTCTTTGAGGTACACACCAGTTCATCTACTTCATAAGCAGGGAAGCAAGAGCACGAAGGCTATGTCTAAGTGGTCCCATCAAACACTGGGGTCCAAGAGGCTAAGCCCAAGATTGCATGCTCCCTATGAAATACAGTATTTGTTTTATTTAATTACTATAGCATAAGTGCTACTGAAATCCCGAGACAAATATCTGTGGCTCTCAAACTTCGAAGCTCTTCGAAACACCAGCAATGAAGCAAAAAATAAGAGGTCCCTCTTACCTGATAAAATTATGATCAGGAGTTTACCGTGGTGGTCGAGGCAGCTGTGGAAAAACTTGATAGCATTGGGAATATCCTCCACACGGTACAGCATCTAGAAGTGATAGTTACACACAGCCATTACTCCTCCTCCACAGTGCAATGGCCCTTCAAAGGCTTGAACCCTTTCTCTAATAGAGTTGTTTTAAATCACTTCCCAGTTGCTTCCCAGCCCGTCCTGACCCAGCACGCACATTTAGGGATGCCCCACAGGACTGAGCATCACCAGCTCTCCACTAGCACCAACAGCCTGAGGTCAGACCCAGGGACCCTCTGCTCTGCCTCGGCCACCAGCCAGATGCTGACCTGCCCGTCAAGCCCAGTGCAGTTTTGTGGTTGGAAAATACGTGCAGAGGGGAGTCCCCTGGTTTCTGTGGCTGGTCCTTGTGTGGATTGTCCCGGCTCATAGTTCACAAAGGAGTTTCACCATGTCTAGTGCACACAGGCGGCTCATGGGGGGTTACAAAAGCGGCCCAGCCTTGGGTTGCCTTGAGGCCCTGTCTCTCTGCAGAGACGGCTCACGGGGAGCTGTGTAGACAGCTTAACCCTGGCTTGTCTGATAAACCCTAAACTAAACAGGGCGGTGGCTGGGCCATTCAAAGAACCAAAACCTGAACTGAGCCTTGAAATCCCTTAACAAATAGTATGCCGAGTCTCAATCCAACCACTATTCAGTTGCCTGAGGAAGCAAGGTAAAATAAAAGAACTGGAGGGTTTCAGCTTCAGTTTCAAATGGCAACCTTGTGTATTCAAACAATAACAGACCAGCAAAGGAAAGATAAGGGGAAACTCCACTCAGATATACATAATCCATTTAGGCATACATCATAATCCGCTCAGACATAGTCATACACACCATTCCACAAGTCAGGGGATAAAAACTCTAAGATTCAGGCTGGAAATGGGGGAGTCACTTCTCCAACCATACAGTTGGCTTGTGAAGGAAACCCTTCCCCCGCTTGATCGGGACGCCGGTCGAGGTAGCTTCCCTGGGATTGAGAGCCCTTACCTGGAGGGGTAAGTGAATATTGTTTATGCTTTAAGTTTGTAAACACGTGTGTGCTTGTGGTTGTCTGTGAATCGCTTGTGGTTGTAATAGTGTACTACCCTCACCTTAAAAATTGCAGTAGTGCATTCCTCCATTGTATCTGTAAAACCTGCAATAGTGGCGTGTTACGTCTGTAAGTGAAGTTCAAATAAATCATTTGCTCGAACCTTGCAGTTAAGGCTGTGAGTGAAGTTCAAGTCATTTGCTTGAACATTGCAGTTAAGTCTTTTTCCACCACAGTCCTTATCACCAGGGGCATTTCTCGGCTGTGTCTGGGCCGTGGGCATGCTGGATCTTTTCCAGACACTGAGGAATTTGCACTAGGACAAGGCAGAGCTCATCTCAAAGGCTGCCCTGGGGACTTGTAACTTAGTCCTTGACCCAGCCATCAAACCCCTGAAACACTTTCTGGTTGTGATATCAGCTCTTATGAAATGAAAGCAAAATAAAATAAAGGAAAAATTAAATAAAAGCCACTAAAGTGGGGGAATATCAGATTTTTACAAAATATAATTGGCACATACAACATCAGAGTCATCAGTATCAGAGACAGAGCAGCATAATTTCTGACGAAAACCTGACACAGGTGTTCGTTCACCAACCTTTCCCTTCAGTGCCATCCAAACTACTCTGATAAGGCAAAAAATTCAAGGTTTTTTTTTTTTTGAGGCAGCAAAGCATAATTGTTGGTCTCCGTGTGACGTGCGATGGCCTGAGACTCATCCTGTTTTATTACCCACCACACGCAGTTAAACTAGTACAAACCAGAGACCAAGACCAGGGTGGATAGGGAATGAGGTTAGGTGTTTGTAGGGCTGCTGCAGAAGTTATTGCTCATGGGAGAAATGTGCTCAGCTCTGGTCCCCCTAACTTCATGCATGCAGCAGAAATGAAGGGAGTAGTTAAAGCTAATACTCCTATATTAAAGCAATACTCCATTACCTGAATCATATGGATGAAGTCAAATTTCTTATGTGCGCCTTTCTCTTTCACTTGCTGTTCGTACTCCAGGGAAGTGAGCTGGTGCCAAAGAAAAGAGACGTTCTGCAGATCTGGAGCTTGATTCACCAACTCTGTTTTAAAAAGTAGAGGAAAAACATGAATTTCACAAAACAGCAGAAGAACTCATCGTTCAGACTGACGGTCCTCACTATACCCCGGGCAGGCAGGTATAGCCTTACCTTTGTAAGCTGCCACGTGCTGTGGGTTGGGCTCTATGATTTCGTTGTCAATAAGGACCCCTGGGTGTGCAGCCTGCATTATCCTGATCATTTTCAAGTCCTGCTCACCTATTCAATAAACACAAATGCATTATTTTAAGAAGTACATCAATGTGGTGAAAGGATGCCGGTGCACCTGCCGCCTCTGCCGCTGGGAAATCCCCCAAGTAGAGGTGAGGCACTCTCTACCTTGCGGTTTGCATGGTGGCATCTAACCCAGTCTTACCACAATATCTTACTGCTCGAGGTAACATACGCTTGCAGATAAGACTAAGAACAAGGAAGAGATAAGCAACAGTGCAGAAACCTGCTAATGGCAATACTCTGGGTCATGGGCCAGACGGGTCCAACTAATCAACGATCAATGTTTAAAAAAAACCACCATGAAGCATTAATTTCCAACAAAAGCACAGAGTTTGAATGGGCGTGAGGAGGCAGGCAGCACAGCTGTGCAACTTCAGCGTGGCACAGGATGGTCCGTGCCTTTGGCACTGCCCCAGGGAGGTGATGGCTGCTCTGCTGCTGGTGTGTCACGGCTTGGAGACCTGGGGACCTGCATGGCAAGAGGGAAGACCCATTGACATGCAGTGCCCTGGGTCTTCCCTCTTTGGGGACCAGCCACACGGTCTCAGCTCCGGGCATCTACTAACTAGTTGTTATCTTGGAGTTGCAAATAGAGACTCATATATTTGTGTGTAGGTACCCTGCAAATTTAGCTATTGGTGCTCCTCTGTTGTTGTCTAAGTTCTGGAGGAGCCAGTGGCAGTCTATCCTTCTGTCCTAGGAAGTTCCCAGCCTCTTTCGAGGTGATGCGGGTCACCCTTGTTTCTTTCAGAAAGGCCACAATACACCAAGTGTACAAAGTCCATCTGGGACTATGGAAATAAACAGCAGAGGTGACCACCTTGAGTGGACCTTTGCAAGAATCCTGTCTGTAGCTGATGGCGGGGCCTAAAAATAGTCCTGCCCTTGCAAATGTCACAAACAGAGGGCTTGATATGAGATACTGCATCTTCCCTAGCCTTTCAGCTGATGTACCAGCTATGAGAAAAGTCGTCATCTTTGGCAGGTGTCGCAGTAAATAGAATTCAAGGAGGGAAATATCAGCCATGCCAGCACTACAGGGACATCCAAGGAAGGACAAGTCTTTTGAAATCGGAGGAAAAAAAAACAAGACCCCTGAGGAATGCAGTAACAGTGGTGCAGGGCTGGCCAAAGGCACAAGGAAAGAGGCTGCGGCTGCATCCGCTGAAGGTGGACCAATATTGCTGACAGAAGGAAGATCCCTATAGCAAGCAGCTGAATCATTTTAGACAGTGCTAAATGCCAGTTACTATGTGCCTGGGGTAGGGAGCACCAGCAATTAGAGGTGCTGATGTGGGCTCCCTGCAGGCTCAGGGCAGGTGGGAGACAGAGCATCGCTGCCCCATGCCCTGGAGCCACTGATGGTGACAAATGGGTATCTTAAAAGCCGTATGGTTTTTTTGTTTTTCACTCCGTCTCTGTAAAATGCCCTAATCCAGTCTTTGCAAGAGCAGGTAATAACGTCCTCAACTGGGGTGTCTGCAAAAACAAGCGGTAAAATACAGTGCTTCAGAGCAGGAATTTCTCTGCTCCAGCTTGCCGTGCCAGCAGCAACCCGTCAGCACTAACCACGGGGAGGCTGAAACGGGAGTGAAACCCCTCTGCAAGCACCAGCCCATGCTGGCACTAACTGGGAGGTTACAGCCAAGATAGTTAAACCAGCCACGGGAAAACACGGGGTGAATGAGAAAATGTGATCTGGGTTGGCCAGCAGTCTGTTAGGATGTGGAGTTGGTCACTAATCCCCGTTAATATTTTTGTCAACTAAACTAATTCTGGGGGCTCTGTGAAATCAGAGTCCAAGCCTGGAAAGGTCAGGGATCAGATATAACCTTTTGCTCAATGCCATCCTAGCTCACTTCCCTGCCCGGCTGCAGAAGTTCAGCTCTTGCAGCCGTGGGCAAGCTGGGAGGGGAGAGAATCTGTACCCCTGTCCCGTCATCTGTGAGGGGCAGTTACCCAGGAAATTTTAGAGTTTTTACTTTTCCACTAAAACATCTTCTGAAGAGGAAATAAGGAAAAATGTGGAAGGTGCAAAAAGTTCATTTTTCCCTTGCGTTTTCTTGGAGTCAGTGTTTCGGTTTTATATTACTTAATGAAAATAGAGTGTAATTAAGAACGGAATGATTTCTTCCTGCTTGCTTTCTCAAATGCTCCAATCCATTCCCAACTGGGGAAAACAATTCAACGCTATTTTTCTCTTACTCAGGAAAACAAGAAAAAAAAAAAAGTGAGAAGAGAAAAATACTTTCATTTGAAAGTATTAACACTTAAAATTCAGCTGAAAATACTTTTTAAAGCAAAAGCAAACTCTGACAAATCAAACTGCCACTTCTTTTCTCTACTTTTTATTTTCTCCCGGTTTCCCTAGGAGCAAAGTTGGATGTTTCACCACTGTATTTTTTTTTTTTAACCACAAATACATTTAAAACAGCTTTAAAGCTGTATTTCCAAAAGATGGGTTTCTCTCTGGGGGGAAATATCATTTTCAGTTAAACCCCACTTATCACTGGGTAAAAACACAGCAGTAACAAAGAAACACGTCTTGAAAAAGCTGATGCAGCCCCATGCTAATGCTTGTAGCCAGCTGGTTTTGCACCACCTGGAGCAGAGCATCGCCCAGCTTTGGCCTCTGGGATCCCTAAAAGCAAAGCAGAAAGAGAGATCCCTTCAGGTGGGATAGTCTAAGGTGAGACTTCAGGTGGAATGAACCTCTCAGATGTCTCTCTCTCTCTCTGACAAGGTTTGAAGATGCTCTCGTACCTAACCCGGAGCAGAACTCCTTGCTTTAAGACACATAAAGTCAGCTGAGAGTCATCAAGAGGCAGAGACTAAGCTAAAATCATCACGCTCGTCTCACTTCTCAGCAAGATTTGAGCAGCAGCGTTTCAGAACAGAGCCGGGGAAGGAAGGGAGGGAGCATCGCTCTGGTCCCGGCTCCACACCTTGCTTTGCCATTCTCTGCTTCAATGAGAAACACTGTCATTAACGTCTGAGTGGTTATCCCCATTGCTCAAAATTTCAGTATCACTTTCTGCTACCCATAGGGACCCCCGTCCCCCAGCATCAACGGTGCTGCTAAGCTCCTTACCTGTGCCGCTTCCAACTCCCAGAACATTTATAGTCGATTTTCCATTGCCGAGACTGAAATTATAAGTGCACATTACTTAACCACAGTATGTCACATGACTTCATGTTTTAATTCTAATACCTTGGATACCCCATTGGCCCAGAAATTTTCGTGTTTTGTCACATGAATTGGGATAGAAATTCAAGCATCCCTTTGGAGCCCAACTATAACCAGCTGCATGGTGGGAGCCAGCCCCGTATTAGCAAGCTCAGATTTCAAAGTACAGTAGGCATCAGGATATAGAGTTTCTCATCCTTTGCCAGAGAGTTTTCTTCAAGCTCTGGCTGGCACCATGCGAAAAGGCTTCAGGGAACCCCAGGGCAAAGGGTTCCCTTTAGGGGTAACAGGGCTGGGATGGGCACCGCTGGGGATGCAGGGACAAGGTGAGCTGTGGCGAAACCTCTGTACCCTCAGGAGACAAGTTTGGTTTTCCAATATTGGATATAAATACCCAGAAAAAGTAAAAAATCAGGCTATCTAGGTGACTGGAAATCCTCTCTTTGCAACTTTAATCTTAGTTTGAAATTGGGAGGGAAGGTCAGAATCTTCAATAATTTTTATCTTAGCAAAATTACTTTTGAAAAGACCAGAAAAACCCCAGTCACGTGGTTCCTAGCAGAATATTTAATAACAGCCTGGCTCGAGGATGAGGAGCCCGTGCTTGAGGTGCCTTGCTGCTCTGACGTGCTTTATAGCCTTAATCTGCTCTCGGGCATGGACTGTGCAGGGGGATTGAGTTTCCCATACACAGTCTCAGAAGACACCACAGCAATGATTCAACGAGAGGGGAACGAGTAGTAAATCCTGGAGGGTGTGAGCTAGTCAAGCAGCCTTAGCCCTAATGAGGGTCAAGACCCTTTGACAGAACCACAATTAGCATCATAGGAAGCCGTAATGTTTTGCATCATTTAAAATTCACAGAAGTAAATTTTTCAATTAAAATTTCCCCCCCAAAATTTTTTTTTCATTATTATTTTATTGCTTATTTTTAAATATATATATATATCTCTCTCTCTGATCTAGAGAATAAAAATTTGCCTGCCTAAATTTTTTTCTCAATGGAGAATACAGTTTCTCTAACATCCGAAATTATGCAAACTTGAAAGGGCTTTCTTGTGGTTTGGATCTAGGCTGTTCTAAAACTATCTGCAGTCATCCAGGCTTAATATATTACATCAATACTTCACAAAACTGATTATCATTTGGTACTTAAGGAATGCAAATCGACTTAGGATAGAAATAAGAAGGTCTTAGGGGATTGAGAAAACCAAGAATTAGTCACTAGAAGAGCATTAGAGATGTGTTTCTGTTTGGACTGATGTGTGATGAAGTCCCAAAAGCAGGGAGAGAGTGAGCACAAGAGAGCTTTCTTTTGAAAAAAACAAACAACAAACCAAAAATTTTAATCCTTGGAAAATCAGCTAATGAAAAGAGATGGACATGAAAATGAGGTCTTGATTCTTTCCTTAACATAAGCTGAGAGGCAGCACAGTGTATTAATTGAAATAGCACGTATTCTGGAGTCATTAAACAGAATATCCTAAAGACCACTATTAAGGGACTTAAAACTGAAAAGCATTAAAAGTTCATTCCTGCCCCAGAAAATCCTTAAGCATGTTTGCTGACCCTTGTATGCAGGTTGCTCTCCCAGGATAACGACGGCTTTCCCACCTTGGTGGCAGCACTCCTTACCCAGCCACGATGTTGGGCATCTCTTCCTTGTTGAACTCGTCCATGCACTGATGCTCCGTTGAATGATCCAAAAATGACTTAAAGGCCTCTGCATACTCCTCAGCCGTGAGACTTCTCATGGAAGGGATCACATATAGCTCTTGAGAAACAAGTACGAATTGTGCGTTAGTGGTTTCAAGGCAAGTGAAGGATCAAGGCACTTACCTCACGGAAGAAACCCAACCCAACAGAAGCCAGAGATTTGGGAAGACGGTATGGAGGACACATGGCCCAGAAGCCATCCAGGCAGGTGGACTCATGCAAACACTTTCCAACCTGTTCACACTCAGGGTTTGAAAATTATTCTTAGATGCCCTTTGACACCAGCGTTTTTGTTAAGTGCTCATTACTACAGGTCAGCCTGAGGAAAATGTCTCCAAAAGGCTTAGCCAGATGCGGGGCACTCGGTTTACAGAAAGGGACGTAGCTGGAGTGTTTTTCTGGAAGACTCAAGGCAAGGAGGTGAAGGGAATCGTACAGCAGGTCCAAACCTGGAGGGGCCATCACTCGCGCACATGCTGGGTGGCGTAATTGAAATAGCCAGTTGTTGGCATACTTGCTATTAGGGGTGATGCAACACAAAAACTACCTCCTGCAGCTGAAGCAAAAATAGTCAACCCAGTGCACCTCAATTCCAACTCTTGCCGGTATGGGACCTCAATGCGTTGCCAGAGAGGTGAATTCCCTGCTAGGAACTGCAGCTCGTGGCCAGGAGGGCAACTGATAGCAAAAGCATTTCATCTGAACAAATGTGGGGGGCTGAGACCAAGATTTCTAGCTCTGAACCAACACCCAGGGCTACCCAAGGGGTTGCAAGTAATTATTGCAAAAAAATCACTTTCCTTCTGTCTCATCCTAACGACAGCGCTGGCGCCAGGGCACAAGCTCTGGCCAACTGCTTGGGTCTGAGGAGCAATGGTAAGACTGAGACTTGAGGCTCATGAGAAGTTGCCATGCAGCTGAGTACTGGCTCTGGGGTCTATCTCGGAAGGCAGTCGTAGTGCCAGCCTCAGCGTGTGAGACCAGCACTGGAAAGGTAGCATTCAACAGGAAAAAAATCACCTCTTCCTCCTAAACGAAATGAGGATGAAGGACAAGACTCAGCAGAATATCTTCATCCTCATTTTTGCCTTTTGAGGAGCTGCTTATTTATCATCTGCTTTTAGTTGCCATTAGTAAGAAAACTATAGTTGTCTTGTACAGGACTGTGCAATCTTAAATTGAACGGCTGTGCTGCTTTCAAAATCACATGTCATTGGCAGTTGTGTTTCTGGTAGGTATGTATGGAGACCCTATGTCCAGCCCTATTGGAGGTAAAGATATCAACATCTGTCCTCAACGCTTTGAACTATACCCTAACATAAACCTGAAATCACCTGAATTGCAGTCAGTTTAGCATCATGTTTCTTTTTTTTTTTTTTTTTTTTTAACCAATCTCTAACTCGAAAAGAATTAAAACATGTTTGTCATGATAGCAAGCTGAGTGGGCATTTTACTTTAATCTCCTTTTTTTTTTTTTTCTCCCAAATACCTGAATTATCGTGTGGAGCTGTCAGAATCTCTGCTTCAAAGTTCATGCTGGGGAACCTATTCCTGTAAGGAAAGTATAGCACTTCAGTTATTTGAAGAATCTGTATGCTTTTTTGAAGCTGCATTGAAAATGCAGAACAAAAGGAAGATGCTCCAGGACAAATTTTCCTCACCTGATAATCAATGCTATTCGTTCTCTTTTACTAGACTAAAGAAGGTCAAAACTTCTTGGTTAGCTGATCACCCGTAAGTATCAGCAACAGACTGGCCACCTGCACCAGTGCTTGTCTGATATGTGTTGTGGAAGCTTTTCCTACCCCTGAAGAATTGTTAACCAGTCGATACAGTGGAAGGTATTAGACTAACTGATATTAACACACTCTGTGAAACCTTTAATCATGAATGGAGTAGAAGAAATAGCAGTGAAATTAGGAAAAGGCTACAGCGAGCTTCAGTATCTGAAGTGCTAAAAGATCCGCTTGGCCCAATGTTTCAGGGACCTTTTTCTTTGCTTTTTTTTTTTAACTTCAGATTTTCCTGGCTGCAAATACTACATTGGGTAGCTTGTAGAAGGTACAGTACTCAAAGGGCAAAAGTCTAAGAGGTCATTTGACTATAAATGTTTTCATTCAGTCACATGTTTTAATGCTTAGTTTACTTTTTTTTGGGAAGACTTCCAGCAATGAAGTCACATCTTCATTTTCTTTTGACAATGTGCCTCATCTATAAAATGGGGAAGAGTTGCCACCAGCAAAAGGAAGGGGTGAAATTAAACTGGAGCAAGGACCTCACTTCTGCAGAGAAAGTGTTGGGGTGAGGCTATCTATGCAAGGGGAACAGTCATCTTCTGGGTAACCACATTTCAATATTGAGATGCACAGAAAGACTTAGGGGTGATATTCCTGCATAACCTGGGTTTAGACACGTTGCTGCTCCCAAAGCTTTGCTGTTAGAAAATGCTTCATGACAAGCAGTCTGCAATAGCATTAAGCAGCTCCCGAGTCCTCTGAGCCAGGGAAAAAACTCCTACGTGAATAAGAAACAAGCCAGGAGGTGGAAAAGAAAGAAGGGAGTCTTGTAGTGGGGCTTTGAGATACAAATATGGAATGACTGTGCTAGCAGGTAGCAAGGAAGTGGCCACGTGCAAATAACGCACTACTTTGGCTGATGAAGGCAAGAAATGACTAGGGTGTCCCAGAAGTCTCGGAGACGCTGGGGTGCTGCCAGAGTCCTGCAAGACCAGTTGATTTCATCTGAGTTCACTGCCAAAGTCACACACCTGGCTGCCACGAGGTGCATCAAAGGTCTCGGTTCCACCTTGACCTCACCTCTCCCCAGAAAAGACCTTCCAGAAGTTCAGCTGTAACTCAGACCACCTCCATAAGCTCCAGCTTGGCTGCAGCCCCATCCCTCCAATTTCCACTCAACCCTCTGACTTCTTCCTTCTCTGCCTGTCAAAACAGAGGACTATTTTGTCCTCTCAGCTGGCTGAACTGAGCAAGATGGTATTCAGAACAAATCTCCCACTAAAATGCCGAGGCGTGGCATGGCTTCCCCTGTGCAGAGAGGAACAACTCTCGGGGTCCCAGGACATGAACTCCATTTCTGACCGGTCAAATGTTTCCAGCCATCCCAGGAGACCTGCCAGGTGACCTGGACAGACTGCAGCACAAGCATTCACCAGGATGGATGATGCCAAGATGATAACTCTTCCACTGAGACTCTTGCCATTTCTCCCCAGGCAGGGTTTCTAAGACTGACACTTGCTGCTGGGAAGGTGAAACAGGCTTAATTATTGCTAGGAACAAACGGACCTCCTCTAAAATCTGGCTTAAAATCTAGCCCAGGTCTGAAAATTGAGTGCAATGCTTTGGGCCGGTACTGCCCATCCCAGGACGCTGATACCCAACAGCAGGACCGAAGCAGGGACTGCCAGGAAGAGGGATGCTCCTGGGCAGCTGGTCCTGCCGCCGCTCCTGGCTAAGTCGGAGCTCGCCGTTAGCGAGGTTAAACCTCTTTCCCTCCGTGACCCGAGCAGGTTGCATTACAGACCGCAGGTGCAGGGCACAGAGGGAATTCACAGTGTCACTTCAAGTGATGCAGCACCTCCAAGTTGAACAAGTCATTAAAATCAAGACGTTTCTAGCAACGCAAACTGCAAGAACACCTTCCTAACTCATAATTTCGTTACACCTAAACTTAGGCTGCTAAGGGGCTAAAGGTGTCCTCACAAAGGCTAGCTCAGCCCCTATCCCTGCTGCCCCGCCAGCCAGCGGGGAAACGCGCACCCTCGCTCCCTTCCAAAATCCACCTACCTCTTCACCTCCGGGGCCGGGTCCATGGTTGGGACGGGGTGCCGTGCCGGGACACGGCAACCGGTGGCGGGGCTGGGGGTTAGCCAGGCGCCTGGCCACTAGGTTAGCATGGCCGCTTGCCGCCCCCGCTCCGCACCGGCCGCTCAACCCGCCGCGACGCTGGCGGCCACCCCGGCGTGCGGCCGCGGCTCTGCCGGCACGTCTCAGGACGGGCAGCGTCACCGGAGCAAGAAGGGGAAACCCGAGCTCCGTGGGGAAGGAGCGAAGGGCCGGGGTTGGCGATGCGCAAGGCTTGACGTCTGCGGGGCTGTCCTCATGGCACGGGAGCTGCGCCGTTTTCGGGGGGAGGGAAAAAAAAAAAACAAACAACAAAAAACAAAGACAAAAACAAAGGGACAAATTGAGACTTCCAGATCTTTAAAACCGGAGTGGAAGTGGCGGAGGGGTGTCAGCTGGCGCCAGGCAGACCCGGGGGCCATTTCCATCTGATTTTTAATCTGCTTTGAACCCTGCCTCTCCTTCGTGCTCGCGGGAGCCACTTTCCCGCAGCCTTGCCGTGCTGCTGCCCGATGGACAGACTGGGGGATTTGCTGGGAGATCCCCACTTTCTCCAGAAAGAAGAGGGGCTTGCTGGCTGCCCAGAGACCTGAGCAAATGATTTTAACTTCGCTGATTCAGGGGGAAAGGGGACATAACAGCAGTACCTGCCAGCGGACACTGCAGCCCCGCGGGCAGCCTGGCACCCCCGTGTCTCTGCCCTGGGAGGGGGACGGGCAGCCGGGGTGGGGGGCAGCAAGCCCAGCCTGCTCCCGCTCTGCTTGCTAAACCGCAGGGATTAGAAAGGGAGGAAATATTTTGGGGGGAGAGCTGGCCAAGGCGGAGGTGGTTGGAGGATACCCAGGATGGGCTGGCACCACAGGAGGTGCAGTGGTCGCGGTTGTAAATACAGAAAATCCTGGGTGCTCCTTGCGCCTGGATTCAGCCTTTTCTCTACAGCATCCACGGGACTGATGCTCCTTTTGACTAAAATCTAGTAACACAGAGGTGAAAAAGAAAGGATGTAGGGACTTTCTATGGCCACATGAGGTCCGGTGGTGGGAAGCGCAGCATTAGGATTCTCTCCACTCCCTTTCCCCGAAGGCAACGGGCAGAACAGATTTAGCAGATGACAAATAAAACCTCCTCCCTTACTGCGATCCCCCCCCCAAAAACACTGCCTGCCCCACCAAGACCAGGGATCGTGCTTTCAGGTGAGGATGCTTCACTATCAAGTGACCTGTCTGGGTTTGTACTAGATTTGGCTTCCAAATGGATTTAAGTTATCTATCTCCACCCCGAGGCAGGTTCGCAGCAGCACGTTAAGCTAGAAATGGCCACATCGCTGCTCTTAACTAAAATATTCAAATCAAAGGTGAGGGAAGCCCAGAACCTCTTCACCAGCTCTAAAAATGCAGATTTGAGTCCTGATGCTGTTTGACCACCCAGGCAGTGATTTTACATCAGCCATTTCCATCCCTAAATATTTCCAGCAGAGACGCCGGCCCCCAGACACCAACCGTGCACCGGTGGATGGCACCTGGCGTTTCTCAGCCGAGCCCCGCACGCTGCAGCTGCAGCTCCCTCCTGTCCCCCAGCCACCTCTGCCTCCTCCCAGTTAAGCCACAACATCACCCGCTCCGGCCCAGGCACCCCTGACCCCCCCCCCCCCATGCCACCACCAAGGATGGACACCCCACAGGTCCCAGCAGAAAGACGTACCTCCCCGGAGCAACAGGAGCTGTAGAGAACCCTCCGGCATCCAGGAGCCGCACAGCCCTCGGAAACCTCCTTGTACATCCACTGGGGGCTGATACCCCTCCCCGGTTCCCCCCCCCCGTGTCCCCTTCCAGCTCCAACAACCCACGTAGGCTCATGCCACAACTGAGCTGGCATTAGCCTACAACAACAGCCTTTGTTCCCCCGGCGCTGGAAACAAGAGCACATTGTGGGCAGCTGCCTGCGCCGGCAGGAATTGGCGGCAGGGTGGTGGTTTTGGAGGACGTACCCCCCGCACGCCGTTCGCTTTCGGTTGTTCTGGTCGAGCTCGTGACTAAATCCGCTCTGAACCGTGTTTTTCGTGCAAAGTGAAAAAGCTGGGGTTTTGGATCAGTGAGGTGATGGCTAAAGCCGGAGCGGGGCTGCAGTGCGAGAAGAACAAAGCAACAGTGTTTTTCCCCACACGCTGCAGCTGCGGAGGTCAGGTTTGGGCTGATCCTGCAGAAATAGGTCGTTCGCTTCTTTTCGCAGGAGCGAGCCTGCCCGAGGCTGGTATCGCCCTCGGTGCCGAGCCCCCTCGACGCTCCATCTCCATCAGCCCGCCACGACACGCCTCGGACCTGCGCCTCCAGGCAGGAAAGTCCAGGGGTTTGGAAATCAACTTTCAAGGAATTTATCTTCTAAATAGTGATCAGCGTTTAGGCCGATGAATGTCAGGAAGGTCCTTGGCATTTTTACAGAGTTCCTCATAGCATTACTAGTTTATTTTTTGAGATCCTCCCAGCGGCACATAGAACAACTAATTAAGGCCCATGTAATGTAACTTTGATTTTCTTGTGAGCGGAGCTCTTTTCTTCTGCAGCGGTGTTTCCTTTTTTAATGAAAGCGGTTTCATCAGTTAGATATTTTCAGTTTCCCAGACAAATGTTCTAAGGTATAGCCAGCAATTTCTGTACTCTCCTGAGTGAAGTATTTGGTGCAAACCCATTATTCTGCACTAGGCAAGTTCTGGTAGAGAGGAAGATAACCAGCATTTTTGTAGCACCCGTTTTCCTGATAGTTAAAGACAAGATTTCTCATTAAAGGAAGAAATTTTGTTTTGCATTAATCCTATTAAATATTTAACACCTCCTGGGCAGCAGTAGATCTTGGAGTTCGAGCAGCAGTATTTGTTTTTATAAGTGTATACAGTTTTTTTCCTATAGGAAAAAGAATATGGCTTTTGATAAATACTGAAAAAGATGACACTGGAGAAGCAGAACCCATCCCTCCCCAGGGGAAACAGCTCTCACTGCTGCTGGGCCTGGCTGTTCCAGCTGCGTTTCAATTCACCCTCCCCCAAAAAACCGAAGCACCTAGATCTGGAGATCAATTATTCTTTTTAACGCAGCCCTTCGTGCCTTTTTATTAAAGCCTGGCTGCTGGTGCAGTTCTTCCAGACCTTTTAAAATCACCTTTTTCAAACTATTTGACTAGAGGTCATATCTCATGTAGTTGTAATTACAGAGCTAAGGTAAGGGCAGAGGGAGAGTCCAACGTGACCACCTTCAGAAAAGGCTCTTTGATTCAAGGTGAAGACCAGCTTTTGCTCTACACACCAAAAAGCGTTCAAAAGAAAATCTCTCTGAGAGCAAAGACAGGTACGGTAAAGTGTGCCTTTTACCCCTAAAGAGCTCACAGGTCTTCAGCTGGGAAAATACGCTCAGAATTAAACTTTCCCCGGCTGTACCCGTGCTGCTGGGAGTACAGCATCAGCAGGATTAAACACATCTGACAGGTACAGTGCTCCAAAACCAGGGCATTTGCAAACCCCGCTGTACGGAAACGTGGAGAATTGCCAGCGAAAGAGGTTTTGTCCCTGGCTCAAAGTCAGCAGTGCAAATAGTAAGGCCATGGAGACCGGTCCCTGAGAATTTTTCTTGGTCAAGAGGACGGACTAACGGGGACAGGAGTTTTTGGCAAGAAACCAAGGGACCCTCCCAGGGCTGGGGCAGCTGAGGAAGGGGTACAGCCAAGGGAGCTCGGCACCGTGGGAGCTTTGCTTTTTCCTAAGGTTTCTCGGTGGTGCCGGTGTGCTAAATCAATGCTCCTGTGCTTCAGCGGGGCTCACCAACCAGCCTGTAACTGGGAGCAAGTAAGTCTGCAGGTGCAGGAGGTACAGCTGGGCGGTTTGGATTAATCACGGCACATTGCAAGGTGATGCGAACCGCTGGCAGACCCAGGGACCCACCGGTGCTGAGCTCCCATAAGGGCCATAAAGAGCTCAGAGAGCAGGTAACACAAAAGTAGCATTGAATTCTTAATGTCACTGATTATTACGTTTCAATTGCACCTGAAATGGAGGATCAGAACTGAAGTCCTGTTTACCTACCTCCTCTTAAAGCAAGTCCGAGCCCAGCCATCACGGCATGCATGACACTGCGCTACCTCCGAAGGGAAGAGGCCTGAACGCTCCGAGCAGCCAAAGTACCCCAGGAGAAGCCACTCTGCCGAGGAAAAATCTGTTACAAAACCAGAATATTTCTTTTTATGCCATCAATGGAACTAAGACGAGGAGTAGCCCTTTTCTGGGTAAACAGAGAGCAAACGGTGGGAAAGCGGGCACGAGTCCAACGCGGGATGCACACCTTTCACAGAAGCTTTGGCTGATCTTCTGTGAATCTTTCTGGTTTGTCCTGCTCTTAAAATAATATCCTTAGCTAAATTAACATTTCTTTGAAAGTTGGGTTAATGTTTCCTTTCCATTCGCAGTATGTTCTGTCATCTCTGAAACCCTGGTATTTATACCAGGCAGCAAACATGCCCGTTGGTCCCCTGGAGCGTGGCAGCTGGTCCCTTTGGCTCTGCCCACAAAGTGAGCAGAGATGGAGAAAACCACTTTGAAAGCCTGAACACTTACTGAAAAGTATTTATGAAAAATTAAATCCGAAGAAATGCATCAAATCAAGCAGCATTGAGTCAGCTCAGCACTTCTGATGCAAGTTTAGCAACGTGCTCGTCTATCATTTGGCAGATCGCATTAACAGGTAGAGGAGAAAATGTCCAAACGAAAGCGACTACAGATTTATTTCATCAAAAGCCACTAGATGGGGATGCAAGGACACTTTTCTGCTCTTTCACTTACACTTGGACCCCCGTTTAGTCGTGCCTGAGCTGGCCTTTCCAGTTAACACCGGCTGTTGTTGTCTTTGCTTTTTTATTTTTCGGAGCTGACAGAGGTCATTTGGAAACTTATCACTCGCTCACTTTTCATCCTGTACAAACCAGGCCTTAGGCAACTGTTACGATGCGATTACTGCTTGCTGAATATTATTCTCAAGGCTCGGCAGAAGCAAGAGTGAAGGACTTGGCTTTCAGTTTGCGGATTAGTCGTCTTTTATAGGCTGTGGAAAGGAAAAGTACTTTATATTGAACACAGTGGGGGAAAAAAAGGTATTCAGCAAATTGGTAATCTCTGAAAATGGCTATACTTTGGAACAGTTACTGTGGAAAAAAGCCAGGAGATTTTTCCTCAGGCTTAATAGTCAAATCTCCAGGCAATTTTTTTCTCTGCCTTTGAAATCCGTATTTCTCCTATGAATGAGAGATAAAATCAGAAAGATTGGTTTGGCAGAGGTGTAGGCAGGATTAGCCCTGCTGTCTAGGACAGAAGGTCTCCATAGATGTATACCACGAGCGCATACAGCCTGCGGGAATCCATGCAATGTGTAAGTAATTCTACAGGGCGTAAGGAATGAGGAGGGCTCCTACTCTACATTAATTTTCAGCTCTGACCGCCATTTACCTTGGGCTTCTGCAGTGAACACCCACTCTTACTATTTTTATCTTAAGTGTTAGGATATTTGGTGCTTTTATTAATTCTCAGCTCCTGGAGTCAAGTGAATGTGAAAAAAACTCTCCCAGCTCTTTCAACAGTAAAATTCCAGCTTCTGTAGTACAGTGGGGTACCCAAAATGCACTCCAGGGTTCAAAACACAGAAGATGCTTTGAAAGAAGTAAAAAAATGGGTTCATTTAAAAGCAATTTCATAAAAGCTTTCAGTAGCTGGCAGGGAGGAGGGAAGGAGGAGTCAGCGTGTCTCAGGCAGAATAACCAGCTCAGACAGAAAGTCTGAGAAAAATGCTTTGGTAAATACCCTGAAAGTAAAATAATCTTACATTATAATGATAAATTCAGAAAACTGGGAGAACCATTCAAGTACTTAAGTGATGACATGTCTTTCTTACCCGATATGCTTAAAGCCTAGAGCTAATGCCACCAGTTCATAGCAATCCATGTTTTAAGGACTGGGGGGGCAGAGGCGACAGGGACTGTTTTGTGTTTTAAATTGCATCTCCAAGAACTGCTAAAAATTGATTGCTAGATTTCATTAAAAATAAACAGAAATGCACTTGCTTTTCCTGGGCGAGAGGGTGGAAGGGCTGCAGGGCCGAGGGCTGAAGGGGCCCTGGGGCGGCAGCGGCGGCCGTTCCCCTTCGCCCTCCGGCTGTCGGACGCTGCAGGCAGCTGCCCTGAGCCCATCCTTGGCGGTGTTCCCAGCAGCTCGAGCAGGTACTGCAGCCTCCCTGTATTTTTCTTCTATTTCCCCCCGCCCCCCGCTGCTTAGTAGTCTCCTCATGGTGACAACAAAATGTCTGTTTTCCAGGAAACCATTTGAGCTTTATGGATTAGCCATGGTAGGCACTTGCAGACCTCCATAAAGCACGTTGACACGCTCTCTGGTGTATTACTAACTCGACTGAAAAATTGATCAAAACTGATAGAGTTACAGGGCCCTGAGTCCCTTTACAATCTGTCGTTGCGCTGCTCAGCTCTTACAGAGGCAGCAGAGCCAAACACGGCGAAAACTCTTGCCTGGAAAATAGACCTTCATCCTGCCCTTGGCTTTGCCCTGGGGCAAAAGCCGCGCACCCGAAGCAGACGATGTGCTGGATGCGCCTCCCCGATTGCTGCTGCTCCTCCTGGGGCCGAGCTCCCCCCGGCACCTGCAGGTATCCCCGAAATGTAGCGGGGAGCACTTGCATCGCACCGGCTGCGATGTCCTCAGGGCTGGCATGTCCTCATCCCGACGCGGGGACGGCCTCGGGTGCCTCCTGCACCCTTGCTGCAGCTGCGCATCCCCCATCCCATCTGCTCCAGCAGCAGCTCTTAGGAGACGCTGCTGCTTAAATTATTTAACAGGATTATTTAACAAACTCATTAAATGGGGGCATACGTTTGCCACACAGTAGCGGAGCTACTGGTCTACTGCAAGACCTCAGCAAAGTCTTTTTTCTTTTCCTCCCTGCCTCCCAACACCTCACCAAGCTTATCAGTCCCTCGGAGCAGAGACCATGCTTTGCAAGGTATTTGTGCTTTATTTCATCCCAACATCTCCTAGTCTTTGGGAAGGCAGCCGGGTCTCAGGTGTGTAGTCTCTCCCCAAGCATCCTCTAGTGTCCCAGTCCTACAGAAACGCCTCCTGCTTCTGTTTATTATTTACAGTTTGATTTTTGCTGGAATCCCAAATGAAGACTGAATAGCAAAGCCAATACCCGATCCAAAGTGTTTCCAAATGAGTGGTCAGGTGGGATACAAAGGATATTAAGATAATCCACAAGGGATCAGAAGGGATGAGATAACGGAGGAGATAAGGCACTCGCTTCCAGTCCTAAACGTGCAATCAGAGCCAAAATGCTCTTCGCCACGCGTTAAGCTATGCCCGCTCTCGTATGAGACACTGTGCTCGCTGTCAAATTCAGCTCAATAAAGCTGATCGATAAACACACAGAGATGAATGCAATGACATGATACGCACGCAGGGGAGGAAGCGCTGCCAGGGAAAGGCGCTGCTCGCACAAGTCCCTTTGTGCTGCCTTCGAATCACGCACCGCCAGCGGGAAAAGGACAGCGAGGGAGGTGCCCGGCTGTTCGGCTCTTTGGAGTCTTGATACAGCTTACAGCCTCCGACAACGTTACTCAAACATGTCTTTGAAATTACGTCAAAATATTATTATCACATGGTTTTATTAGACAAAAAATGTACGGTAATGACTAGTTTCAGCATGGGGAGCAGAGTTAATTTTAAAATTTTATATGTGCACGTGGATAGATATACAGGATATTCAAGAAGAAAATGGGAATATTTTACTGCAAACTTCAAGCACAGACAACCTTCTATCGCCTTCCAAAATGCCGGCAGTTTTCCAGTTTGTAGGCTGTGTGCCACGGTAACACCTCAACGGTTTATTTATTTTTACCTGAATGTACACAAAAATAAAAGGGTCTTCCAGGAGCTATTTGCACCCCTGCCATTCCCTCCACCTATGAACAATTTCTGCCGGGTTCCTCGCCGAGTCCCGCACCCCGGCCAGACCCAGCTGGGGTCGACAGCCCGTAATGCAGCACGGAGCAGAGCCGTCCCTGCAACCCCCGTGCCACCCCCGTGGGGTGACCCTGGCCAAGATTGGGGTGCAGGAGGAGCCCCAGCAACCCTTGGAGGCAGCCCCAGCTACCTGCACGGGTAAAAACGTGCAGCACGAACTCTGGGTAACGTTAAGGTACTCGATATCTTTTCAGACAACGATGCTAAGTCATCATTACAGCAACTGTAATTCTTACTGTACGTAAGTCTTTCGTGGCCACCGAGGTGATGACAGGCCCTGAGGGCCCCAGCTCCCTCCTTTTGTCCTCGCTTTCCCGTATGGCCACAAAAATCTCGTTTCCTTTCCCCCCAACCAGATTGGAACTACTTACCCCAGAAAGGGTCCGACGGCTGAGCCGGGAGGTGACCCACAGCTCCGGGCAGGTGTGAGGAGTCACAAAAGGACCAGCACCAAATATCTCAGTAAACTCAATGCGTCAAGACCGTAACTGCTTCAAAAATCCCAGGAAAGAAAAGCGAATGAAGCAGCTCCAGTGTCACCCGGCCACCTCTTCTCTCTGAACTTATCCGCGCTCCGTGGCTTGTGCCATCGGGCTCATCTTCGTACAGCCCACGTCCATGCTGCAGATCTCGTGTTTGCCCCCGTGCAGCGGCCGTCTGCTTTGCAGCGAATGCCCCCGATCACTTCCACTCACGTGTTGCCTAAGGAGTGTATCCTAAATATAAATAACATCGCAGGGGCTGCTGAAGGTACCTCCTGCAGCTTAATGCTCTTCAAAGAGCGCCGGAGGGAAGCGGCTCCGTTGGCTCTGGCACATTCCCGTCTGCAGGATTTAACGTGATTCCTGAGCTGTTAGCAGACCTAACCCAGAGCTATGGTTTTCATCTTTTTTCCTTCCCCCCCCTTAAATAATAGATACGTGAGTGAGCTTTCCTAAAGCAGTGAAGGTGTTTTTGATCTTGATTACTAGTATCAGCTATAGCGAGAAAATTAAAATTCAGTATTTGTTACCAACACCTTAATTATGCAGTGTTATCAAGTTGTCACCAGGCCTTTAATTATTTTTCAGTTTATATCTAATTTCCCACACTATGATTGCTTTAGTAATGTTAAGGTAGAGCTGCAACTGTAATAGAAAACGTCCAAGTCCTTTATGATGCTGGGGATTGGAAATGACAATGTTAATAAAATTCACACATCTCCCGTGCCACAAGCCATCATCAATATAGTGTTCATCTGCAGTTGGCATACTATTTAATTATGCTTTTTTGGTACCAATAGACACTTAATAATATATTCAAAATGAGTAAACAGGATATAACACTGACTGTGATTCTGCATCTATTTAAAGATTGGGCACATGACCATAAAATCTCACTGCCATCGCCTCTCAGCGGTGGACTTAGCATTATGGACAACGGCGTGACACTGGGAAAAAGTCGTTTACGTACAGGGTACCTGCACCCAAGACATCGGTAGTGTTCTGGAGATGCGAAGAGATTTCACAGGTGATTAACACCAATTATGCAGATAGTTACCGTTGGTTGCAGAGATCATTTGTTTTAACACACCGGGCAATTTTGACTCAGCAAAAACGTTACGCAAAGAAGAAAACCGTGGCTGCAATGATGGAGCTGGTGCAGGAACTCTCACAAACCTCACTAGACCCAGCAAAAAAGCAATTTGCCAAGTTTCTCGCCCAGTCCAGGGCAGGGAAACGGTGGGATTGTTATACCTGCTGCGGATTCTCATCACGGGAGGAGCCCCTGAGGAGCGCTTCCCACTGCTGCGCACTCAGGAGCCCTGGCTCTCGGAGGGAAGATATGAAACTGCTATTTTCTCCACTTTTCCCCTAAAAGGCCGTTACCGGTCAGGGCACGCTTTGTCTCTGATGTGCAGGCGATGTCTGATGGACACTTGTAGCAGCTCACCTCAGATCAATGGCCACGCAGCCCCCGTCCCCGGCTGGCCCAGGGCTCCCAGCTGATGCACGTGACTGGGAGGGCCAACATCGTGCGAGTCAAACACCCTGGAGACAAGCTGGGTTGAGGCTTTCTTACTGCTCGTGCTAACGACAGGCTGAACCAGGGGAAAAAAAAAAAAAAAAAAAAAAAAAAGGTCTAGCAGAAGACCTGCTCAAACTGCGCGCAGTGTCACCAGCTGGGAGTGAGCAGGGAGAGTTAGCGCTGGATGGAGGCATCAAGGGTGAGAGATGCTGGGAACGAAGCCGGGCTGGAAAGGCAGAGGAAGGTTTTGGGGAGAGCTGTTGGTGTCGTAGGTAGGGAGGGGTCCCTGCAGTCCGCCGCGGGAGAGGAGGGGGCTGCCTCTGCTTGCAAGGAGGGGAAATGGCCGGATTCGGCTAATCAACGTGACGAGGTGGGAGAACAAACAGGGCCAGAAGCAGCACACAAAGCACGCCCTGCCGTTATTCCAGGAATTGACCAGTAGCAAAAGCAACCAGCAGCAGCCCATCAGGACGCTGGGGTGGGGTCACCATTTTTTATACATGCAACCTTAAAGTCCTTTGGTATATCTCATTACTTTCTGTCTTGGAAGATTGCTTGGAATTATTTGGAAGACCCAAAGCCCTTCCCAGCTGCTCTGCAGACCCCCAGGGCTCTCCCCTGCCACCCCGGCCTCGCTGCTTCCGACTATTAGGACTTGGAAATTACATCCCACTCATTTCTTTGCAACCGGAAAATGGGCAAAGCCTACTCGCTAATGTACATAAACCTGGTTCACAAACCTGATGAACAGCAAAATAAAGACCTTGTGTCTGATCCTGCCCCATTTTACCCTGTGTTTGAGCACCCTGAAGCTAAAACACAGGGAGAAAAGTCTTGAGCAGGTCAGCATCTCCAGGCTGGGGTCTCCCAGTCACCACCATCATTTGCTCTTTCAGCTGGCGGATAGGTGTGTGTAAGGCCTACAGATGCCCGCTCACAGCATGCCGGCTGCTGCTCAAATAATACACCGTTTGGCACAATTTTCTTTCTTACTATCAAATAATACTTCTTGCCCAGAATTAATTAGCAGATGTACAAAATAACCTTTCTAACCAGCACCTCCATTTCTAGCCTGCAGCACCTTCTGCAAACAAATTTTACATGTTTGAGATTTAAATTCGCATTAAATCATTAGTGCTGATCTTCCAGACATGGGGAAGCAAAGGTTGCTAACACACTACCCAAGTGCTCAAGATTGTTGCGTATTTTATACCGTTCCTCTCTCCACTAATTGACTTAATGCTACACACGCAGCTGGGAGCATATTTGCATCCCCGAAAGGACCGCAGCACTCCGAAGATGTGTTTTTTCACGTACCGATCTGACAGCTTGACTCACAACTGGCTCCCCCCAAAAAATACCCACACCGCACAGATGTGGATGATTAGTGCCTGAACCAGAACTAACTTCTCAGAAAATTGTACTTATTGCAGGACAAATTGAGTCTGCTATGGCAGAAGCCAGAATAATTGCTCAGGGGAGCACAAGGCTTATCCAGCAGTTAATTCATTATTTGTACCTGCTCAGAGCCAGGACAGAAACAGCAGGCAAGGCAGCAGCAAACAAGGTACAGATCCAGTATCTCAGGATCAATTTGTTCAGCTAAAGGCTTATTGCCGTTACTGCAAGATTGCAAAACACCTCTACAAGCGCTTATGGGTGGGAAAATAAGAGGAGGGAGCTCTTTTTACTACTGTCCTTTAGTTCTGTCATAAGCTATACAGACTTGAATGCAATTAATTCTGCGGTTTGGGCTTTGCCATGCCTTCATACGCACCCCGAAGTCAGAGTCCAGAGGGGAAACGCATCTGCAGCTGGGAGGGCAGCTCCCGTCTTCGCAACGGTGCCAGCACAAGGCAACCAGCACCCACCAGCGGCAGCTGTGGCTGGTCTCGCCACGTGCCAAGCCCGACGCTTTAGAAAGAAATAGCGGCTCGGAAAAAAAGCGTTAACAGCCAACGCCGAGCTCCGCCGTCTTTCTAGTGGCGCTTATCATACCAGGGCCGACGTCGCCGCACGCTCCCGAGGATGCCCCTTTCGGCTGCTCTAAATACCACCTCCTGAAGGGACGCGGGGTTCTCCACAGCTGCCCGGGGTGACCCCCGCGTCGGCCCCGTCTCCACCTCCCGCTCTGCGACCCCAGCTGCGGGCGCGAGCCCCGGGAGGCAGCTCCCACCCACCCCTCCCAGCAGAGATTTCTCACTCCGAGAACCGGTCTCCCGTGGCCACGCGACGAGACGCGCCGTAGTGCCAGCGCTCAACTTCTTCAAGGGTCTCCGAAAGATCTGGGAAGCCAATTTTTTTTTTTTTTTTTTTTAAATCAAGCCATCCATCAGGGCGTGCAAACAAGCTCAGGCGCGCAGGCACTGCGTGAAGTCCAGCCTGGCCTCGAGGCAAAGCAAAGCTGCTCCTGACTGCAACATCACCTTTAACAGACTTGACAAATTGGAATAGGATGTGTCTCTATTGAGTGTGGGTATTTCCCCACCTTTTTTTTGTAGTCCTGACCAGTGCGGGGAATCACCGTTGATCTTCATTTACTGTGCTGCATTCACACTGGGTTTATTGCAGTGTATTTTTTTAATACTAAATATACACTATTTTGGCTAACGTTCATCTAGATCTTAATGCATTAGCTCTATCAGATCTATTATTTCTTAATACTTTTCTAGAGTTTTATTATTTACTATTATTTACTAGTTTTTCTTATTTACTGCTAGTTTTATTATTTACTAGCAGAACGGTAAGAATACTGCCAGTTCTTTCTTTTCCATGAAATGAAATGCAGAACTGCCAGGCCAGCGAGGCGGTGGACAGTGAAGAAAGAGCACGAGGTGGTCTCAGAGCAGACCAAGACGATGTGGTTGGGGCAGTCACGTTTGCTCCTGTGGGTGGCCGGGGAGCTTCCCTACACGATCCAGGCATGGGACAGTTGTTTATTTCAATTGAGAGAATGTGTTAGTTAAAATAATCTCGGGCAGATTTATGCTATTTGTTCTGCGTCATTACACAGCTATTTTTGCTAAAGCAAGTGATAATTAATCTGGTTGCCCCCCTTGTATTTGTAGGTAGTACAGATATAGTCACTTTTCTATTCCTTAAAAATAAATAATTCCCACATGGAAAAGGAATTACCATAACATGAGCACGTTTGAGTCAGTAAGGGCACTCGTATTGCACCCTCTTAGCACAGCCACCTTTCCATCAGTTCCCAAATGGAACAGAAGCAAATGCAATACGAATTCACGCAATACACTGGTCAGAGAAATACCTAGAGAGAAAAGAATAATAAATCCAGTCTGCACTACACTACTCAAACAACCTCCATCGCCTTCATTACCAGCTGCAGCACAGAAAGGCCACTACAGACATCTGCCGCTCCCTTGAAATGACACCATCATCTTTAGTCACGCGTATCGGCACTTCGACCGGACCTGCATTTGTCTTCGGAAGAAGCGTAACCCAGGGAAGGGAGGGCAACCGGAGTGAGTTAGTACGTCTGGGAGGTGAGCAGCAAAATCCGTCCGTGAGCTAAAGGAGGGAGCAAACAGCTAAAAACCAAGTTGCATTTCCCTTCTGATCCTGCAAACCCTTAAAAATACGCTCACAGCTACGCGCGTAAAACAGCCACACTGGAATTTGGAGGAAAAAAAGGTTTCAAGAAACCTGCCAGTGAAGACCCGTATACGGCCTCAGCCCGTGCGCAGCGGTGCGTGCAACCGGGGCTGTGCCGGCGCAGCCGCTCATGCACCGCTCGGGGCTGACGCTGCGCCGGCAGCGCTCGTACAAAAAGCATCGGGGCTTTGGTGCGCAGCTCCCGGCTCGGGCCCTGCAGAGACGGGGGAGACATGTCCAGCCGTGAAACGGGTGGGAATAAGTAACACCGATACCTGCGCTGTACCGGCACCAGCAATTCCGCACCGTGGTTAGGGATTAGTGCCCTGTTTTCAGTCCATGTTGTGCTGCTGAGCCGCCAGACGAGTTTATTTTGCTCCATTTTAACACTGAAGGCAAAACTTTTCTTTTAAATGTTAAAAATGTCACATATTTGGGAGGGGAAAAAAAAAAAAAATATAAGTTGTTGGTAGACCTTGTGAACGCGAATACCAGCACTCCAGCCAGCACTAAGATGAAGCGCTGCCTCATGTGCAAGGCGGGTTTCTGTCCTTCACCCCCCGCGCGGCAAGCAGCTGAACATATCCACGAAGAATGGGAAAGTCCACGTCTCGGTGACGGCTCTGGGCGAGAAGAGCGATTGAACGCATTACGGGATAGGGAAGGTAACATTTCCAGGACTGTCCTCCGAGTACAGGAATGAGAAAGGAATTGATCTCACCGCCCTTTAATACACCTTTAGAGTAAGAGTCCCTGTTTGTTGCCTTGGTAGTAGAAGAAAAAAAATCCCAGCTAGCCGCTTTGCCTCTGAATTAAGCGGTAATTCGCGGGGGGGGACGCGGGCAGCAGTACAGCTGAGCTCTCCCACGGAGGGGAGAGCCGGCGGGCGATGACCTCCGGCTCTGCCCGCAGCCCCCTCTCACCACCCCTCGCCCCCCGCCAGCGCTCGCAGCCCACCCGTGCACCGACTGCCACAGAGCGGGGCTGAGGCATCCGGCGCAGCTCTGCAAGGAGCCCACCGAGTCCTCCTCCGCTCATCCGCGGCTTCTTCCCCCCTTCCCCGGCAAGGGCATCGCCGTGCCTCAGCCTCTGGATCCCCCCCGCCCCGGGGTTTTTCGTGTTTCAGACTGGGGATGCTCAGCCCTCGCCCCACTCGTGGGGAGAAGAGGAGCGATTCGGGGAGCTGCTGGCGCAGCCAGGGTCTGATCACTGTTGCCTGGCGATAGCAAAACAGCAAAACTATCGGGCTCGCTAAGAGCAAGACGTCACCCTCACAAATTAACCCAGATTTTTCACCTTATGCCTACTGGAAGAGGCACCCTGGGCCAGCACCGCTCCACTCAGGCGGCAGTGGAGGAGCAGAAACCAGCTCTGTGTTTTTGCAGCCAAGGTCTGCCTTCAGCTGGGCAGCAAATTAGCTCCTTAGGAAAGCAGGACATACCCTCCGCAGAAAAGACTTCACACCAGTGTCTAGGTCCATTTGTGAAATTGGTCATTTGATGAAGTAATTCGGGAGCGGGGCCCCACATCCACGGCCGGACAACGCTGACATTTCGGTTCTCTCCCGGCCGCGCTGCAATAAATGGAGCTGTCGGGTCAGAGCACACCATTTCATTTTCATTCAAGCACCTATTTAATATTCATCATGTTACAGGGGGACATTTTTATGTCGGGAAAAACACAAGTGCTCTCCCGAAATGACTCAAGGGCAATAAAGAATAAATTGTCTTTAAACCTGTATAAAGGATGCTGAAGTCACAAACAAGACATAAAATAATATGGAGGTGGAAAGTGCTTTTTCCTTATTAGGTTTATCAAAGTAAAACTGGGCTGGCAAGCTTGTTCTATCAAGCAAATGGATGTGGTAAAAAAAGGAAATGAAAATTCTGATCCATATTCATTGTTTCAGTGTCAGCAAGGGAGAAAAGAGCTCCCCTTTAATTTTTTTTTTTTGCTTTAGAAAGCTGATCCCAAGTTTTACAGAAAAAAGTAAGCGAAGCTGATAAGGAAGCAAAAGAAAATCAAAGATAATTAATAGAAACAAAGCAAGCAGCAGCAGAAGCCAGACAAAGTGTCTAATATTAAACAAAATGCGAACCGCAGAACATGCTTGACTGCACCAAGCAGCAGCTCCAGGCACTGACAGCATCTTAATAGGGAGATTTCTTTTCCAAAGCTCCCAGCGCTGGCCCGGCCAGCACCGCTGCTCTCCTTGGCCCCCGGCAGCAGCCACTGGCCCCTGCATCGGCACCGGGGTTTATCTCCAAACGCGTAACAGATTTTTCTTCTGTTTAAATTAGGTTTTAACACAGTCCTGGCAGCAGTACCCTAACAGTCGCACCCACGGACCCATTGCGCCCGTGAAATAAAGCCGGACTGTTTCCCAGCTCATGCCTTGAACGGCAGAAGTTTAAGGGAGAAGAGGACTAGTGACTAAATAGGGGAGGTCTTAATGCTGGCATGGGTGCGTGTGTGTATTTAGCATTTCTACAGCCTTGATAAACGAACACATTTTTCTCTGTAGGACAACAACAGGACAAACAAGTTTCAAGTAAGTCCCGCACACTGCGGCCGAGACCTGGGAGGGAATTGGTCCTACAGCCAGCACCGCATCCCCTGTGCTCCGGGCTGCAACACTCCCCATTGTATTTCAAATTCCACAGCATTTGGCTTTTTTTTTTTTTTTTCCCCTAACATCCACTTCCCAGGTTCGCATGATTAGGTGAGACAGGCAGCTTTCTGGTTTTTAGAGTTGTACTTTCCTGGCTGTCATGGTGATGGAAATAAGATGATGAAGGGTAAAAGCACTAGCATTCTATGGAAAAATACTCAAAATTTTCATTATCTGGGAGAGCCATCCCTCATGATTTGTGAGCAGGGTTGCCAATTCAGCCCGTCATATGATTTCTGTAAAAGGGAAATCATAACTGTGTGCAGTGCGGACTGCAGAGGGGAACCAGCAGACTCATCCCAGACGGCGGCTCTTCATTTCTAAATCGTGTTCTGCAAGTACATCAAAAATACTGCACAACTTTGCAAAATTGAAGAGGGCTTTTTTTTGTTGGTTTTAGGAGGGTTTTTTTGGTCAAAGATGATCCATGTTGCATGTACAGGAGTGATGAAGGAATGGGAGTTGATCCCTTTGGCCTTTCTACAGCCCGCTGAGTGCAATGAACAGATTTGTACTCCTTTCCCTTACATCTGCCTTCGGTCCCACGGGCTCATCAGCACAGATTTTTGTGGACATAGCTTGATGAGATTGGGAAATTATGCCAGCCCCTACTCCTGTAGAAAACGCAGAATTACTGGAGAGCAGTTCATGGAAATATACTGTCTTTCCTCAGAAGAGGACAGTGGTTTTAATGACAAATTGAGTGAAATCTCAGTTGGCATGAAGCAAATAAAATAGTAAATATTTCAAGTTACCGCTTTGCAGTAATAGAGACTGCATTTAAAAATAATTGCTGTGGATCTGCCATATCATATAAAGGAACAGAGTGACAATGGAACTGTGATGTGACACATCTGCATTACAGCTTTTCATCTCAATTCAGTCTTTAACAGGCTCCATCAGCTGATTGTATTCAGTATATGAAGCGATATTTTCCGCCAGCCTCTACTGGAGAAGTAGCAATCTCCTGACGCTTCCCAGCAATGACAAACCTGCCTGAATGTCATCGCTGCCACCACAGAGTGCAGCCGTCAGTCACGGTGTAGAGCTTATATAAACGTATGTCTCTGATGCTCCTCTGCTGAGCCCGTCATGCACAGCCCATTGCGATACAAACCAGAGCTAGGACTGGGACTGAGATATAAAACCCCATTTTCTCCGCTCCAGGACTGTCAGACGCTGGAAGATGAGGTGTTTTGCCCGGTTAAAAAAGTGGCGTGGGGTCATTAGCGAAAACAACAGATCGCTGTAAGTTGCCCTGGTATGACCTGCCTCCGCTGTGACTTTTCCTGGCAGTCCCTCAGCATGTCTGTCACCAGGAGAGATGGCTCAGACACACTGTCTGGGTTTCAGCAAATGTCCTTACACCTCTCGAAACAAACAGTTCACTGGTGCTTCAGCTGGGCTACAACCTCCACAAGTTCTACATAGTCTATGTTGGAAGAACAAAACCTTCTGTCGCAGAGCAATCTCTTCTCCAAAGTCCTGCTTTGGATTGCTTATCTGAGGACAAGGCTTTTGTTTCATCAGAGGAAAGGCTTAAAAACATCCACTAAAAATAGGAAAAACATTGATGTCCATTGTCACTGTGGACTTTCTGCATTGTTTTTTTTCTCTAAGCATGGAAGATGATCGATTAAATCTCTGTTGCATCCCATCATTGAAAGAATCCTGGATTTCCATCCTCAGCTAGACCCCAACTACTCCACTTACATAAATTTGGATACACTTGGTCTACCCCATGATTGCAAGCCCAGAAGCTTAAGCATTCTGCTGCAGAAGAGCAGCCACAGACCACGTTTCTCATGGTACACTTGCATCTTTCACTGGTCTGACCCATCAGTTGATGGGATGTTCTTCTCTAATCCAGTCACTGAACTAAACTGACTAGCAATGTAGAAGGCAAAACCAAACTGTGTAATTAAATCACTTAATTTGCCACGAGGTGTTTCAGGATTGATGAATTCATATTCACAAAGAGCACTGAAGGTGGAAAACTCTAAGGAAGCAACAGATAATAACTTACAAATGATCTGACAGTCTCCAAGTGAAGTCAATAGGCATCATTTACTGACTTTGGATCAGATACCTCCCTCCTTTGCCACCTCCACATACGGTTTTGCCTGATGCTACAACAGTGTCAGAGGAGTGACATTAACTGTACGTTAATTCCTGCTAAACCCAAGTTTCAGAATGCAGTTACCAAAGGCTAGTTGCAACGGAGAGAGGAAACGTCGATCGGTCCTTGGCCTAATCCTGCCGCTGCGCAGTGTTGCGATTACTGGGCAATGGCAGCAGCCCGGTAACACCATTTCTGGGCTGCTTTCATCTGCTCAGACACTTCTGCAGGAAATCTACTTGAAGCCTGCTCACATATGGTAGGAACCAGATTGCACCCCCAAAAAAAAAAAAAAAAATTACAACTGCCATCTTCCTTGTCTGCAAAATTAATGCTTGGTGCTCCACTTCATCCGCATACAGTTGAAAGATTCTTCACTGTTATTATGTTTGAAGAGTTTTTTTCCAAATGTCATATTGGCATGTAACAACCCCAATATTCAGAACATGCAGGTGAACTTTCATAAAGCAGAGAAGAAAATTAACATTCTTGCTTATCAGAGGAAATTGAATCTGATTTTTCATTCCATCAAAACATCTCTTCACAGACAGGATAAATCCCATAAATTGCTTTAACCCATGTATCTGTCTAGAGACCATTCTATACGCTGTTGTAACAAAGCATGTAATCAAAGTAAATGAAGATAATTACCAATGAGTGCAAATACGGGGTTTCTGGATTCTTTTCTCAGACGTTTCATATGTGACCATTTTACCATATGTTTACATTTAAAAATAAGAATAAACTATATTGGATTGGAAGATAAAAGGGTATACATTAAAAATTCATGCAGAAAGCATCCCGTAGCTGTGATTACCATTATGACCATTCCAATCTAGTCTTTTCTCCCCAAATGTAAATGTGACCAAATCACAAAGCATGGCTAAATAATAACCCATTTCAAGAGACAGGGGGGTCCCGGGCTATCAGACTTCACAGCAAGACTCTCATTTCTCTCTACCAGGTAGGAACAAGAAATGACTGTGCGCGGTTCCATCTATTTAATGCTAGTTCAGGTGAATTCCTTCGTTTTTTACACTCGTGCTTGTAGTCCTAGGTATCCCGAGGGGTCAGACAGACTTCTTTAAGGCAACCTCAGAGCCGTACAACTTTCTCAACTGGTAACAACCCCCTAACACATCACATCCCCATCCACGCAGCTGCGCCGGGCAGGGGTGACTGCCGCGACCTGGGAAGATGTCCTTCCCCGCAGATGCAGCAAGACCAGGAGGAATTACGTGCAACTTTCTTTCTTTCTTTATCTTCCACGTCTGACAGAAGCAGGAGGCACGACCCGTCGTAAGCGTTACGAGTCAGGTCGTGTCACATCACAAGAGCTTAACAGCACGGCCGGTGGCACAAGTCATGTCAGCAGTTAAATGACAGTAACAGAGTCACCTGTCAGGTTGTGGCTCCGGGAATCAAGTAACACATGCATATTGATGGCGCGTAATAGTATGCACACAGATACATCTTCATAAAGATAATATAAATCAAGCTCCTGTCCAGGACGGGCGCATGTCACAGCTGTAAGATGTGAAAGTTAATTCATTTAAATTACATTTTAAACCAGATAGAACCATAATCTGTCCCGAGGCACATTAATACATCAGGTATCCCAATCCATCTTTCAAAAGGTCCTGAGTTAGGTAATTTTTTTTCTGCATTACAACCTCCCAATTGAAAACAAGCCCCAAAATTATATTTAAACTAAATCTCTCCTTCCATTTGCAAGTGCAAATTAAGTTACATATTTAGAAAAAATAAGTGTTTCAAGAAACCAGCTATGCCATGTTAGCAGCAAATGACCTGATCTCTAATCATAACTTCATACTTACCAGGATTAATCCAAAACAGAAGTGATATTGTTTCTCCAAGATAATATTTTCTTCATTTCCTGATAAAACTGGCCGTGAATGCAAGTGTACTTAAGCAAAGAAAACTACTCATTAGGCTCTTCTTCGACACATATGAATACAAGCGCAAGCTAATTTACAAGTCTTAAGCTACATTGTCTTGTAGGGATTTTTACAGTATTCTGCTTCCAGAGCAAAGAAGATTATGGTCTTTGTTCTTGACTGTAGCACCCAAAGTTCAAGTGTTCAGTGACACTGCTGGTGTGGTTGCTGGGGCGGGGAGAGGAATATAGCTGGAATCCAGCCCTACTAATGTGAAAGCTCCCCAAGACTTCAGGATATTTCTGCAGGAAAAGTGTAGTTTGATTTTACATACCTCATACAAAAGCCCAGATGCCGGCGGTGTTTAGCCACAATGATACGCATAGACATGGTACCTGTGCGTGCAAATATCCCATTTCTGAGCATAACCAAAATGATTGCAGGAATGTTGTAGGTATGCAACAGTTCAATACTTCTTGGCAATTTGTTTTCTGTGGTGTCTTACTTCGGTTGCTGCTATTTTGTTTTACTGTTGTGTCTTAGAGAGTCTTTGAATGGAGGAGAGAAAATGCCACAGAAGCTAGATCTCAAAACAAAAAAAAAAAAGAATTGCATGTTTTACAGCTGTAATATCGAAGTAGGAGACACCTGGCAGCGGATGCTGAAATCAATAGAGTTGAAACAAAAGATGACAAAATGCAGACTCTTTCATTATCTGGTTATTAACTACCAAGACAGATTGCCAGGGCATTTGGCAAACTTTTCATCCTCAGATGCTCCTACTCACAATCACATGTGTGTCTTAATGGGATGCCCTAGCTGGGTGTATAGGAATTACCTTCCTGATCGGGACCAAGATCTCTCTCCTGTCTTTGGCAGGGGTCAGCACCAGCTACTTCAGCATAAAGTGTAGAAATCCCAAACAGGCAAGAATTGGGAGTATCCTTCTTCCACCTCACAACTCGTTTTGGCCTCTGAAAGGTAGGAATTGACTTTCAGTGCTCCCACGGGAGGCTGGGCATCCCTCCTAACAGGATATCCAGGGCTCCTACAAACAGCAATAATCTTGGTATCTGTCTGAACAACCGATTCCTTTTTTTTGCATCATGCTGCATTCTCAGCCTCACGGACCCTGCAGGGCCGCCAGCTCCTCGGTTCAATTTCACAGCTTAATTCAATCCCAAATTATCAAACACATGCAATTACATCGTGACATTTGCATCACCGCGCTGTTCAAGCTGGACCACGAGCGCACGCAGGGTTCACGTGCATGCCGGCGGACACAGCGCACGGCCGGCACCGGCTATCTCTAACCGCAGCCTCCCGAGCCTTCCCCTCTGTTTTATTTTATTTTCTTTTACAAAGTCAAACAGGTGCATTCATTCCCTAAAGGGCTTTACTGAATTGCAACGGCTTTGCAGAAGATGCTGGCTGTTGGCCTCGCGCGCCAGCGCCCTGCACAGCCCGCAGCTCCGCAGGCAGCACCCGGCCCCAGCGCGAACCATGGCCAGTCCCTCTGGAGACCCTGGGGGGCTTTGGCCAGAAGGTGCTATAGCACGAGCAGGGGACATAAGACTGCACGAAGGCCACCAAATGGCAGCACAACCCCGGATCCACCGGCTTATTATAAATACACTCTGCAGTGTCGTACCTGGAGCTCCTTGCCTCCCCCAGGCAGTTCACCGTACAGCCCGCGTCTCCTGCGCTGGACATCACGGTTTGGACTGTAATTTACCCTGATGTTGAGGGCAATGACCACATGTTGCAGCTGTCATTTTTTTGTTATTATTACACCAACTTTCCCACTCCGATGCCTTTTTGAGCAGCTTGCTTAATTGAGTGTATTCCTCCATTTATTAAGAGAGTACCATTCTCCTCACATCATATACCGCAGACAAAACATATTAAGTATTCTTCCTAATAGCACTAGATCATTATTCCCCTTGTAACTCTTACTCTATACATGTTACTCAAAGGTTCGGTACAGGGCACCGTGAAAAAAAGATTTAGGCCCCCAATGTTACTGGGGGACACCAGATCCTGCTTTTTATACCATAAACAGTTACAGCTCTAAGGTAGCAAGTAGGGCCAGCAGAACATCTTCAGGGCCAGAAATAAGTGAGACAATATCCCCTCACAATTCCATCAGCCTTTTTTTTTAATGCGGGAAGAGGAAAGCGCATTCCTGACCTTGCTTTGACGACACAATATCATCTCAATTCAATGCTGCGGGAGAAACGCTGGACGGGTGGGATCCTGACCTGGGGAAGGAAACCAATCTACGACACCATCATTTTTTCAATGAAACCATAATATTCAGATTGCTTTACAAAGCTGTGAATAGCAACAGAACAAGACGAGTACTGCCTTCAGCCCTAATTATACCCTTCTCTTGAGATGATCCACTCTGAAGTAACTGCGGATCGAGAAGGACCACACAGGTGCTAGGCTGGTAATAATTCTTTTTTTCTCTTCTTTCTAATTATTGGAATAAGCAGCAGCATTGAGCTAAAAATAAGACCAAGCATCTCCAGATCTGCAATTATTCTCTCGACTTGCACTTGTCTACATTTTTTCTTTCACTAATCACTACAGCACAAAATATGCCAGAATTGTTTGAAATCTGAGTCCAATCTCAGACACAGTAAAAGACTAGTAACGAATGTTGTTTACACACATTTAATTCAACATACCAGAAGCAATTTTCTCACTCTCTTTAGCATTTTATTTGCTTATAAATACAAGTCAATACCACAAGATGGCACTTTCTTACTTGCAACACACACTATTATAAACACTTACCCTCTTCAAATGTTCCCAGATGTTTATGGCATGTGACTTCTCAGTGGTTTTGAAACATTTAAAAAAGCAAGACCTTCTACAAACTGCATTTGTGTTTGATGTATATTAAATGAGGTCAGGTAATTAAATTCAAAAAAAGAATTTATAAATATTTCAGATAAGAAAATTTAAATACAAAAGCAGAGTTTGTATTAATTAAAATGAATAACAATTTAAACTGGCCATAATGTATCTACATGGTTTAATATAATTTAAAATACTTTTTAAACAATCAAATCCTCTAGCCATTCATCAAAACACCTATCTACTCAACTCTTTAAAAAATATTCTTGGTTAAGAAACCACCTATGCTTTTTCATAACAATCCTTATTCTGTCCTGTAGGTGGAAATGAAGCAAAATCATATTCCAGACTAGAAAACAGGATAAGAAGGAAGAAACTTTAAAAAACCTGATAACTTCAGACACTTCAACTCATTCTTCTTTGCATTTCTTAAAATACATGATCTGGTTTTAAAGTCTTTGAACGAAATGTAAACACTAGAAAACTCATTGTTGAAATATGTGAAGAATAAAGAACTCTGCACTAATATAGTGCATAATGATGCTGTGTCAAACTTGTCATTTACAGTAAATGTCACATTTTCCTCAGGATTGTCATGCCTTTTTTTTTACTAATTCCTTTTGATGTCTGTAGATTCTCTTTTTTTTTTTTTTTTTTATTCCCATTGCTCAACAGGAAGAGATGTATTTTCTGGTCTCTTCAGAAAAGTTTCACAAGATCCAAGTCTTTGACTCCATTTTTTTTAATAAAGAGGTGGCAAAATTTTAAGCTTGCGATACTTCTGTTCTGCCCAGTATATTACACGTCAGGAGATTCCTCAAAAAACTGAGAAGTCGGAGAGTTCCAAAAAAGAAAGCAGTTAAGGCAGTCGATGTCTACATTTGGATTTCTTTTTTATGTTACATATCAATGTCTCCATCATAGGCTAAGGTTAGAGGCTTCTGCTGTGGAGGAGTGCTTTGATGCTGCTTTGTTTTTTTGCTGCAAGAAAAATATTTCAGGAGACAAAATTATAAACTGCGATAAGCTCAGAAACCTCATCAAAACCCAAACTTCAACAAAAAACCAACTTCCCACGCCGGCTATTTCATTTTGCAACTAGGTGACACTGCAGTACAGCAACTGCTTCCAAGAAAAACCACATGGACCTGCTTGAGTGCTATTTTGTGTGTGGTACGGACACACAGCCTGCTGACAACGGGCAGCCAACTGTGCTCTTCGTCTGGAGAGGAAATAAAGCATATTTGTCTCCCATGTCTTCTCACAGCTGACAAAACAAGGAACCCCTTGCAGAAAAATTGAAACATGATCTGTCTAGGAGTGGGATATTCTCATTTTTTCTTTGGCACGGTATTGAAGCAACAATAATTGTTATTGAGAAATACACTTCCTCACCAGCCTTCGAGTGATGGAGAACTACATAATGTTATTTAAAAAATCCTCTGTATGCTCCACTGTGAAGCCACAGAGAAATGGCAGCTACATGGCTTGGAAAATAAGGAAGCTGCATCTCCTAAGCAGCATCCAAACACTGTTATTTAAGCTTTTAATTGAAGACAGAGCCTGAGAGAAAGACTGAGAGAGTGAGAGAGAATAAAGTGATTTTGGAAGAAAGAGGGCAATGATGCTGTCAGGTGGTGGCTCTTTGGTTGCCTGCCCTGATCTGACAGGGCTTGGGGCAGCTGCACCGTTAATGTTTGTAAAGCCAGGGCTAGCTCCGTGGTCCTCGGGGACAGCTGTGGGCATTGCAAGACACATGGACGCTGGCCACTTCTCCCTTTGCATCCTCCAAGACGCATCTGTGGCAGCGCCTTTCCAAATATTCAAACCAGAGAGCGCAACACTAGCTCTGTCAAGCCAGTCCTACCAGCCCTGCCCAGGGCGACTGCTGCTTTGGAGGAGGGCAGACATCTCCCCCACCAGTAAAGCCCAGCAGCAGTGATGCACTGGTGTAGACCAGGGCTTCGGTACACGCAGTACCCTATCTCTAACAGTGGCTGGTAACAGCAGCTTTAGACACAGGACATGTTTCCACCTGATGTATTCACTGCAAAAACCTATTTAGGGATTTCCTGAGCTGGAGCGTACATCCAGAAAACCACAATTAACACCAAGAGACCCAATCTCCCGTGAACTGTTATGCCATCTTTGAATCCATTTATCTTCCTGGCATGCACAGTCCCCGGCAGCGGTAAGCTCACAAGGTAATAATGCACTGTGTGAAAAATAAAATTTTTTGTTTATTTTAAACGATCATTTCATCAGATGCCTCCTACTTCTTATATTGTGGGAAATAAAAATTCCCTAGCGCCCTTTTCTACTCCATTCATGATTTCATAGATCTCTATTGTATTCCCACGTCAAACATCATTTTCCAACTGAATGCCCCTATTCTATTTAGTCCTTCCTTGAGCGGAAGCCAGCTCCTCGATCCAATCAGCCTCCTTGCCTTTTTTCAGTTTTACTTTATCTTTCTTTTAAAGAATACAATAAAAAGCCCATTGTAATCCCAGCAGAAGTCTGAATAAATATAAGGGCCTACTGATAACCAAAAAGAATTCTTTCCCTGCACGGCCACCATACTTCTTTACAATTACGTCCAATAGCATTTACAATTTGGAGAGTTTTAAATTACTCTGAAGTAGGGGCAAAATGAAGGCAATTGAGTAATCAAAGTTCCATCCTTTCCTAAAGCCTTGAGGATTAAATCTCTGCAACACACGGCATTGTGATGTATTTTGGATTGTTTAAATAAAAGCAAACTAGCTTTTATTTAAGGACAAAATACATGCCATACTCACCACACCAGGTAGGATGTAAAAATGAGGAAAACTATGATGAGGAACCCGCCAGCTGACACTCCGTATACCCACATCTTCAGTTTACCATCTGTTGGAAGATGAGGAAAAAGGACAGAGGGAGAAAAAGGGAGAATAAAAAACTTTATTCTGAAATACACAAATTCTTAAGAGATTAAGTAAAGAGAAAGCACATAAGCAAAATTAGTAGCATCGTTGATGGGAAACACAGCCAAGGACTGGCTGGGAACAATCCATAAACCCCACATTTTTGACAGGAAAAAAGATTCCTTTAAAACTCAATCATTTCAAAGACAAAATCTTAACTTTGGTAAGGAACGTAGATTTTCCTCAATGAAAACTGAAACTGAACTCTTAATCTCAGTTTTCCAAAGCAGCATTATTTCATGACCTCCCCTCTGGCTGAGCTCCTCCAGTTCATTACGGGCAGCCCGGGCTTACGGTGCAGCACAAGAAATACAACGCAGCCAGGCCCCAGGAGGCGGTGAGAAGGCTGCGTAGCATCGAGGAGGCTGAGAAGGAGTTAGAGAGCTGGTTCCAAGCGCAGTCTGCAGTGGACCCGCAGCCCACGGCCAAACAGCCCAAAACTTCCCCCACCGGCACACGCAGAAGGGAGGGGGGGCCAACAATGCAGAAGAATGGAAGCTTGCAACGGCAAGGACCTGCAGGAGGACAAGACTTCCCCCGAAGCCCGAGGTGGCCTTGCAGAACCGTTTCACCGCTCTGCAGACTGAAGAGGAAAGACCCGTCACGTCGGGAGAGACGCTGGAGCCGAGTAAGGCAGCCCCATCTGCTCCCCGCGTAACAACGAGCGCAACTAAGAAAAGGCGACGGGTGATAGGAGTAGGCGACTCTCTTCTGCGAGGTACGGAGGCACCCATCTGCTGACCCAACACACTCTAGAGAGGTGTGTTCCTTACCAAGTCCACCGAACATTATCCACTGCTGCTGTTTCACGTGGGCACCAGTGATACCGCCGGGAGCAGTCTGAGGAGTATCAAGGATTACAGAGCCCTGGGAGCAGCAGTACGGGACTCCGGAGCGCAGGTGGTTTTTTCATCAATCGTCCCGGTCAAAGGGAAGGGGTGTGAAAGGGCCAGTGGAATCTGGCGAATCAACAAATGGTTACGGGACTGGTGCCACAGCCAGGGGTTCGGCTGCTTAGACCGTGCGACTCGCTTTGAGAAACCTGGTCTACTGGAGGCTGATGGGGTCCATCTGTCAGAGAAGGGGAAGAGCATCTTCGGTCACAGGCTTGCCAAGCTGGTGAAGAGGGCTTTGAACTCAAGTTGCCAGGGGAGGGGAACCTCTATCCACCCCAGTTCTACCAGTTTGATGCCACTGCCAGCAACAGATGCCCAGAGCCTGGAGAGGGATCACAGGTCAGTAAAAGAGCACCTGAAGAGCAGCACAAAAGAATTCCAGCCACTCCAGCCAGCCACTCAGCTTCATCGGGGGCCCAACGTAAATGCCTCTGCAAACACACGTAGCATGGGGAATAAACAAGAGGAGTTAGAGACGTGCGCACGCCTGCAGGGCTATGATCTTATTGGCATCACAGAGATGTGGTGGGATGGCTCCTGTGACGGGAGTGTTGGAATGGAAGGATACAGGCTCTTTGGGAAGGACAGGCAGGGGAAACAACGAGAGGGTGTCACCCTCGATGTCCACGACCAGCTGGAGTGCATGGAGGTCTGCCTGGGGATGGATGAGGAGCTGACCGAGAGCCTGTGGGTCAGGATTAAAGGGAGGGCAGGGACAGGTGACGTTATAGTGGGGGTCTGCTAGAGGCCACCCAACCACGAAGACCGAGCGGATGAGGCCCTCTATAGACAGGTAGCAGCAGCCTCACATTCACAAGCCCTGGTCCTCATGGGGGACTTCAACCACCCCGATATCTGTTGGAGGGACAACACAGCAGGGCATAAGCAATCCAGGAGGTTCCTAGAATGCATTGATGACAACTTCCTTCTCCAAGTGATGGAGAAGCCAACGAGGAGAGGTGCTGTGCTGGACCTTGTTCTCACCAACAAGGAGGGGCTGGTGGGGAATGTGAAGCTCAAGGGCAGCCTTGACTGCAGTGACCATGAAATGGTGGAGTTCAAGATCCTTAGGGCAGTGAGGAGGGCACAAAGCAAGCTCGCTACCCTGGACTTCAGGAGAACAGACTTTGGCCTCTTCAGGGACCTGCTAGGTAGAATACCATGGGATAAAGCCATGGAGGGAAGAGGGGCCCAAGAAAGCTGGTTAATATTCAAGGATCACCTCCTCCAAGCTCAGGAGCGAGGCATCCCAGCAAAGAGGAAGTCAGGTGAAAACACCAGGAGGCCTGCATGGATGAACAAGGAGCTCCTGGACAAACTCAAACAAATTAAGGAAGCTTACAGAGTGTGGAAGCAAAGACAGGTAGCCTGGGAGAAATACAGAGAAATTGTCCAAGCAGCCAGGGATCAGGTTAGGAAAGCCAAAGCCCTGATAGAATGAAATCTGGCCAGGGATGTCAAGGGCAACAAGAAAAGCTTCCAGAGGTATGTCAGTGAAAAAAGGAAGACTAGGGAAAATGTGGGCTCTCTCCAGAAGGAAATGGGAGACCTGGTTACCTGGGATATGGAGAACGCTGAGGTACTCAATGATTTGTTGCCTCGGTCTTCACCAACAAGTGCTCCAGCCACACCACCCAAGTTGCGGAAGGCAAAGGCAGGGACTGGGAGAATGAAGAACCGACCACTGTAGGAGAAGATCAGGTTCGAAAACCATCTAAGGAACCTGAAGGTGCACAAGTCCATGGGACCTGATGAGATGCATCCGCAGGTCCTGAGGGAACTGGCGGATGAAGTGTCTAAGCCACTATCCATCATATTTGCGAAGTCATGGCAGTCCGGTGAAGTTCCCACTGACTGGAAAAGGGACAACATAACCCCCATTTTTAAAAAGGGAAAAAAGGAAGACCCAGGGAACTACAGGCCAGTCAGTCTCACCTCTGTGCGCAGCAAGATCATGGAGCAGATCCTCCTGGAAACTGTGCTAAGGCACATGGAAAATAAGGAGGTGATTGGTGAGAGCCAACATGGCTTCACTAAGCGCAAATCATGCTTGACGAATTTGGTGGCCTTCTATGATGGGGTTACAGCATTGGTGGATAAGGGAAGAGCACCCCACGTCATCCACCTGGACTTGCGCAAAGCATTTGACACTGTCCCACATGACATCCTTGTATCGAAATTGGAGAGACATGGATTTGACGGATGGACCACTCGGTGGATAAGGAATTGGCTTGATGGTCGCACTCAAAGAGCTTCAGTCAACGTCTCGATGTCCAAGTGGAGACCAGTGATGACTGACATTTCTCCATAAATACTTGGGGGTCAATTGGGGTAAACACCAGCAAGCACAAGTGAATAAGCTACTTAGAGCTGAAAAACACTTGGGCAACAAAAGGGAATAAAGTCGGCTTAGAATAAAAACAAGAATATGCTTTGTAATAGTAAGAGGAATAAAGCTGTGCAAGAGCTTTCTAGTTGGGCCACAGGAGCAGGAGACATAACTGGCTTTAAGACAAAGTAAGGTTCTTGATAGGACTGTGTGGGTTGCAACGACAGGGGACCCACTCTGTGACCCTTGCAGGAAGCCCTCCACGCACATATGAGCTCGAGTGTGTTGAAACATTTCTTTCTGACAGAAAGTCTCAAAACACGTCATTTGGACAGGTCCTTAATTACAAGATTTGCATTAATAATAATAATATTTTTTATAAGATCAATATTTCTGCTTCTTGCTCCATTCTGGCTGTACAGCTTTCCTTGTGGGGAGAAGTGATCGTATTTTTTCCATGCAGCAGTAGTCTGAGCTGATTCACATCAACAGAGCTGTTAATACATACTGGAGGCAGGAATATGAACCTGCGCCGTGCCCACAGACATGGTTTGACAGAGGCCATTTCAAATTCAGTCATGCGAGTGGGGAGCTACTTTATGGACAATGACTGAGCCTGTTTTACATTTTATGTTTGAATGATGAATTTTTTCAAAGAAAAACATATTTAATCAGAACCCATTCTTTCTCTTTTTTCCTTCCAGGCTTTGTAGAAAGGCTGAGTACCTCTCACAGATTTGCTCTTCTCCGCAAAACACTTACACCCTATCTCCCATGTGAGAAGAGCTCCGTTCATCAGGTCTGGGTTTGTTTTGTTTTTTTTGTTTTGCTGAAGTCTGGGTATGAAATCTGTCGCCCTCTCAACTGGAGATGGCCAAGAAACATTTAGCAGTCCTACAAAGGGACTGTCACAGCCACAAAAAGGCATCCCACCATGTCTGCTATGAAGGCAGCTATGCTCTCCATCCCCAACATAAAGGCATTGGACCATGACATCCTACAATTTAAACAATGCTATTTAAATTGCCTCTCGACTTGAAAGAAGTTTCTGTACCTGAACTCTAGCCTCCCAGAGTGTGGTAAAAAAAGGAAAAACACAGCCTGATTCAAAATCAGTTCTGTGCACTCCTGCAGAGCATTTAAAAGAACAAAAACATCAGCCTCATTAAATCGTAATAAAATTTGTGTTCCAAAATGTAAACGGGAAGGGAAATCACAAATTAACTGGAGAAAGGCACGTATACTTTTACTGACAGATATGAGTCTTTAGACATACACAAATGTCAAGGACTACGGTACTGAAGGGCAGTAAATGCCATCCATACAGGGAGCATTCACCATAGGCCTGCTATCAAGAGTGTAATGGTAGGTAACAGCGGTTTCCTGGCCCAGCTAGCAGTAATTATTGCAAATGCCCAGACTAGTAAGCCTGAGAGCCTGTTTAAGGGGAGTAATTACATATTTTGTCAAGAAGTTAGACAAAGGGGAGTGATTTGAAGAGCACCAGCCTTGAGCTGGGGTCTGAAGGGCTCATACAGACTGAAGAGTTACCTGCAGGACGCCATGGGGTTGGTGATACGCTTAGCACACACGGAGCACGTTTATTCCTTTCCCATATATTGTTTCTATAACATTTCTGCCCTAAAATTAAATAAAACCATGTTCTGTAAAAGCTCCTTAGTCCCTATTTCTGTCTTGTAGTCCCTGGAGGAGAACTGGCTCACAGATGCTGCACTGAGCTTAAGCCCACCACAAGCTTTCAGGGCTGCAGCCTCAAATGCCGATTTAAAAAGAGAGGATTGCAGCATCCACCTACACCTCTCTCCCTTTTTCTAACCCCGTAAAGGTACCAGCTGAAGAGATGACACCTAAGTAAGACAGCCTACAGAGGGCCACGGATGCTGACAAAAAGGCAATTAACCCCAAACCTGTGACTCAAACTGCTGGTGAATTGCGTGCGCTTCTGGGTGATGGATTTGATTGAAAACCAGCCAACTTTAAAAGGCTTTGGACTGAGCTCTGTGAGCTCGGAGACTGTCAACGCAAAGGTTAACTACTGTATGCAAATCAAATATGTAAATGTAACATTCAAAGTGTGATCACATATATCAGACAGAATTATGGCTCCCTGAATCCCGTAACAGAACCTTTCGTTACATGTTTTCTAAAGTCTCGTGTTCATTACAAACTAATAGGAAACAAATGCAATGTCAGGTTACAGAAGAGGGGGAAGACTGCACTGGAGAATATGGGGAGACGGAATGCTTTTCAGTAAAACTTGATGCACCTGACACCTTTGTCTCCCATTTTAAAGTCCTATTTGCATTTTAGAAATTTATTTCCAATAAATTAATCTCGCAAAATAACAGTCAAAATGGTAATCAGCTATTACAGCTACAGTACCAGCCCTGTGGACCAGTCTGGGCACATCCAGTATGCGGTTTCAAATGGGAAGCATTTTATGGTGTGCAAGTCAAAGATCCGCTTGGGATGCACAGCTTGGGCACAGCACCTTGCCTGCCTTTTGTGGGGTGTTTTTTAATGTCTTCAACACTTTAAACTCTACGTTTTCTACTCTGTTTTTTTAATATACTTTTGAAATATGGCAAGAAACAACGAATGTTTTCTTTAATGAAATCTTAAGTACTTTCTGCTCTGAATCTTCTGAAGCGCTGGTGATCAATATCTCTCCTGGTCCAAACATATTACTTCTAGAAACATCATCAGATAATAGTTCTAAGCATCCCCCCAAATCACATATGAGTATACTTTCGTAAAATATTATTGCTTCATTCTGTCTTTGCTATCTCTCAACATAAGAGATTGTGATTACTCTGTATAGGCACAAAGGAATGAAAGATGGCGTGCGAGTTCGAAACTGGAAGGCTGCTCTGCAGCTCCTAGACACAGTCTCTGATGTTATGATCTACAAAGCTTGTACCTTTCTTCTACAGAAACATTGTAAAGACAATTTATTCCATTCATATTTAAGTTTTTCACCTGGATTAAAAGGTTGAATAGACCATCCTTTGAAAATGTCATGCATTTTTGAGTTGACAGGTTTATTTTTTCCAGCAATGGTCTTAACATCAGCTTTCTTATCTTCTAAACCTGGTACCTTCATGCAGTAATCCAGGAAACCATTTGATCTCATTATTTCTGTATATCCTCGCTCACAACCGCAGACTCCTCTCTAGGTGATAAAAGAGAATTCAGTATCAAACCAAATAGTATCCTCTCACAAAACAGTGCAAATTGTAGGCAAACTATGAAGAAACTGCAAGGTATATCCTGCACATGCAACTTCACCACCACCAAACCAAACAAGCCAGGAACCGGTGCCCAAAACCCCATTTCAGTTCAAAGAGCCAAAACAGATTTGGGGAATTGGTTGAAAAAGAGTCAGTAATTATGGAGAAGCCCAACATACAAACATTTTCATCCTAACAGGCTTAGTAACAGGCATCTGTAGCTTGTTCCAAACTCCTCTTCTCAATAACTATTTTCCCTCTGGCCGTGTTGGGCATTAGAAGAGACAAACAAGAAAAAAGCCCACTTCAGACCCAAACCCTTCCCGTGTATTTCCACTCCAGTATTTCACAGGGATATCTGAAATTAAGCTTTCTTTCTTACGGCCAAATATACACTGCCCTGATCAGTCTAAGCAGTTTCTTCAAGAGGTTTCTTAGAAGTCTGTGGTTTGCTAAATAGATACACCATTTTCTGGATTTCTACTTTAAAACAGCTTTTTTAGATTGTTTTCCTTTGCTAATTACCTTATAATTACAATGCTGAGGGTCTGATACTCCCAGTTACGATTCAAACAGGCAATTGATTTACAGCCTCTGTGATAAGAATTTAACTCTTGACATCAGTTTTGTTGCCACGACATCCCACACTTGTTGACAGACATGATCCTGATCTTTTTTTGGACAAAAGGTGCGGTCTCAAGAGTTTTTATAGCTAACAAATTCATGCTTAGCCATCATTTTTATGTTCCTGTAGGCTCTGAGCACTCTCATGACCCTCCTCTCAGCCACATTCAATTGCCCATGAGCTAGTTTCCAATGGCAATTCCTCAGATGAAGCTGAGAGCTGTGGAGGCTGTTTTCAAAATATAAATATCTAAACCCCAACTGCCCCTGGCTACTTGAAGGGTTCTGGGTTTTATACTCCATCACAGTACTGACACGGATAAGGCATTTTGGGAAGCTCTTACTCTGGAGTCCTGTGCTGCAGGAAGGGACGTTCGTAACCTCTGGGCTCGTGTTTGCTCAGAGGCAAAGAAATGGCAGCGGCTCCAGCATTCAGCAAGAGTTGCAGATGCTCAACTTTTCAGCAAAAAAGGTCAGTTCCAGGTTTTGCTTTCGCAGGCAGTATGGGGGTGGGGGGATCAGGCTGCTACAGCTTCCCTACGCTGAGAGGGGCTTTCTGTGTCCGTGGAGGAGCAGAGGAGGAACAGAAGAGGACATACTCTTTTATCTCCTCTTTTACAGAAGTTTTAAACAGTCCATTTTCTACAGCATAGTACAATAGCATTCAACAAAAATTAAACCAAGAGGTTCCAAAACCCCTCCACAGAACAATACCAAACTTGCAACACCACATAAATAGTCTATCATTCATTTGTGCGGGTTTATGAAGGTTTCCTTTCAGACTGAAATTCCCACAACTTCCCCGAGGTGGTACCGTGGGCACACTAAACTATTCTCCAGGTCCTGGAATGCATTTAAGATACAGAAGCTAACTGAATAGATTTTGTGGTGTTAATTTCTCAACCATGTTCTGCAGCGAGCAATTACCTGTGTGCAGTAGGAGAATGGTTTTCTGCAGGCCGGGCTGCAGTGCCGAACTTCTGCAGGTTTCGTCCGAAGAGCACACCCTCCTGTAAAAGAAAATACTGAGTGCCTTCAAGGGCATGTTTTAAAATGTTTTTGACTTGGATCACTGTAATGTAAGAAATGCTCGCTTGCTTGTTTTATATAGTTAAATACTAGTCTATTGAGCACATTAGCATAATATCTGTAGGCATTGCATTTATTAAGTTGCCTTAACAAGGTAGGGAATTATTATCATACCCATCTTGTTAATGGAGAACAGAGATATACAGATTTAAGCAATTTGCCACAGGCCACATAGGAAGTTGGGGACAGAATCGGGAATTAGATGCAGATCTTCTGTGTCCTCATTAATGTCTTATCTATATAAGAAGACATAATCCACATAACGCTTTTGCCCATCCTCACTTGGGGAAGTCTCTGCTTCTATAGGAATAAAAACATGTTAATGAGTTCTTAACTACTTGGCAACCCTTGCACATAAAACTTTTGTTATTATCTTAACTAGTCATTATAAATAGAACTAGATAAGAACATCTTAATTTCCATTTCTACTCTCTTCTCGTTCACCCTGTGCATATTGAGAGAGATCCTACGGATGTGCAAGCCCTACTGCCTTTGCCAATCTCTTGTGGAGCTTCAAAGTGCTGGCCATGAATTTCCCTTTTCATCCTGCGCTGGCAGAATTTGTAGGTCATGGCAACAGCAGGAACCTCACAGTTTGAGTGATTTGAGATTCCTGTGTGTTGAATAGAAGAGTAGGTACAGAAACTGGGCTCTCTACCACACGTGTGCTATTCTCTTCTGTTCTCCACAGTTACAGGAAGGTTGCACTAATGGCTGTGCAAGCCAGTCCAAGCAGCACTTTAGCATATATACACACTCATTTCTTCCTATGACCAACCCAACAGTAGGGGTAACTCGCCCAAATACTCTCATGTAATACATGTGTGATGTTGACCTGACAGCAAGGCTGGTGAGCTCCCATCTGTCTTTCCTACACACAAATCTGAACTGAAATTCTGGAGGAGTTAGGAAGGATGTCCAGCTTCCCTCTAAGCAACTGATGCAGAAGAAAAAAAACGTGAATGGAGACTTTTCATTCATAATCGTGCATGGCAATTTGTGGATATACCTGTGACATTTATTCCATCTGAGCGCTGACACCACACTGTGCGTACGTTGTCTCGCCAAAGGCTGGTTTTCCACAGGTAGTCATAACACTTCCCTCCTGCAATATCAATACCAGTTAGTCTTTACCTTGCAACAAAGCCAGAATAAACTCTTCAACGGGAGGAAGCAGCGCTGTGGCCACACTACCTGAGCAAGGTCGTGTTTCCATCGCTTGCCCAGAGCAGCTCTCCTGGTTCTCAGGAGACTGGACGATAAACGCCCTGGATCGAGACTGGCGCCCCATTGTCTCAAAGCTCCTGCCATTGATGCAGGTGAGCTCGCAGGAGCTCCACTCTGACCACTCCGTCAGGTGGCAGTCACCTGCACATTGAAAGAATAAATCAGGTTTTCAAAAGGAATCAGCCTTAAAGGATAAGGACAACCTAAGCATACAACAACTTTAACAGTGAAATACCCCCAGTTTATCACCCAGTGGTATGCAATGTTCAGATTTTCTGCTTCATGGGGAATCTCATTTTCTCAAAAACCAAAAGAAGTCTTTTTCAGGTGATCCAGAAACAGCAGACTGAGCATTTACCTGATCTGCTGAAGTACAGATTCTTACTACGATGGCTGACAGTACTCAGAGCTACGGAAGCATCTCCATCTCAGCCAGCTATCACAGGCAGAAATGCACCATGACTTTCCAAAGACTTTACCTGGGCAAGGCACAGAGCACGGTAACTGCAGCACACTCTCTTTCGATGGCAGCTCACCACATAACGCGTTTTCTACTGGTTTGGACGTAGCAGAAACAGATGCATCATGCACTACACACGTGAGGTTGCGGACTTGCAATCCTTCTCCACACTGTCCGCCCTACAAAGTGATAGAAGGGAATGGAGACACACATTGCCGATGTTAGCAGATGACAGAAGAAACGCAGTTGATTCCACCTAAAAAGACTTCAAAGATACAAATTTAGTCTTTGGACTGCGGTAGTATCCCCAGTTATGGGAAGAAGATGGAGATCTCCTCTGTAGACATCTCTACAGAAGCTCAGAGGCAGGTCAGAGCCAGATAGAAAAGTGTATCATAACCAAAGTTGGAGAAGAGGTGGGTACCATAAAAAATCAATACTGTCTTTGGGGTCAGCCCTTCATGCCTTTTACTAGAGCTAGTGAATCTACTGATTCTTAATTAGTGCCCGGTTACAGGAACACAGACATTTTTGGCTTCTCTAAAGAGCCCAAGACCGGAGCCTGCCCATACGGAACGGACATTTCCACTCACCTCCTCTAACGATACAGCCCAGTAGGAGCACTTACGTTGTTTAAACCCTGCAACAGCAAAAATCCTCCAGCACACTTAATTAGACTGCAAGGGTTATCGCACACTAGGCTGTTTGTGTCGTTTATTAAAGGGAGCTATTGGTTCTGGAGTAGACAGAGATCACCAACTCGTGTCACATACTCTACCAAAACATCACCCAAAGTCAGCCATCACCTGTTAGCGCTGAACCCCATTTGAACAAGCAATAGAACGCTGCATCTGAGCCACTCCATGCTCGTCAGCCCAGTTCTGAAATACAACCTACTGGCTGAAGAAGACTTCCTTTATCAGCAAATCAATACTGTTTGGCTAAAGTGATGATCAAGGGCTGAAGACGCTGTAAGAGCTGAAGCACCGAGGCTATTTCTAGAGGATGGAATTGTTTCATTCTCGTCTGAAAAACAGAGCTGCAATGATGTTTGAGGTGCACACCTTAAACCTGCGTGATGCTTTATGAATGTGCGCCTGAAGTCTTGCGGAAATGGCACTTTACAAAATTCAGTAAATAAAACTCAGGAAGAAGGATGAAACATTGCTCTTATATAACCAAGGGAAGTGCTCCTTTGGATCACTTGACAGTGGATTCTTTTAAAATAATGGACTTCATCTGCAGAACAGAATGGCTCCTACCGAGTGCATTCATTCAGCAGTGGGTTTGCTAGCAGGAATCTCAAGAATGGCTCTCCTGCACACACCTGGTAGCTTTTTCATTCTCTCCGTCCCTTCTGTTGCAGACCCACAATGAAATGGAAATAAGAGTATAACTAGCCATTGCTAATCGAAAGCATCTTAGAGAAGTATTAGTGTAGATTTACTATATGCAGCCAGATTTCAATTTTTTAACACTGTGTTTCACTTTAGTCAGTATGTAACTTACTGTTCTAAATTACTGTTTCACTGCTGAAACCTCTATTGCGGTCTGAGATTAATGGGGTGTGAATAACTCATGCAGCTGTCAATTGGGTTAGAGCTCTTAGAAATGGCGGGTGGAAACAGAAGACGGTGTGGAGAAAATTCTCAGGGGAAATGGGCACTAATCAAACTGCAGTGTATTTCCAGCTCAGAGTGGCTCAAGGAATGACTAAATGACTGGAGAGGACAAAAAAAGTTTTTTAAAAGATACTTATTCTTCTATAAACAATATATAAGTATTTATATATGTATCAATATAAAAATAGTTATATGAATACCGAGATATAAATATAAATATAAAGAAGTGAAAACAACACATTTTTTTGATACAGCAGTCTCCACTATAAAAGTCCACATGCAACATTCTTCATTATTCTATCATGCAATGTTGGAAAGACATTCATATTTTCCAATGTTTAGAACAGAAAATAAATAGAAACCGTGAACTCTCAAACAATCCCAAAGATAAAGGTTCACTTTTTAACAGTGGCTTACATGTGCCTGCTTTCTTTCAAGACCAGCAATGTGTTTTTAACAATCAACTGAACACACTTAAAAGATAAAATGTCATCCTGTCATTTACAGTAGGAGATGTTTTTTGGTATATTTGGTAAGGTCATAAGCAATGCAGGAGCACTGCATTAACATCCTTATCATCTTCAAAATTATTCATGTCCCCAAAATTATACATTTGAAGATTAATTAATAGGTGTGGAATCAGTGGAAGTTCGCTGCAGTAATGGCACACTGAGGATGCAGGGAATAGCTGCTAATCAGAGGAGAACTGCCAAGGAAACTATCACATATTCAAAACTCGGGGGATCAAATCTGTATTGTAAATGCTCTTCACTGGAAGATGTGATCATCTGAGGTTTGCCTAGAACCAGGATTTGCCTCGAGTCACGAGCTCCTTGCAGGAAATATGCAGGGAGTTGACTTCCAGAGGGGATTCCTTCCATTTGGCTGCAAAAATTTCTACGCTGACCCTATGGAGGATGCAGAACCCATCATGGGTTCCCTAAATACAGCCTGGAGGTAGGGACCCCTCCACGAGCACCCACCTGGAGCCTCCACCTCTCACCCCTCTCACCCCAACTGACCACCAGTAAAATAAGGAGATTTACACCAGGACTGTGTTTTGACAGCCGGGTATCTTTTGACTTTAGCAACACACTAACATAAGGCAGCATCTGCACAAACTTTCTCTCACATCACCCTCCGATATTTTCCATATATAACACACTAATAAGACAAGAGATAACAGTCCTAATGAGATGCTTTGCCCAGATGTGCCTTTAAGAAAAGTTTTCCCTTTTCAGCTTTTACTGGGGTTCACGTGTGTTCACAATTCTTTTAGGTAAAGAGTTGATTGGGCAATGCTTTCACAGGTTGATGAGCATTTAATCAGGTAAAAGTTTTCTCTAATGAGGAAGCGTTGCATGACCACATTTAAGGGAGTGCTTTTAAAACACATTAGAAAGGAAGAGTTCTTAGTCTTCTTATGAATGTCAGACAGCTAGTGCTTGATAATGTCTAGCTACTTCACTTATGTATGAACAGTGTCAGCCACTGCTATTTTTTTTTTTTAAGCTAATCAGGGTAAACCACTTCAACTCCAGTAAGAAAATTATTAATGCAATGTAAGCCTTTAAGATTAGGTGTATTGACCCCATTTCCCAAGTTCTGCATCCCTCTGAATGCAGCAGAACTGCCCCACGCCTGCTGGAGGTGTGCCTGTGACATGTGTAATTACCTGGAGAGCAATGCACTGATTTCCGTACTGTGAAAATCAGCAATACAGAACACTTAGTGGGCTCTATTCCTAAACATGCAGACACTTCTAATTAGTCACATGGAGTCAATTTAGCATAAAATAGTCCTTCTGCAATTAAGAAATGCAGTCTCAGTTATCTCATAATACAAGGAAAAAATATTTTAGCCTTATAATTAATTGTCCTGCTTATATTATTACAGGAAGACACTTTCACAATATGCATTTTGGTCTTACCATAGGATGCATTCACCTTCTTTCACAAAGCATCCTTGAAAACAGGACTTCTGAAAGCTTTCTTTAGAAAGTAAGCTTAAGTTTCTCCTCCAGTAAAGCACAGGAATAAATCATCCTGTATTTATGAACTACATTTAATTCCTAAGCACCTCATTAAAAAGAAGTGAACATGAATAAAATGGCTCCTCTCCAAAACAAAGCAAAGGGTAGAGAAGCTACATTGCAGTAATTTAAGGAGAGAAGCAGGCCCTATCTCACAGAAAGCGTGGGATCATATCTGGGTTAGGGAAGACTGTGATTACTTGCTCTGAGCTGAAATTTAGCTGTGTTCTGGATGCACACACTTTTAATCTGCATGGTGTGTTATTTACTTGGAGTATGCTAGGGCATTAATTCAGCTTCCCTACTAATTCTTTTATCAGCTATGTTAGCTCCTACGGTTGAAGGTCTCTTCCCTAATGTTTAACAGAATTTGCTTACGTTAGCTGGACAAAATATCAGCTAATGTTATAATTTTGTTATATTTATGTTATACATAAATAAATACTGACTGCGGTACATACAAGGACCATATTCACATACCTAGTTGAAATGAGTTGTTCATTATGTAAAATACAAATATATTGCTGTTTCTCTGATCTTGGACTATCCAAACACTGTCCCGCTCCAGATTTCATTTGTGAAAACCTGGGACAATTCTGGTTATCTATTCTGCCATCCGCAGTATTCACTACACATCCATCTACCGCATCTAGAAACCACGTAGGTATTCAAGGCATTCGCAGTGTGGTAGGGGGCAGAGCAGAAAACACAAGGGACGTGTCTTTACGCGCATTATTGGCTTCAAACTCCTACATGGTGTAATGTGGAGAAGCAGCCACAGATCCGCACACAGGTGCTGTCCCCTGGGACCAGACAGGGCTCTCTTCCACCCCAACCACACTTGTCCCACCACCATCTCAGCAAAGCCAGTTATAAGCAGCCTGAGTGGACTTCACTCTGCACAAGAAACCTCACTGTGAAAGATTCACCTCTGCTTAAACTGGGTTACCGACTAATATGTTTTAATATTGGAAATGTGATTTAACAGATAAGGAGAGAAGAAAAAGCATAGAGGGGAAAAAAAGTCAATTCAAGCCTGATGCAAGTCACTGGCAGTGAAAAAATGAGAGGTCCAGTGCTGAGCAGAGGTGCCGAGCATAGCTACAGCGCATCGCAACTGAATCCAGCCATTTTTAGATCATTAAAAAGACAGCCAGGCTAAGGAGAAAGTAGAAACCAGCACTTCATACAATAACTCACACTATTGTATTGGAGACCTTGTGGGGAAAGACCTGCTATACAGTACTTAAAAAAAAGGAAAAAAAATTATAAAAAAGACTAAGCTCTCTTGAAATCTAGCGTACCTGTTTTCTTGTTAGACTTACTTTATATAATTAAATTATAGGTCACCATGACTACGCCCACTCAAGCACATTTACTCCATAAATCTCCTTTAATACCTCTATAAGCTCGCGGTACTTGAACTCGTATTGTTAAAAATTGCTGCTGATGGCTGGAAGATGAGGTGCAGAGGTTTACCGCTCCTGAACTTCCCCTGCTTTCCTACAGATCTTACCAGCGCCTTCCATGGCCACAGAGACACCTCCGCCCCGCGAACAGCAGCCTCAATCAATTCTGCCGCGTAACGATGAGTTTTGCCGTCGACCCCCGGTCGCGGGGAACCCGAGGAGCCCTCGGGTAGCGTTGGAGAAAGCCATACCTGGATTCTGCAGGGAGACCACGGGCCCAGTAGCCAGCTGTAGCAGGGCTTCACCGGGCAGCTCCTGTACTGGGTGAGCTGGTCCGGGCAGGGTCTGCCCTCACCCGCTGCCCGCAGGACCACCGACCGCCCACGCACCATCTGGCCTAGGCGAGGGGAGAAGACGGGACACGGTGAAGGAGACGCGGAGGAAGAAAGAAAGGCAGATTTTGTGATTTATCAGTACCCTTGGTTCATTTTCCACCACTAAAATCTGTTTGAAAAGCAATGAATCGGGAAGACTATTTGGATAATGTGGATGCAATTGCTAAGTCTAAGTGATGCAGTCACTGATATTTTCAAACACAGTTTTTAAACACAGTTTTGTATGTTTTCCAAATACATTATTTGTTTATGCAACACATTTAAAAACTTGACTAAATCCTGATTATTAAATATGACAAGAAAATAATTCCCGTGGCAGCATCGTTTCTAACTTTACACATTCGGTATGTTTCCAGAGATTTTTAACAAATGAAATTTTCTTTTTATGATCAATTATGTGCATCTAATTTGAAAACTGCAAACACTCTAGTGGCTATTACCGTCCATAACCACTTCTGCCATTTCCATTAAAATCCTATTTATTATTGGTGAAAACTTCTTCAGCCACTGAATGGAAAAAGCAATTATGTTACTACTTTTGAAATAATAAAACTGAATACATTCATTAAAGTTACAGCAATTCCATTTCCGTCTCCTTTGCTGTCCATTTATGTCCAGGAACGTTTTTCACTCAAAATGTTTCAATTAGAATCCCGGTTCCAATTAAAAAGAAAAGTGGGAAAAAAAAAAAAAAAAAAGCCCTTATGCAACAGGATGCAGAAGATTGTGCCGGGGATAAAATTTCTGCCTTGACTTTCAATAGGCGTGGATCTGAGAGGCAGTTAAAAAAATAAAAGGTCTGGGTAATAAGGGCACACACATGCAACAAGACAGAGGCAAGCGGTAATTGCTAATTCACTGAGAAGGAAAGAGAGAACGTGTTCCGCTGGAGTTCTCCTATTTGGATCGCAGTCATTTAGCTGCAATCATGAGTAGAGGGGAGTCCGGCGGGGGGGCAAACACCTCTGCGAAGTGGGGAGGCTGAGATATCCAGCCAGATCCTTCTCCCAGCTATTTATGCACGCACTTTTTAATTAACAGTACTGCAGCTGGGTTTAAGGTACATCTCTAATAACTGTCACTGCGCCTGTCTACAGCGCAGGGTTTCCAAAAACATGTTAGCAAATAAAAATTAAAAGCAGACACACCTGAAAAAGCTACTGACGGGTTCCTTAGCAAGTTCTCTTACTTTACAATGCTATTCCCTTGCTCTGACCTATTGAATTCCATTTTTAAACCCATTTAAACCAATTTTAAGACTTCTTCCTTTTCCAGTTGTAATCCCCTGGACCTGGGGAGTTTGTAACAGAACTGATGATAAAAGCTCTTATCCACATGACTGTGCATTCAGCCATCACGGAATCAGATACATTAGGAGGTGGAAAAAAGTCCTACCAGCTGAGAGGAAAGGAAAGGTAAGAAACTCCTGCAGTTCACTGGGGGTCAGAGCAATGGAAGAGAACCCCCCCAGCCCGCTGTCGGCAAACCCCTGGCAGCCCTCCCCTGCCCAACAGGCCAAAATTAGCTGTTTCTTCCCCTCCAGCAATGGGACCAAATTTGCCAGATTCTTCTTAATTCTGAATGCTGAGGATCGGTAAGCAATGGAAAAGGCTCTTTGGGAAACCGTGGGAAGCCTGTGGCTGTGGGATTTTCGGGATGCCCTGGGGGGAGCTCTGCAGCCCCACCAGGCACGAGCTCCCGAAATGGCAGCTAAGGAAAAAGGAGGTCTCCTAAGGTTAAAAGATCTCATTTCATTAGGAGGGACTTGAAAGCCTGAAGCATTCATCAAGCTATTTTAATTAAAGAAATAATTTTCTTTTGTACACTCTGTTTAACATCTTTCTAGCAAAATGTAAATGGGAAGATCATTGAATAGAAAACACGATTTTCCTTTTAAGAGGAATTAACAACCGTTCTGTATTTATTTACATTTTATTTTCCTACAGTTGGTTATCCAAACCATTTAAAGTCACTACATTCACAATGGTCAGCTGGTGCGTGACTCATTTAGTCTATCACTTTCTTTTTATACTGTGAATAAATCATCGAAGAAAGAAATTTCATTGAAATCTTTCTTTGCACAATCACTGCAGTGAGTTTCTTAAAGCTCTGATTTTTTTTTTTTTTCCCTCACTCCACAAAGATTATCTAGGTGCTCAGTTACCACTCAAGTAGCAGAAAAACTCCCCATTTTTACCTTTTAAATACCTTATCTTTTGCTGCCTATGGAGAACAGAATCTCACTGCATCTGAAATTAATTTGCTTCCAATACAAACTCTGGAAGAGTCAAAGCAATCCTAGTTATTTCTTTAATTTCCCAGTGAATTGGCCACATGTCTGATTCCTCTGCTCTGCAGTATTTAATGATACAAAAAATAAGACAGAAAGTGTGGTGAAAATGGAAAATAATTGTTTCTTCATATCCTCAAATTTGTCATTAGTTTTGAAAGGGGGGAAAAGGAGGCTAATGCTGGTCATTTAAAATTCTGGTTTGCATCAGCAGCTAAAATTTCAACTCAGAAACTCAGGGTCATATTTTCAAATCAGAAGAATAAGATTTTTTACCCCCCCCAAAAAAATTCTTGCCATTCCTTGCATTTTATCCCCACAAAGTGATGTGTCGCAGCTGAAACCAAGATGATTAAAATTCCTGCTAGAGTTCATCCCAGTCAGAATTACTGACACACCGTTATCTGTTTGATGAGCGTGAGCAGAGTATATAAACCACAGCCCTATCAGGCAACCACAAGACTAAAGCAGGGATCAAGTTACTTAAATACAGCCCTGGAGGTCAGGCTAGGTCGAGTCACAAGCAAATGGGACTGGTGAGAAGCGGGGCTTTCATCTACTTCCCACTGTTAGTCCCTCCAGCAGGCACTGGGGCATCCCCGGCTTGGGGAGAGGTTTTGGTGGCCCCTCTTCCAGCAATGTCTCCCAGCACCATCAGACTGGGGCTTGACCAGTTTGAGTAGCAAGCGAGAAAAAGTCACGGAAGTTTCTTCTTCAGAAGGCAAAACCAAAAATGTTTTCCCAAACTGGTGATGGATCAGTGAAAAGGTAACCACCAAATTTTTCAGTTGTGCACATCGTTGTCCCCCTCATTTCTGTCCCACGGGTCAGTCTGGTCTATGGGTGCACAGCTCCGCAACCTGCTACGGTCTCTTCTGGGCTCTGAGGACTGAGCAAGGCATGGCAGTGTCTTCAACCCTGGGTTACTCAGGTAAATCCCGTCATTTATCCGATGAAGTCAGCTTTATAAGTGGCAAAGCATGGGTTTAGGTGGGTGTATACTGTTTAGCACTCCTCTTAGACAACTTGGGAGAAATCATACGGTACTGGAAAAAGTTTACGTAGAAAAATGCAGCATCCTCACGTATTCATTTGCCTTAACAATGGAAATACAATTTGCTGGGGATTATCCTTACCAAACATCTTTCCAGTAACTTTGATTCAGGCCGCAGGAGCATCATCCATTAATGCAGTACTATACATCTTTTCAGAGCAGTACAGCAACTGATATGAGGAACCCTAATATATAACCCGAGATCAGCCTAAAGCCCTAGCCAGCATCCTGAACAGATGCTGCGCAGAACTACAGCTGCAACAGGCAAATATCAGTTACACAGCTCCGTAGGCTCAGCGCAGGCAGGAAAGAGAGATCTACTTTACTCATCATCATTTATAAAAATCAATATATTCGCCTTTGGCTGCTGTGTACCAGAACCATATTAGCTGACAGTGCCACATACACAGCAGCACCACTTCATGTTTAAATGCATTGTTCCATAAAATAAAACCTGAGCAAGAAAAAGGTACCACGCATTAAAATATATCACAGCAAACCGTTACTGGAAGAGATGGACAGAATAAAAATGTTAGCAACAATGCTTGAGTTAAGAAACATATGAAAGCATAAATGCAGCAACACTAAATTTTGATCTGAATGATATTTAAATTATGTTTCTCTTTGAAGCTGTTTATGGTACTTCAGCAGGTCCTTCACACGCTCTCCAAGAAAAGCCAGAAAAGCAGAATATTATTGCGAGTGGAGCCAGTAACGGTGCATACAACTGATTTGCTGTGTATTATTTCTGAGAAGCGTGCAACTAAGTCCTACATTTTAGCTTTATCAAATAGTGGGCAATTACTTATTTGGCAAAGGGAAGCCGAATCAGTGTATACTACGGCCAATTCCCACAGCTTGTTTATTGTCATCCTTTGGTTTTCCCTGTCATGTTTGAGGCTTCATCCTATTCTCATAAGTGCCCGTGAGAAACTCAGGAGGATTTCAAAGCTGTTGCAGTCTATGAACCTTCAGGTAGGGAACCCTTACTGTATTCACCTGTGAAGTACCACCTGTAGATGAGTACATAATTAATGTCTTCTCTGTTAATACCATCATCAAGTAGTATTTATAACCAACTGGAACTCAGTGAAGAAGCTGAAATGACAGTGTTTCTGCTGCTGGAACCACACAAAGGCCATGGCTGCAGGACTGGTGCCAAGGTCCCTCCATCATGGATGTTTGATATCGGTGTAGCTCCACACTTGATGGCTGCTGCAGCAAAACTCAGATCAGGACTGGGGCTGCAGTAAAATTAACCGTGCACTCAGAGTAACTCGGATGCAAAGTACTGTTGTTTCATTGGCGCTCCTGCTTTGGGATGAGATCCAGAAGACTCTTGGGTCCCTGCAAAGCTATGCAAATGATAGAGAAGGACTGAGCAAAACTTGGCTTCTTTATGATACAAATTTTAAGAAGCTTTCCCAGCTGCTTAGCTGCCATAGGTTCACAAAACAGTATCTCCAGCTTTTAAATCGTACACGTCTATGGCCTGAACTGTACGAGCCAGATCTCTAGCTAGCAGTGTAACTGAGTTACATAGAGTTAATAGAGTTAACTGAGTTAATAGAGGTATGATCTTTGAGGACCAGAAGATGACCCATAGACTGAGCTGAGCTTGGGCTTGACTGCGCGGTTCAAGTAATGAGGTTGGCAACTACAGCGAGAACCCTTACTGGAAGGTCTGCTTTGGCAGGGCACGGATGTTTCCAGTTTTCCTCTGCAGAAACCGAGCTCTGATTTAGGGCATGAAGTGCCCGCTCCTTGCATGCATTTGCAACCATCAGCTCTTTAACCAGTCTTTAGGATTTGCATAAGCAGTTCAGGATCAGGGGCAGAAAACAAGACGTACCTTTACTCGAGTACATCCCTTTGCAAACTATGCAACGTAAGAGCTCAGGATGAAAAAACCTTCAGGCATTATATAGGGTGAGCTGCTCCTTTAGCATGCTAAAAGCCATAAAGAAGTTACAACCTGCTTTTGCACACGTAGCTCTGTTTATTTTAGTAAGTGATTGAACACTCAAAAAAAAAATTTAAGTCCATTCAGCAACATGAGCATTAACACTCCAAAATGGATTTTGAACAAAAATAAAATTTTGAATTAACAGTATTCCTAGTGTGTTGTTGTTAAAACACTGTTCATGAATTATTCATTTCTGTTAAGAAAGCACTACTTTACGAAAGGGCTAAAAGCTGAGCAAAGAAAGAACACCACTAATCCAAATATTAAGCTTTTTCTGTAACATGCTTTGATCTCTGAAATCCATCTGAAGGAATCACTTTATGGAAGTTAAGAGCTTTTTTCTTTTTGACCTTAAGTGAATTTGATTGAAATATACATTATGGCTCTTGAATCTTAAAGACCATTAGCTGTACGTGTAATGCACATCAGAAGCCTGGGAAATAATGTCACAAGCTTATTTTGAACAAAACCTTCAACGCATTTCCTCGTATCAATACTCAAAGGGGTTTTTAAATCATATAAAGTTTAAAAAGGTCCTAATCCTTTCACTTTTTGTATGCTGGTGAGCGTTACTGGCCATAGAAAACCTCGCTGAAGTTACTGGAGTCATACAAGTATTAAGGGACCTGTGGATACAGGATGGAGACAGAGGCACATATTAAATGATGAAAACTAGTCTTAGCATTTTTTCTTCCACGGGATGTAATTATGTTACTGAAAGTAACTTCACCAGAGGATTTGTATTTAGTTATTTATCTACTTCTCAAGAACCCTGTAACTCTCCCCAGCTCTTTGCGAGCTCTGCGTACTCCCCCTCTCTCAGGGGTTAACGTTTCCTATGACTGAATTCTGAGAGTTTGAATTAATTACTAAAATCATCCTCCAGGCACCTGTCTACCTGTTTCCCAAGTCGCGTTTTTCGCTTCCGAGTACTTTGAAAACAGCCCGCTTTGCTCAGAAAACCCAACGCCTCAGGACCCGGAGAGCGTCCCAAATCACCTCCGAAGGGTTCCGCGTGGCTCGGGGCGATCCCCGCGCTCCGTACCCCGGCTCGGGGCCCGCGTGAGCCCGCCCGGGGCTGGGGGGTCCCCTCCGCGCCGCGTTGCTGAGGCGGGGAGAGGGGGGTAAGGGGGCAGGTGGGGACTCACCGCCGGCACCACACGTGTGGGAGCACTGCGACCAGGCCGACCACGCCGAGAGCCGGCAGTCCACCGCGCACCCCACCACGCACCGACTGCTCGTCTGCACGGGCTTCTCCAGGCGAAGCTGCGAGATGAGAAGGAGACACAGGCGTCAGCCTCCCCGGGACCCCCCCCTCCCCGCCCCGGCCACCTCCCGCCACGTCGGGGAAACGAAAATCGGCAGCGACCGCGGTGGGACACCGGCATCGCCGCTTACGGGGAGCTTTTCCCAAGGGTGCAAGCGGTGGAAGGAGTCTGTCGGTGTTCGGGTCTTGCTCTGAAAGGACAATTAGAAACTTCTAATAGGCCGCAATCTCCCCGGTCACCCGGCTCTGCCGGAGCCACTGGGATGGCGCGGGATGGTAGCCTTGCCCCACGCGCTTGAGTTGATACCACCCACCGACACCCCGGGGACGCTTTCGTTCCCCAAACCGCCCGACCGCCGCGCTCCCGGCACCGAACGCAACTTCTCCGCCGCCGCCGGCCAGCGCCCCGGCGCGGATCGGGAGGCACCGGCTTTCCCGGAAACAAAACGAACCGGCGTCGTTTTCCCTTCCCTTCCCCGCCGCGCCGCGCGCGCCATCCTCACCCGCTGGCAGAGCTGCGTGCTGACGGCGGCCCCGTCGCTGCGCCGGCAGCCGAGGAGGCGACGCCGCTCCCCGCGCCCGCAGGCGGCGTTGGCGCCCAGCTGGCACCCGCTCCAGCCTGCGGACACAAAGCGAAGGGACGCGGGCGCTGCAGGTCACGGCCGTCATTCCGTCCTCACGCCTTTCTACTCGAGGCGCGGGGGACCTTCCCCTAGCGCGGCGCGTCCGCGCACCCCAAACCCACGAAGAACCCGCAGAAAAGAAGGGCCGCTCTGAAACCCGAGCGAGTCTCGGAGGGGAAACCGCTGGCTTTGCACTCGGGTATCCCCTTAGCGAAACCGGTACGTCAGAGCGCACAGAAAACTGTTAAACGCTGATAAAGTGTATCAGTTCAACCCAGTTGGCGCGTTTACAAGACGGTATTGTTTGAAGTAAAATTTCACTTTGATAAAATAGCTGGGGAAGTTTCTGAAGGGTAACTCTGGTTCCCATTATTTAAAACTAAGCTCTAATACGGGTGAAATAAAAACAGTACTTCTAGTAGAAGAAAAATTCATCTTATTACTTGTCCGAAATTATGATGGTCAGAATACAACTAAACTGGAATAAGCCTTAAAACACCATTTAAAATAAATAAAAAGCATAAGACAAACCACTAAAATTTCCATACACCACCAACAAATAAGAAGCATATGAGAAGAAAACCTATTACTTTGTGTCTTCCACCTCTGATAAACGTGAACGCATAAATATTCTGCATTTCTGAAATGTGATGATTAAAAAAGGCATCGTCCTGCTGCCTGTGTGTTTCTAGGGCTTCTATTTCAAATAGGCTGAGTTTATATTCAGATATTTTATCCTGTTTTGTTCTCCCTTCCCACCAGCCCCCAAAATCCTCTTAGATCTCTCCTCTCTCTGCCTTTCTCATTTATCTGAGCTGGCCAAAACAAAAGGAATTTTTCTTTTCTTTTTTTTTTTTTGTTTTGTTAGTTTGTTTCCAACAGATCTAATTGCTTCTAAGGTCCTAAACAATGCGTTTTGCTCTGAATATCTTATGCCCACCCATATAACCCATATTTGCCTTCAAACCAGACTTTTGTTGGTATTATTGGCTTCACCCGAATCACACAGATGATACTGTTTCAACTGGAATTTTGCAATTAACTCTGTTGATAACCCACCAAAAAGAAGAGATCCCATTTAACCTGTTTTATTTCCAGTGTACCTGCAATGACAACTTAAATTGAAAATTGTGCATTTGTTCACTAACCTGTGGACAAAAAAAAAAATGTAGGCATGTAATTAACTATAGCGAAATCAGTGATGTCTACACATAACTGTTTTAATGTCAAGGCTTTAACCAACACCACTAGCAAACATAACTAAAAACACAACTGGAGAAAGCCTTTAAGGAGCTGAATCTTTTATACAAAGATATTTGGAAAAGCAGAACATCAATTTAATATATGTTGTAACTGCTGTCACTTCCTGCTAAGAGTATACTGGAAAGTTATACCTACCTGTTAGATTGTACTGATATTGGAAGCAATTTTGGTTAAGAATACATGGCTTCATTTGTGAATCTTCAGGGCAGGGCTTTGTATTGACAGAAGACCTTAGCACTTGTCGAGTTCGGGTTTGCATAATATTCGGATCACACACCTATATACAAAAGCGATGGACAGTACAAGAGACCCTAGTAAATCATACAGACACCAACCGCCTGGGGTTGTTACATGCACATCCACGGCCATACCGAGCTACGATATAATCATGCTTCTGTTCTAAAGATACTTAAAAGCATATGAAGGAAAAGAAATGTGGTTCAAAGGTAAGAATCCAATATTAATAAAAGTCATCTTTTGTCCACCCCGATTCAGCTATTTTCGACCCTCCTATACTATTTATTTCCAACAGGATAAAGACCGTGCTGTTTTGCTGCGGTCTACTTTCCACCTCTTTCCAAGACTTCTAGTGAAATGCCATAGTACTGAATAATGGGACAGGATTTCTGGCACAATTAATGTGTTTTTAAGTAATGACTGATGTTACAGCAAAGATTTCATTTCTAGGAAGGACATTTGTAATTACATATCCGTTATGATGCTGACAACAAGATGGGGTGACTTTGAAAAGTATGTGATACAAATATTGAGGGCCGACTGCCTACAAACCAGGATTCACTTGTTTACATTTTCACGTGTATTAAAACCAATTGAGGCCAGTTTTCATTTGTGTTTGTACATCACAGGCATGAAAATTGTTTGTTTTTAGCAGCCCCCCATCCTCACTTACTACTGTGGCATGGGGCCGTTTTCCTTTCCATTTCGCTGCAGACAGCAATAGTGACCAAATGCTTTCAGCTTTGCAAGAAACATCCCGTTTATGTAGAGGAAAGCATCTCCTCATCCCCACAAATCCCCTCCTGCAGCCTCCTGCTTACCCCTCCTCTGCAACGCAAGAGCTCTTCTGTTTGGATGTCACACGGAGGCATCACCCGGCTCTGCCTACGCATTTCTACATTTTTCCCTTGGTTTACTTAATTTGGGGCTATAGCATAAGCATTGGCTGGGCTATGGTGAACGCAGTGCCACTGCTGGTGCCCCAGCCCTGCCTGTCGCATCCATGTCTTATGCCAGGGGGAAATATTTCAGGATGAAGGAGTCACAACACCAAAGATTAAATGCCTGTGACACCAGGCAAGGCTGAGGTGAAGAGCACTAAGGATTGCTGCTTTGTCTCTTTAAATGAAATCACAAAAAAGTCTAAATAAGCTTATTCTGAAGCCAGGGTGATTACGGGAATACGTAATAGCCATTTCAGCTGCAAGGCTGGGACAGAAAAGCAGCCCCAAAAGCACAGGCTGCTGAAACTCAGCAGAGTTTTCTGGCAACCCAGTACAGCGGCAATGGGTGTGTGGAAGTGGTCGCAGCAAATCTAATGGAAATAAATCCCTATTAAAGGTATTCACAGCCATTTACTGAACAACATGACCTATTTAACTCCTAACAGTCTCTCATTAGGACTAAAGATTGCTCACAAACAGCAAAGAAAACCAAAAAAACAATGCAGGTAGAAATACATTTTCATAAATGCTTGGGAATTTAAAACATGATTTTTCTATAGAGTACTTTAATTACAAAAAATAACTAGCAGTTTAAAACCACAGGCTTATTATCATGCAATGAACTGCCTGCAAACACTGAACCCTGCACGGGTGAAATTATGGATAATTCCTGTATTGTGAATATTAAAGAGAAATGTAATGGCGTTGCAGCATAAATCTAGACCTCAGACTACTGTAAACTGGATAGATTGCACAGACGACAGCATAAACAAACAGAATAAATATCAGGACAAATAGAAAAAAAGTCTGGTCTAGTCTTAAAATACACCGTCAGGGCCTATTTTCCTTATGCTTACACTATGTGAAGGAAATTCTATTATGTTCTTATTGCTGACACACACCTTGTCAAATTATTTTGAATGGTAATCTTATTCGAACACCAGTGGTCATCTAAAATACCCAATTGTTCTTAATTATCTGAAAATTAAACCTATGCTAAGCGTTTACCAATAGTTTACTGCCTTTTCCACAACTAATCTGATTGTTCATCCTCACAACTAACACTAATAACTTAAATGATTTGCCAATAAAACAAAGCAAATTAAAAAAAATCAAAGAAGGTATCTCAGTAGCTGCTTCTAATTAATGTTTCTCTGCATTATGTCACCGAAGGGAAAAAAAATCCATGAAAGCTGTGACAGAAGTTAAGTCTGTGCCATCTGGGAAATACCTGCTTTTGCTCCCTTCAAAATAAGAACCTGCAGACAGAAAATATGGATCATTTGTAGATAAGAAACTTCTTTTAATAAAATAGCGTTTCTTCCCCCGTCTAGCATGCACCCCATTGTGCCCAATTACAGGGCGCTGACGCAGCTCAGTGCTGCACATGCTGTCCTACAGCCACCCGCATTTCGTGGCTAGCAGGACCATTTTTCCTCTCAGATGTCCTCCTGGTGGGTAGCAGACCAGTCTAACAGGTCAAAATCTATCTGGTGTTTGCCAGGATCCAAATAAATGACTGGTTTACTGCAGCTCTGAAGCCGGCGTTCTCACCGCGCTGATGAGCCATGTTGTTCAGAAGCCAGAGCGGATGCGATAAGCTACCCACTTTTACCAGTTTTGAATAATAAAGAATCTCTGTAGGAAAAGTGTTCATTTAATCAAGCTGAGTACACGGGAAACATGCAAAAATTCAAAGTCGGCAAACTGTAACTAATATCCTGTAATATTATTTGTTGAATTTCTCTTTACGTCAATTGAGAAGTCAATTTAGTTTTATAATTGATTTTCTGGCCTTACTCTTTCAAGTTAACTATGTAAAAAATTGAGCCAAATATATATGGAACTGACTAAGCGGCAGGAGGGAATGACTTGTAAAGAAAAAGATGAAAGCTGGGATTTTCAAAGGAGCAAGAGGGAGCTGAGTATCCAGCTACCCCGGAATCTCAATGGGCTTGGGTGCACAACTCCTGCAGGACCCCTCCAAAATCCCGGGCTGGAAAAATTAAATATTTACGATGTGGCAAAGGTTGAGGAATGCCTTGGCAGACTCAAAGTCATTAGGGGATGTGAACGGTTAAAGTTAAAGAAGAGGGACTGTTTCCAGTGGGGAGATGCTGAGGGTATTAACAAGCAATAACAAAGAGAAGTGTGAAGGCTGCAAAGCATGAGGACGATATTATGTCACCATTGTCACCACTGCCATCGCTTTCAATCCACCAGATACATACTATCTGGTCCTGAATTTGGATCTTAAAAAATACTGAGAGAAAAACCTGTCACCATTAATGGCAAAAACAATTTTAGGAGGTAGGACAGAAACAGCAATCAGTAATATTACAGAAAAGGCAGCAAAAGAAAGAAGTATTACTTGAGTAATTAAAGAAAGAAATGATCACAGAATTAATGAAGATTTGGGCAAGATTACAGAAGGGGTTGATTCTGAATATTCTCACAAATGAAGAAAATGACAAAAACAACTTGACTGTTCAAATGCTGAAATAGTGAAGGTGATGTTCATGGATACATGGATCAAGACTGTATCTGCTCTACCCCACTAGGAATCCAAGTTTCTTATCACAAGCATGTATGTATCTACAATTTTGGGGGTTTTACATAAATAAACACCATCGTGATTCAGCAACCCTTTACTGAGCATCTTCACTTACAACTCCTCTCTTCCCACTGAGTGGATGCTGTACTTTCAAAAACATTATTTTACTTCCAACTGTTCTATTAATAACTACTACTTTCACTGATCATAGATTGAGCTTTTTTTAAAATTATTTTTACATTAAGTCAGCCATCACCTCCTGTAAGGTAATCACAACTGGTTTGTGCTCAGCATTAACCAACATTTCTTCTACAGTGGAAGCACAAGGAAAGAGGAAAAGGTGCAGCCAACAACACCATTAAGAGAAAGGCAGGTACATACAATGGAAGCGTTCAGTAGTGGGAGTTTAACTTTGACTTGTATTTTTGAGATCATCTCTTTATGGTCATGCTACTTTTTACTCCTGTGGTTATAAATCCCGTAACTAGTTATCATAGTTGGAACAATGGGGTAGAATTGGGCGTAATAGCAAATCTCCTTACACAGAAATTGAAAGCCAAGGTGATAGACTTAGATTGTAATGATTTATTAAGATAGATTTAGGCAGCGTCAAAGCCAGGTGATGGTTGAACCGAGCACAATGCAGAACCCTGTGCAGGTGCTGAAGCTCTCCACACGCACAGAGCTCACTGATCCATGCCAGGGTCCAGATCGAGCAACTCTTGCACAGACCTCATGTAGAGGAGAGAGAAAAAGAAAGTGGGGTGGAATTCAGCCTCTCGCTTGCGTCTCGGTTCCAAGCACACCTCCAGTGAACTGCAGTAAGAGCAACTCTGGAGACTTGGCACCTTCACCTATCTTTCCAGGAAACTGAGGCTCTGCTCTGCTAGAGGGTTGGTGCGAGCAGGAAGGACAAGTAATTCTTGCTGCAGCCTGGGGACCGTCAGACTTTAGTGCCTGCTTAGCAAGTGGAAAACCTTTGTCCAATTTCTGCCTCTGTTCTGGACAACTGAAAACCACTTCCGACGCCACCCAGACTAGAAACAGATTAAAGATTTATGGACCAAAGAAGGACAATGGATATGGGTGCCAACTGGCCACAAATATAAGAGAGGAAACAAGTCCTAAGAAATAGAGGTAGCTGTGATGCACGAAGGTAGAAGGTCAGAGGCCTGGAGAACTCTATGTACCTTCAAGGTTAGGTGCCAACTCAGTTTGGCAGTTAAGTTTTACAGACTATGTTGTTTGTTGGATTTAGTCCAGATTCCTTCTTGATGACTGTAAGCAATGGGGTGTGTAATTCAGGCATGTGCTTCCTTTGGAATCAGTGGTAGGAATGGAAATAATTTCTGGATGGAAATAATAACAGCGACCTAACTCAGATCGTACATTAACAGCCTACAGCAGTAGGACGTCATACACAGACACAGTAAGTTTCTTTACATGTATAACTATATTGTCCTAGCCTACTTTATTGTATTAAATCTCACCATTCCATTATTCTTTTCTATGAAGTGTGAAAAAAGTTGAGCTAGAGCCACGGATCTATAGGCCAGATTATATAAACCACTACAGAAACAAAATATTCTGAAGCAATGAATATAAATGTACATAAAATGTTAAGGTAGGAATGAATCAGAGTTCTTCCCAAAGGACCATTTAGAAATTATAAAAGCAATCATCTTGATTCTATGGGGGAATTCTTGGCACTATTAATACTGCATTTTTTAGTATTTCTTTTAGCCAATCATATTTTTCCACCATGACCACTTGTCACTATTTTCAGCTAACATAAAAAGTGAGGGACACAAACATACACAAAAGATGTACCCAGCCTTTGCTCCAGACAATAACAGAACAGACAAAGCACAGAAAGTTTGTTCTGGAAGAGAAGGACATTAAATAAAATAAAACTGCAAGGTTATGAATGCTAAGTTCCAGAGTAAGAGCTGTTAACATATCACACATTAATATACACTACTAGACCTTCTTTGTGATGGATTTTAAAAGCTGTCCATTGATCTAGGCTCTCATATGCATCATAATTGTACAGCACAAAGGTTGTAACCCATTAGAGAGCCCTTTAAGCTGTTTAATTTATCAAACAGCTTGTATAATGCATACTGCACTATAAATAGCCAGCCACATTATATTTAACTGGCTATTCATAAGGAAACATACAACCTCAAACTAAGGTAAATGCATTGCCAGCAACAGGATTTGACTATTTTTAACAGTGCAATGAACCGTTATATTGTTCATGCCGATGTGGATGTTTTGTAACAATTTAACAAGCCATTTACAATAACATGAGCAGTCTTTTGAAATGAAAATGTATTTGCATAAATTTTCTTTTTGAGATGCATCTAAGTTCTGAAACCTTACCTGCCTCCATATATAACCATTACTTTTTAAAAAACTATTGTTAATAAAGATGAGTAAAAATAAAACAACAAATCTAAAAAAATACAGCAGTAACCAACTTTTTGATAAACCTACACAAAAAAAAATCAAGTCACAGCTACGCATAAGGAGAAGTGCACGTTCTTGGACCAGCATAATTCTCATGCTTGACCTGAATAAATTATCTCTTGGGCAAGAAATACAACTCTGTGCAAACTTCATTCTTCAATCCAGCCTCCATACTGCAGGTCCTCTGCCAAACCTACATATAAAGGTACTAGTCGTGATGAAGACTTTGGTAATGCATGCAGTGAGCCCCAGCGTCTACAAGAGTCCCCAACTTCTCTTCCAGTTGGCATTTCCAAACTGCAATGACTCCGACTCGCATCTACGATGAAAGTCACTGCAAAACCTGAGAGTTGGCTGTACTGCCTGGTGCCACTTCTAATATGATCAGTTGTTACAACATTACACTCCTCCCGCAGATTCAAGAGAGTAATAACTCAATTGTCGCAAGTCCTGAGCATTATACATCGCTATTGATCCGTGAGGAAAATGCTCGCTGAAACAGAGACAGCTGTTCTCACTCACTAGACATGTAACCTCCTAAATGAACTAATTTCAGACCTCTTGGAATTAGCTGCTAGAAATGCCAAGAGCTGAGGCAAACAAGGAGGCCACTCCGATCGGCTATGGGGGCTGTGACAGCTATCCACACGACAAGAGAGGTAACAAAATAAATTTGAGGTAATTATTTCAGGGACTTGTAGCACAACTTGCATATTAACTCTTTTTAAGAATGCTTTGATGAATTCAATTGAAGTCAATTAATTACATTTCCAAGTCAGATGAATACAAAGTCGAGACACTGCAGGAAGTGCATGTTATTCGATCACTGAATATGTAACAGAGATGATAGGATTTCGTTTTCCAGATTGTTTAGCTGGGTCTTTGAGCAATCAAGTGATGATGTCTGACTGAACACGCTATTGTAGCTGGAACGAATACGAAATCTCTGAAGCAAAACGCAAGTCAATCTAATTTGCTTATGATTTTTTTTTTCTAACTAGCAAGCTTCAAACTGTTATTTTAAATGGCTTTAAAGCCTTGATATTCAAGTTACGTGGATGTTACTTAGCGACAAAGAAGAAAACTTTATGAGCCAAAAAATAGTCTTCAATCAGAGGGAAAACCATTTTGAATTTACTTCTCACAATAGAGAATGTGAGAAAAACAGGGAAGCTTTAAATCAGTAATTATGAGTTTCTCGAATCCAGTAAAGAGACAAAACCTCAAAAGTAACCTCGGCAGCTGCATTTCTAGGTCACGGCAAAGTGTCATTAGAGGAAATATTAAAATTTAGCTTTGTGTAGCAGAGTTAAATAGCACTATAATCAAGATGCAAGAATTGCGATTCAGTTGGAAAATACACATAAAAGAATTGTGGGATCATCTGAAATTACAAAAGACCACCCTAGAAACACAAATATTTCAAAGCAAAAGGGAAATGCAGCCAAAAAAGTAGAACAAATACAATGTTTTAGAAGAAAGAAGTATTGAAGAAAATACTTCCTATTGGCAAAGCAGTCGCCACCTTTATGACTCATTGATTTCAACATGATTCAAGATCATTTACCATCCTGAAAGTGCAAAATTCACATAGGGAGAGTACTGCTACAAGATAAAACCGAGTAATGCCCTAGAAAGTATCCAGAGTACAATGACATATTGACAAAAGGTACACTGGATAATCTAAAAGGCCTTTTTATATTCAGCTGATAAGAGTTAGTTATTCTGCTATCAGGATGAATTTATTAACAACACTATAAAATATGAGCAGAACACCAAAGCAACTGGAAAAGAATTCTCACCTGACCAAAAGCTTAGGTAAAGATCTCAAATAAAAGAGCTACTCAGGCAAAGATGAGGCTGAAATTGTGATTGTTCATTTCTTACAAACTAGAATTTGTCAAGTTTCATAAATCCTCTTTATCTCCAGCAAGCCAAACATGACCAGAGATACAGGAAGGTTTCCTGGAATCCTCTTTGGCAGCTGCCTCACAAGCATGCTACAATTAAAAGTGCCAACTATTTTGATATGAAACGTAAATGGGCTCGAAAAAGAGCAGCCAGGATGTATGGTTTTGCTTTTTCATTGCAATATGATGTGATCCTTCAAACTTTTCTGATTACTTAGGGAAGAGAAAGGAGCCATACTTAGAAAACGGGTTTTTGGTGAATATTCAAAAAGCATTTTATACATCCTCAGAAGACAGGCATTTATTTCCAGTTTGGGATGAATCAGAAATCATGCATGACTATACCAGCTATTGAGCAAAATTCCCTCAAACACAATTAAGTAGGCAGCTCTAACGAGCAAGAGGTTCTATGCACGCAAACTTACCGATGTGTTTTTTGGGCTCCATGGGAAGACATTAAATGCAAGGCTGGAGGCACAACAGGTCTGACCAAAAGACTTAACATGAGATGCAGACTCCTATATTTGGGTGTCTATATGTAGGGTCTCCATGCGAGGTCCAGACCCAAGCTCTCACTTGCAACCAGTGGAGCTATTCAACTGACCATACGTGGCTCTTCCCTTACAGACAAAACGGGATCCTCCGTAGGCTTCACTGCCTTTGTAACTTCATTGACAATGTCCACCAGCTTGTGGCCATTTTCAGTGACCACTTTTCCTAGTGGCGACTCAGGAGATGGAGGGTTGCATTAATTACCCTGGTGCTGGCAATGACTCGCTCCTGGCCACCACTTTTCCCTCAATCCCTGCCCCATCACACCAGTACCCCCACATACACTGAAGACACATCACCGTCATGGTACAGCCGTTCTGCACTTGCAGCAAGCCCAGCGCTTGGCTTGGAGATGTTAAGCACGTGCAGCCTGGGAGGCACTGTGCTGTGTGATCCTCTCTCAAAACTAAACACAAATAGCCAGATGTCGTGGTTTAACCCCAGCCGGCAACTAACCACCACCCAGCCGCTCGCTCACTCGCCTCCCCATGGGATCGGGGAGGGAATCGGAAGGGTAAAAGTGAGAAAACTCGTGGGCTGAGATAAAGACAGTTTAATAGGGAAAGCAAAAGCCATGCACGCAAGCAAAGCGAAACCAGGAATTCATTCAGTGCTTCCCATGGGCAGGCAGGTGTTCAGCCATCTCCAGGACAGCAGGGTTCCATCACGCCTGACGGTGACTTAGGAAGACAAACGCCATCACTCCGAACGTCCCCCCTTCCTCCTTCTTCCCCCAGCTTTATGTGCTGAGCATGACGTCCTATGGTCTGGGATATCCCTTGGGTCAGTTGGGGTCAGCTGTCCCGGCTGTGTCCCCTCCCAACTCCTTGTGCCCCCCCCAGGCTCCTCGCTGGTGGGGTGGGGGGAGAAGCAGAAAAGCCCTTGGCTCTGGGTAAGCACTGCTCAGCAGTAACGAAAACATCCCTGAATTATCAACAGTTTTCATCACAAATCCAAAACAGAGCCCCATACTAGCTACTGTGAAGAAAATTAACTCTACCCCAGCCAAAACCAGCACACCGGAGTAGCTATAAAAGGGAGACAGCACTGCTGTAAACTCATCAAAAGGAGGGTTTTATCTGTCCATAAAACTTCAAGCTGTTTATTGCCTCGTATCTGGACAGAACTATTTAAACACATGCTCCATCAGCACACAGTCATCTCAGTTTCACAACAAAGCATTGCAGAACAGCTTGTGAAAACATATTGTTCAGTTAATTGCATTGGCATACAGATGCCCTCACATTTATGAATTAACATCTACCATGGCAAAAGGATGTACAAGGAGACACAGGGACTGTGGCACTCGGCCCTGTGACTGCCAAGAGCTACGCTGCCTGATGGAGTGCAGCCCACGAGCTCTGGGCATCCCTTTCCTGCTTCTGTGGGCTACAGAGGCTTCACCATTGCCAAAGAGGAGCCTTCAGGGTGTCTTAAGGATACTAGGGTGCTTAAAGCTTCAAGCAGTCCTTCGTAACCAACTGACTGCCACCGAGGCACCTGAAAAATACCCAATGGCCTTAAGGATCTCTGCATTAGTTTAGCGCATGCTAAAAGGAGGAAAATCTATCTCTGAAAAAAAAGTCAATGGCAAAGAAACAGCCCAACCACAGTGGGACTTTGAAAGGTATCCAAGCGTCTGTATCGGTTGCAAGAGCATTATACTTCATCAAAGCTCTGCTGCTCAGGAGGAGGCAAATGCAGGAAATGAAACACAAGATTTTATTTGACATGTTCTTACTGAGTATATTGATACGCTACACAAAATATTACGGAAGGAAATTACCTGTGTCAGCAGTGGTATAAATACCTGTCCAATAACCACTGAGACTTTTGATAATGGCCCTGTTAACACCGGGGCAATGAATATATGTTTGTCACTTAAATACATCAAGCAAGTCTATTAAAAAAACCCCTGAGATTAAACCTGGCACCTATTTCAACACCAATCAGAGAGAAACAATAGGTTTGAAATGACATGCTTTGAGGCCAGAGAGTTTTCACAAGACAGAATTTGCAGCTTCTTTCCATCTTGCACACTTAGGAAAACACAGAGCACTTGGCAGTGGCTTGAATCCCTGCATAATTCACAAAGTTTTGAGTATTTCATGACATGACAAGTTGTTCAGGCATCTTGCTGCCATGCCCTTCTGTTGCTGTTGCCTCAAATCTTCCCTCAAGGTTTTGAGGAGGAGACGACGCTGGACAGAAATAGTGTCTGTTGGGAAGGGAGAGCTGTCATTCCCTCAGGCCTAAGACGTGTCCGGAGGAGTGCCACCACCATGGTTTACCGGCAGGTTGTTACGGCAGACCTGTATCACTCACAGAGCTCTCCCTTGCAAATATTTCCTAACACAGACAGCCCGTACTGCAGCTAGAATACTGGTCCCTTCACCCACTCTGCTTGTGTGGGTCCTCTCCTGTAGACCAAGCGGAAGGATGTATTGAATCAACTGTCACAGTAATAACTCTGTGTTTTACTAACTAACTTTCTATAGCTCAGCCTCTATAGAAATACAAGTATCTCCAGATTCAACCATGCTGGCAGGATCCATTAAACCTGACCTCCCTCAGAAAATACTTTACTTTGTTAGAAAATAACTATCTCATGAAATAGTTGGTGAAGGACAGAGAAGACCGACGTGTGAGGAACATTGCCACAGAGACACAAGCATGAGAGCCTACCTGCGGACACTTGCTCCACTGTCCCCAGTCAGACACTGCACACTCACTGGGACAGTACAAGCTACACTTCTGCGTTAGATCTGGGATTTCAGCCTGATTACACAGTGCGTTGGGCACAGTCTCCCCTCCGTGGTCCTCAGCAGTACTCACACACCTACGCAGAAAACAGACATTTTCATTAGAGGATCACCAGCGTACTACAGAAGTGATGGATATCAACAGGTCTGCTCGACCCCATATAGGGCACTATATGTAACACAATAGCTATACGCAGCACAGCTGGTCAAAAAGCAGAATTAATCATTTTAATGCAAATCAAAACCAGCTACATGCATGACATGCTTTTGTTACTCACAGATTTCAGTAACTACTTTTAATAAACATTTCAAACTTCATACAGAGGGATTTTAACTTTGATCGGCTGACAGATGAGGGAACAGAAAATGACAACCAGCAAGAACAAACCTTTGTGCTTCTGCTAGTAACATCCGAACATTTGGAAATAACTCAGCATTTCCCCGTGCCTGGGGAATGAATATTCACTAATAATGAACGCCACTCCGGCGTGTGCAGTGCCATTACTTGGGGAAAATGTTAGCAAATCAGAATATGGAGGTTTGCACCTCAGGGGGCTTTATGCATATATGGCATTTAGGTTGAAGAATTCTAATTTAAACATCATGCCTTCTTCCTGAAAGACGTCTTGATCGTAACACAAGGCTCCATCTCTGAGATGCTTTTCCTGTAAACCATTGCACATAAATGCATGTTTCTTTTAATTTGAAATACACTGGACTGAGCAATGTACTCACTGTCAGATGGCCAGATATTGCAGCTTTATGCAAGTATGTATCAGGTCTTTTTAATCTGGAGTACCTGTGCTTTTGTCTTCACGCACCTGACTTTCCTCGTTTGTATTCCTTCTCCACAGTGGAGGGAATTTTGTTCGCTGTTGATTTTGCACGGAGACCACGGTTCTACTACCCAAGAATACTGATTGCACTCGCTGTCGCATGGGACTGCCTCGTACACCTGCCAGGAGAAAGAATCAAAACTGTTCATTTGAACTATCCAGGTTAGCATCTCTGCAGAAACGCCTCAGCCAAACCCAGGAAAGAGTACGCTGAAAAATATTCTGGCTTACACTCTTTACGCTAAGGGTGTTGTAATAGCTTTAAGTTCATTTATTCATTATTGACTTGCCAAGGGATTTTTAAGTATATAATAAACAGTAGTATGCATGCAGCATCTTATGAAACAGGATAAATAACAGCTATTTCCTGCAGCCAGAAGAGGAACTCCATTACAATTTCATTTGCTCTGACTGCTCTCGCTATAATCTATCACATGTCATTCACCAGGACCGTAGGTACTGCATCCTTTTGTGTTTCAGAAGGTACAAACTTAAAATCAGCACTCATTTACATTTGGTTCTAACATATCCTTGTGAGTAATTTACCATAAAAGAATGAAATTTCATGCGTCCTACAAATTTCATTTGTATACAGGAAAACTGTAAATGCTTTTTTCCCAACAAGTGACTTATCTCTAACACATCTCCTAATCAAACACAACCATGTATTCAACTGAACTATGGTATCTATGTAGAGAGAAAAATACAGCCAAAAGCTTGATAAACATTTTTAAAAGGTGCCAGATATTCAGGTTGTTAGAAGCAGCACACTGAGATATAGTACATTTAGGTTTAAACAAATGAATGCATCAACAGTTCTATTACAGTAATGAATAAAAGTTATTTATTTTAAATCCAGTTTGTCTGCAGAAGCTGGTTTGAAGATACAGTGTTCTCTGCTGCTTTGTAAGAAGCACAATGCTCTGCCCTGGAAAAATACAGCGCACCTGAAATTTCTTTTTCCACACACCAAAATCTCCTTGGCCTTGCTGCTGTGGAGCCATTCAGTTCTCACCATTAAAATAACTGTAAATCAATGGCCTTCCTGCCGACTACACCCACCCCCCCTAAAAAAAATAAAAATTCAGCCACAGGTTTAATAATTGATAGCTTAATTTTAAAATAGCAGGTTACAACTATGCATGTTGTGGCCACAAAAATAAAGAAACCTTATGTGCAACATTTTGGAGGTGGGGGGGGAACGAGGAGATCGAGATACCGGTCTGAAAACAAAACTGGTGCCCCATCAGATAATTACATTCATATCAAACAAAAAGAAGGTAACTTGCTAAAGAAAACCCCTCAGGAACAGAAAATGTCAGAAACTAATTTTAACTGTGGGTCTGCCTATACATTGTGCATAGGTTTAGCAGAGAGGAAAGGGTAAGAGAAGCTGAAAAATGCAAAATACGTGAAGAAGAACAGAAAGGAAAGAGAGAAACAGAAGTCGGGACTGGTGGGGGCAAGCACGGCATGAACTAGTACGAGCATCGCATTTCATGCAGAGGAAAGGGAAAGGGAGGGGAACGAAGAGGGCAAAGGCAGTAGTATGATTAGTACCATTTTTCCTACATATTATTAAGCACAAATTCTTTTTCACGGTCTGTGCACAAATAACACGAAAGAACGTGCAAAATTTATTAGGACTACTATGCCAGGGATGAAATACGCACAGCAATAACGTTTGGTACAACTACCTTCTTGTACGAGTGACTGGGGTCACCCTGCAGCTTTTTGGGGGAGCGCAAGAGGTGCGCGACGTTTCTAGCTTCCGCTGGGCCCGCATGAAGCTCCCCGAAAGATCGCAGTGCACCTCAATCACGCGCTGCGGGCTAACGATTTCTGCATGCCGAGGCGGTGGTATTTGGCCTAACGGTATGATATATAGGTATCTATGCATTGTACAAAGTGCGTATAGAGGCTAAGTTTCCTAGACTGAGCGAGCAGTACCACAAATGCCACTAATTAACTGTGCAGCCATGCTCATTAACATTAACTGGTGTATACAAGAGCAAAGAGAGAAAGTACCCGCTGAGTGGGACCCGTGCTCAGCATCAGCAAGCGGGGAGCCCGCAGGCACGGCGAGATGCGGCGGCACACCGAGCCCGGCACGAAGCCACCGTCCTGCCCCGGCCAGCCTGTCATCTTCAGAGAGTTACTGACTCCCGCAGCCATTTCCCCGCACACGCCGGGGGAGAAGAACAATCCCTCTTCAGGCACTGCAAAGCCTTCACGTTCCCCCAAGACAGCCAGGAGATGGATGTAGAGACAGGGAGTATTTATTAGTTTCCCCGCTCCGTGGGGGGGAAGGAAAAACTACACTCTGCCTGTGTTGTCTGACAAAACATACTGCCGTCTGCAGGAGACGATTAGTTGAAGAGGGAAATGTGTGCTTTAGGCATGATCAGAGTTTCCCTTGTCGCAGAGGGGAGGCAAAACCAAGAGAGAGAGAAGCGCCAAACTTCACAAGAACTGGCTGCCGGCAGGCAGGGAAACTGCAGCCCGGGGAGGAGACATCTCACTGGGGCAGTGTTAAGGGAGGTAAAATTTATTAATAAGTTTATTAAGACCTGGGTGGGCGCCTGTTCCTGCTCTTTGGACTTTTGGAGAGAAAGACGAGGTTGGGAGAGGCTGTGAGGAGACGGTGCGGGTGCTGCCTGCTCCCCTCCACGAGCACGGCAGGGCAGCTGGGGCAGGCACAGCAGAGTGGCTTTAGGGATTTAAGATTCTTTTCCTTGCTCTAATTAATAACCCTTCCTCAGGGTTAGAGGGTATCACTGTGAATCCCACAGGTCACGACACGAGCACTGCCAGCCTTTCAGCGCTCACCCTGCCTGCAGCGAGCAGCCTCTGCTCCTCGCTTGGACGAGACCAAGAGCTTGGAAATCCCTGCTCGTTGTCTCAGTGACCTCTCAACGCTCTGCATTAAAATCTGTTAACCTCAGACCTCTCCGAACGAGCAAAGTCCACCTGCAGACAGCAGTAGAGGCCTAACACCAGGAATTTACCACAACTGCATTTCCGTGGTCAAAACCTCCTGCGGCATTTACCTGATGTGATTTCTGCGTAAGAAAACCAGCAGGGTTTGGGCAGGGATGGGATGCCACGTGAACTAAAATCTATCCGATGAAACGTGTGAGGACAAAACAGAGATCCCATATGCAGTGACACAAATACACGTGATGTGAAGTGATACTTCAAATGCACTCTTACAAGAGCAGGCAGGATTGCAATAATAAAGCCATTAGTAGAACATTTGTATTCTGCTGTCTAATCGTGTCAAGCTGGTACGATTACACGTGAAGCCTCATCAGCTCTCCTCCTCCAACAGACATCCCGCTCTGCACCAGAGGAGGGAGGGCACACAGCGCTGGCCGCGCGATCCCTGCTGCACCTTAATACCCAGGCGGTTTGCTGCTGACCCACGCAGTACTTCCAATTCGGTCAGGATTCCCAGGCTACACTCGCCACCAAAACCCCAAAATATAATTGTCACAAATAATCCTAAGTTATTGTGCTGACACCATTGCACGTCCCGTCTGCGAACAACCCCTCTCCTCTGCCCTGCGTCGGCGTCAAGCAATGCCACCTCCAGTAGAACCTCTGAGACGCCGGGAAGGTGTAAATAACCACCACGCGCCATTGGGAGGGACAGATTTCTTCAGAGCGAGCTACAACGTGTATCGGTTATACTCCGTTCTGCTTTTAAATGGGAGTCTCAAAGAGATGCAAGATTTCCATGGGTGAAACTCTGTGGGTATGCATTTCGGAAGCTGTGAATGTAATTTGTGACTCTACCTTTGCATTTAAAAAGCACGGTGATGTGGCATGTGTTCCTTTCCTCCACAGGAAAATGTTTTCCTCCTGTTTCTCTCTCCTGGCTTGCCATCATTTGTTTTCAATCACTTCCAATTCCTCTTTTCTTGTATTTAAAAAAAAACCAAACCAACAAACCTTAAAGCCTTTCATTCCTATCTTTTGCTAACAGCTGTGGTATTTAAGGAGGTCAAACAGATGATGTTCTTGATTTTGCATTTTCAAAGGATTTCGGCTAAGCCTTGCTGTTCTTTGGGTCTGACCAACCAGGGGAACCTGGGATCACTTCTCACCTCCTGGCTCCATGGGAGCACGCTGTCCTGACCCTGAACAGTGGTGTCCTCACTCCTCACCCAACCCAGGGACCCAAAGTGCCTGAGCCTGAGGGGCTTGGGATGTGCTCCCATGGATCCCTGGCTGCAACATAGAGCGCGTCAAAGCTTCAAATCAGACACAGTCTCAGTATCTTGGCCCACATCACATTTGCCACCTGCTACCTCTGCTGCAGATACAGAAGTCTCTTGTCCAGCTACTCCACTTCTCCCAAGCACAAAGACAACAGTTCCTTTGAAAATCCACCCAATGCTCAGCCTTCCCCAAACAAGCAAACCCACGATGACAACGCATTTACAAAAACGTTCAGATCGATCCACCCAACGCACGTACCAAGCTGTACTACCACAATCCATCTCCCGAAGGACAGAAACTAAATGAAGTCCACGCGATGGGCACAGGGGCCCATCGTTCTGCACTGCTCAGGGGGGAGAAAGATGCTGGAAGCTGCAGACACCTGACTGCAGAGCTCAGCGCCCAGGGGACCAGCCTGGCTCCATCCCTTAGTGCCTTGCCTTTAACCCTTTCAAGAAATAGACACAATCAAAATACTTTCAGCATTTTAGGAAATTAACTGCTTTCCTCAATTTTTATTCCTATACACTTGCTGGGGTTTGGGCGCAATGAACCACGGGGTGAAATGATGCCTGACTGAACTCAATGGGAGTTTTGCCACTGACTTTCATAGGACCACTGTATCGCTCTTTGTAGCCACAATTAACCTGGAATGCATTAAAATCTGAATCCTACAATCAAGTTGATGGGCACAGTTCTAAATAAATGAAAGGGAAGAAGGACAAAAGCTACTTTTTAAGAGACAAACTGCTATAGGCATGCCCTAATAAAAGAAGCCCGTTCCTATTCACTCCAGTGCAAACCCTGAGTCCTTGCTAAAGTATCTTGACATTGACAGTTACTTCAACAAGATATACAAACATTAATCTATTTTCTCTTTTAATAGCTGATACTTGCATTTTAATGAAAAGTCCAAATATCTAATGACCAGAGAGCTTTGGTGTGATTTATAATACTGTGTAACTTACTTATTTAAATGTAGGTCAGGAATAATACTGACCTTGCAAAGGACGTATAGGAACAAGTGCACTTGCTCAACTGATGTGATTCATTAAAAGAAATTCATACCTATACTTCAGGTAGCTTTTCTGATGACCACCTGCAGAGTAAACTAGAATGAGGTTCAACGCTTCTGAAAATCATAGTGACTTCATATTTCAGTGAACATCAAGATTTATTGTCCCTCAAGGTAAATATTGACTCTGGTTTTCCCTCAGTCGATATTTTAACTTTCAAGACAGTAAATCTTGGTGTTCACCTCAACTAAAGTCAATATCTGCTTATTATATTAGAACAACCAAACTGATCACTGTAGCAGTTGCCTGAGACCCTGAGGACAACCTCTGTGCTATTCATTTCTAATAAAAATGGGCTAAATTCTTTGCTAACATAAGTTCATTTCACATCACTGCCCTTATACCAAGGTTACATTAGACCTAATACATTGAAACAGCCAGAACCAAAGAAATAACAACCTACTTTTAAACTATGGAGACCACCATGAATAACACTAAAGCTAGAAAAGATCGCATATAGGAAAGAGAGCTGATTTGCTCTGGTTTGCAAAGACACTTGCTGGTAGGGAAATTCAAGGGCAGATATTAAAACCACTCCTACTGAGACAGGCCAGCAATTTGCTCACTTTTAATGCTTCTTGCACACCCACTTTTATGTTCCCTGTAGATCCAGGCTGCAAGAGGAGGCAGCAGTGGGATGTCGCCGTGCAAAAGTGGCCCTCTCCTCCTCTTCCAGCTTATGGCCACCACTTCATGAAATCTGGACCACAGCCAGCACTTCTCTTGCAACCAGCTTGACATGAATGGATCTGCAGCACGGTGGGAAATACAGCTCCAAAGATGTCCATCCATTGCAATTACCTGCAAATTTAACTTCTATGTTGACTCCATCTAGTTCATCCAAATGTCTTTTTTGGTTGTAAGTTGCCCATACGTTAAGTGAATAATTTTTATAATGCTCTAATGCTGCCTTTGCATTCCATTTAATCCAAACCAGATGTTTTTTAATAATGAGCTTCTTTTATTTAATTCTTTAAAACTGAATTCAAAATGGAGCACTTATTTTGTTAATTACTTAAGTGCTTGTTTGATTTGGCAGATCTAAGCACGCATTTAAAAGCCTTACCGAATTAACTGTGTATCTGAAGGACAAGTACTTGCACATTAACAAACACTACATTACAGAAATGACCTCATTAAAATTTCAACATTAAATAGTTCTCTTTAAAATAAAATTGATTTTATTTCATGCTAGTTTATGTATTGATCACAGTCACCAGAAATATGCTAACCGCTCACCAGTATTAAAACTGATTGAACAATTAATTTTCAAGCAATTTGGATTTTGCAAAGCAGCTGTTTCACTGATGAGTACTTGTCTTTAGGTATTTGGATGCTGCAAATAGCCACCAAAATTAAAAAAATATTGCTCAAGAATGACTTACAGCACAAAAGTTTGAACAGATCAGCATGCGGTAAGACTTCTGAAATTATCGGAATTCCTGAAATTTTATGCCTCTAGCAGATACTTGCACAAATATTCATGAAGCAAATTCAGCACTTTTTGTTTTCATTTACACCCAAATCAAAGGAGTTAGTGGTTTTTACATCCTTTGTGGTATGGAAAAAGAAAATTAATTAGAGCTTCGCTAACGTTATGAAAAGCCTTCACTGGTGTTGAACCAAGTTTATAGAAAACCTAGACCTGCCTAAAAATTTGTAGCTGGCAAAAGGATGGGATCAATTTTATTCTAAGTACAAAATATGAATTAAGAGTCAGGGCAATAATTACTATAGCATAGACAGAAAGACGTATCAATTCCTAGTCTCTGCCCTGCAGGCAGTATGGAAGTCCCTACAGAAACAGGCCCTTCACCATTACTCTAAGGGACTAGCTGTGGTGACAGCCTTCAAAAACACTGTCGAAAAATGATTTTCACGGAGTAGGAAGGGTAAAAACAATTATCAATCCTCTGAAGTTTCCCCAGCTCTTGATTATCTATTTATAGCCCGACCCTCAAAACTGCTCAACTTTAATCCTAATTTCCACAGGAGAAAACGGAGGATGAAGAATTGAGTGATTTATTAGAGGCTGGTGAGGGAGCCCTCAGGGAGTGGGGGACTGAATCTGGAAATGCCCTATTTCTTGCACTAACTGGATGACATCTCAGCTTAAAATCAGATACTGAAAAGTTCAGATAAAGACATTTCAGGATGAAGCTGTCAAAAAAAGCAGCACTGTAAAATTCTGGCTGTAAAATGAGGAAAAGGAAAAGAGGAAAAATTAGGAAAGCAGCAGAGTATTCTTGCTATAAAGACATCTGGATGCTCCACTTTCCCTCACCATGGCTTCTTGATGCTTTTACTGTGTCCAGTCTTTTGCCGGACTTTACAAAATGTTCCCAGTAAATCCCTTATTTTCTTCTAATGGATGATTAAATATGCGAAGACAGACACTGCTGTATTTCAAATTCTTAAGTGCAACAAGTGGAAAATGCCTTGTTTAAAAAGGTAATTGAAGTGAGCTCTGTTGAACCCCAGTCATTACAGCTCACGCTTACAGAACTAACGTGTTACGCAGCAAGGTTTATTAATTCGCATTTACTAGTGGTAAGTGGTTTTATTTTCTGTTAAGACTGGTGCAGGCATTAAAAACACCAAGTTGTAATACAGGAAAGCACGAGCGCTCCTTCCTGGAGATTAAAATAAGAAGTTGGCATCATTCAACGTGAGAAAATAAGGGATAATGCGCAACTCCCGGCCCTGAACCTGCCTCCCTGCTTTCACTCAAGGTTTTACTGTCACTACAACCTTTGAGGAGCAGAACACAGCATGGAGTATAACCTTGCAGATATCATGCAGATATTGGGTATTCATTTCTACCTGAAATACTCAGACAAGACAATTTAGTCTCAGAGTTACACAAAAAAAAAATGGAGATGTTTGAGTGTGAATGGGAGATATGTGAATGCAATCACAAATGGCCAGTTCTTGTGGCTCTGCTTTTTATTTTACTTTCAAATTATGTTTCTTCACTATCAAGAAAATATTGAATCTAGATGAGATACTACCAAATGCCACTTTACTATTTTATCAAATATGGGGGCCTAAAGCAAGGCAGAAACTCGTTAGTGAGAGTTTTGGTGCATTTTTGCTGATTCCAGAAGCTCTAGGTGCTGCACCTTCTGCTGTCTCCTTGTCACAAAACCAGGCAAGCATAGCAAATTTAAGTAGATATAAATAAATCAATGTCCCGTGTTTTTGAAACAGCACATTTTGCTGCAGCTGAAGGATAGTTTCAGGGGTAACAAACAAATGTGGCACCTCTCTGGATGAATCTGTTATGCGGTAATAAAGTTGGATCCAGTTTTAAGGAAAGGAAGGGAAAAAAAGCCTATCGGTGAAGAACAACTTCGAAGCCCCTTTTTACTAAATGAGAACAATAAGATAAGATGAAGACAGATTGCAACACCAACCTGAGCCTTTGTAGATGTCCATGTTAGCAGGGCATGACAAGCAGAAAGGAAAGAAAATTATATATTCATTAGTTTAGCTGCTGTATGATAATATTGCGAAGAAAAAAAAAGCAGAAAATCTGCTTAAAATAAAATTGCCACAATGTAAGGTTGCATTCAATTCTTCAATGTCCCCATCTTTCAAAAAAAAAAAAAAAAAAAAAAAAAAATCCCTTAAGCAGAAATCAGGCATTTATTTGTGAGTGAATGAAAAGCACGACTATGCTGAAGAATAAAGCAGAGCTCATTCAGCTTCATCCAGCAATCCGCTGGATTTTGTAAGTGTGTCTCACAATCAAAGCCTTAGGATAATAAAAAAATTTTAAAAAAATCTATGAGGCTTAACCTGAAATCTGGGAAGAACCCCCACAATTACGCAATATCAATCAGATACGAAAGGCTTTCAGACATTTAAATCTTAATTGGGTGGCGCTGTCTCTAGCGAAGCCTGCAGACGACAAGCAGAAGGCGTGCCAGGCAGCACGCGGCCGGCTGGCCTCTATCAGGTGGGACCCCATCTCCAGGAACACCATCAATAACTCCAAGTAGATTTCGCTACGGAAAAAAACAATTAAATGATAAAAATGCGGTAACGTGGGCATACAGCGCCTGCACATCCCACAGACAAGGAGGGCTGTGCGGGGGTGGCCGACACCGAGATCTCCAGGGGTTCACCGGCAGTGCAGGAGCTGCACTATTTAAGTCCGTATCGAATCGTCCTGCAGGCAGCCGCGCTGAAACAGCACGGACAACACAAACGCCAGCTTTCGCTAACAGAGCCCGGGCAGCCCGGCGCTCCCGCTCCTCTCATCCGATGGAAACCCCAAACGAAGCCCACCCAGGCGCGCGCCAGGAGCCGTCGGGCTTGGGGGACACGGGGCTCCTGAGCGAGCCTGCGACCGCCGCCGTCCTCTGCCCAGCCAGCCTGCGCTCCCGAACCAAATCACAGCCTTTCCGTAGGTCAAAAACCTGCCCGGTGCGACACGAGCGAGTGATTGCTAGATCCAGAAGCCAAGTCATCCGTCACATGAAATGAAATAAATGCCGGTACTAAACACAAACAGTCCCAAAGAAGCACTTTCTTTGTAGGCATCTGTACAATAGGCAATTTAAAGAAAAGACCATCAGAGCTTACTGCTAAGTTAAAAATGATGCCTCGGAGACAAAGTTTCAGCCCTAGTCTTTCTTTTAAGAGATTTTAAATCATTTCAAGGTCTAAAACCTTCAAATTGATATTCTATCAGTTTATTTTCACGTCTTAAGCAAGAATGAATTAGCGTGGCAGAGCAGTCACACGTTTGTCCTTACATAGTATGATCTTGGACTGACAATTTTTCCACACGAGATTTAAAACCGGTTAGCCAACAAGACCAATTTGATCGATGGCACTATAGACAAGAAATAGAAGAGACAGGGAAGTGTCAGGCAGTTCAAAGTTATGTTTTCTGAAACACTTCCATGAGACTACACCAAAGGCTGGAAGCAGAGAGAACTACAAACTGCTCCTGGGGCTGCCCGCAGTCACAGCAAGAAACAGTCCAGTTTGAGATTCCTGCAAAAGCAGGAATAGAAATGCAAACCACCTCGTAACCTGATTGTTTCATTAGGATGAGACTGTCACTCTCTCCCGAGTCCGCTCAGCAGCAGGTCTGATTCCTCCTTAGCAGCATCCGGACAGAAACGGATGCTCGTAGGGAGAGCAGGACAGACGCTGATGGATGAGTGATAGATCCCACAGCTTCAGAGCTCGGAAAGATCACCCACAGCCTGATTTGTAACTGGAGCTGGAAAATTTTTCTTAGAAGAGCAAGTTACTGCAGAAGCCAGGATATTTGACAGCCTGTTGCATCGCATATTTGTGGTAGCTGTCTTACTGCCAAGACAGGCAGATGTTAGTACTGTGTTTAGATGCGGCATTAACTTGAGCAATTTTCTCTGTATAATTACAGGTAACGCAGACCTCCTAGCAGTGCTGCTGAGAGGCCAGCCTCATGACAAGGCAGCTGAATTCACAGATTTGAAGGCAGCTACAATCACACCACTGCACACTTAGAAATTCTGCAATTGTTACAATCTGACAGTTTTTATTGATATTTCTTATAGGAGGATCCAGATGGAAAAGATTTAGGCACGGAAGAGCCGAGTTTTCTTTCCCAAATGCATACGTTCAAGAAAAGTGATGTGCTGCAGAGAGAAACCGTGCTTCTACCTGTGACCGCTCCCCAGCAAGAACATCCATATTTAATAAACTAAAGGCTCCCTTGAGCCAAAAGTTAAATTCTACCCAACCTACTTCAAACATCAGAGTGCACGTATACTATCCCCTGAGCCAAAAGATAAGAGGGAAGTGCTTCTGAGCCACTACCTTGCGGGGTAGCTGGTGTCTCTGTAGTTCTGGGTATCTTTCTTCTGCATTTCCATTCCTTTCTTTCAGAGCAGGGAACATATATTTTCAGATTCCTACATTTCGGTCATTGGCCCGTACTTTGAGGTTAAATGCTTTACACGGACCTGTACAAATTACATGAACCAATGGAAAGTCTTCTACTGACTTCCACTGTTTGGGTCATGCTGTAGCAGGCAAGAAACATCTGAACATTTATAGGCATATCACTAAAATTTAGAAAAAAATAAAGTATTGATCATGGCGAATTTTTGCTGCAGTACCTATTTATTTAAAATGTACATCAACAGTGCCTACATATATTGCTGGTTAATGAGAAGCTATATAAAAACCAAATAGACGTTTTTGGAATAAATCTGACCAGGAATGACTGCATAACTCTACACATGCACCTGCCCATGCTCCGCAAACACCAGCATCTAGCGCATAGTTATGTTTCCTTTGTACCTTGCTTTTAAGGAGTTTAGGAGTGTCTAACTACTGGAACCCTACCAGCAAACAGAACTCCTTATTTGTTCATGTACCAGTGGGTAACATACCCCGTAATAACCACCACCAGTGCACCAAGTCCTGCTCTGTACCACTGCAGCATTCAGGAAGGGTATGTCAGGGCACGAGTGATTCAGCAGTTCTCACACCTCTGCCATTCCCCGGAGCACCACCTTCACGCATCCATGATTCTGGAAATAATGGAGTGAAAAAGGCTGTTTCCCAAAACAGTAAGTAAAAGGAGAAAGTAGAAAGCAAATGCATATGGAGACTACGCAACACAGCTGTGCTTTGCAGTGTGTCGTACACACAAACCGCTCTACCTGAAACCTTTCAGAGAATTAAATAATGCAACAGAGCAAAGAGCATGTGGTATAAATTAGAGGACACAGTAATTTAAAGATCATGCAAAGGGTCTAAAAGAAAGTATTCACTCAGCCCATAGCAGATGAGAAAGAGAGGAAAACTAAAAGGCAGAGTCAAGAAACTGAAGTTGAGTGACAGATCTGAAAGGAACTGAAGAGTCAAAGAAACAAAGAAAAGGGAAACACCATTACTCATCACAGGAACCACACACAGAAACCCCAACACTAAAACGAGTCAATTTACAATAGAGGGAACAGTAGGAAATGAAAGATCACCAATGGGGTGACGGAAAGAAAGGCAAGACAAACTTTTTGTGATGGGCACTGGCTCGGAAAGGTTGGCCAACAAGGAGGGCAAACTTGAAGAGACACTTGAAATAACTTCTGGGTCAATGGGGTTATTTAGGAATGATGGAGACAAGATTGCCCAGCATTCTTCAGAAGATGCAAGGCGAGAGAGCTGGAGGAGGAAAAGGAAAAAAAAAAACAGTGAACTGCACAGCAGTCAGATAAACTTTTATTCTTGGAAAAATATTTTCCTACAGATATTATCTATAAGCAGCAGAAAATAACAAGGAGATGAGTAGCAGGCAGCATGGGTTTGTCAAGAACAAACTGTGTGAAATCATTCTGATGTTCTTCGGTAACAGGATAACAGATGCTGTGGATAGGGATGAAATGGCAGGTATTATGTTGACTTTAGTAAGCCTTTCACACTACCTCTCAGGCTAAGAAAATATGGTCTGGGTGAATCCAATACTCGGTGAGTACAAAGTACGTTGGAAAATCATACTCTGAATAGTTAATAGTGTAAAATGGGCAAGAAACCTCACGCATGGCTCTACAGAGCTTTACATTCTGTATCCAGTCATATTCCTTGTTTTCACTAATTTGGGGCTGATGGATTGAAAATTATTCTTACCGACTCTGCAGATGCTTCCAAGGCAAGAGGGACAGTGAGGCAACAGGAGGACAGGAAGAGAATTCAAAATGGGCTTTATGAATTGGAGAAATGGACTGAAAAAATGGGTTGAAAGAGAAATACAGAACTACAGCAATAAGAGATCGACCAGTCAACAGCGCGACGACAGGATGAGAGACAACCAGCCCCTTAGTGGTAACACTGCCCTGGTTCCAGAAGTTGTAGAGAACCGTAAAGAGAATGTGATTCAATAATAACATAAAAAGACAAGACAAATGTAGAGTTCGTAAAACACTGAAGTACCATTTCAGCTATGGCACGGATTTAGCTTGGGAAGCGTGTCCAGATGCGTGCACCCAACTTCATGAGGAATTTGAAGGATTTGAACCAACTGAGAGCCAACAGATGACAGTAAGATTAAGAAGACCAGAATCAAATTGCCAAGGTGAGCGGTAGCATTTCCACTGTTGCTTTACAGGTAAACATTTAAAACATCAGCATAATTAGTGACAATCTATACCATGGCAGGTCTGTCAATGAAGCATGGTATCATTGTCAGATAAAATAGCAATACTGAGTCATAAAAAGAAATAACTCTTCTGTATCATACCAGATGCAGAGTAGCAGAAAGATACCTGAGAGAGCTTTAAAGAGATATTCCAGCAGCTTGAAACCATCTATCTGCAGCATCATTGAGCTCTGTGCTGGCTAATTCAGTGCTGCCTTGAATAAATCACAGACTGCCAGACTGTATCTTGGAAACCAGGGACTCTCTTATACCTCATACTGGAATAGGGCGGTGAAATTACCATTATATTAAATATTAACAGCACTGTTATCGCACTGTCTACAGTGCTAGCTCCTCCTTGTAAAAGTAACATTGACAATGACAGTGGTTAAAGAAACCCAGAAAAATAATTCAAGGTCTGAAAAGCTTGCCTAAAAGTAACAAAATAAAGAAACCTACCTCTTTCGTTCAGGTGCGGGGTGGGGAAGAGGAGACTCGACCATTTTTGGGAATATACAGAGAGGATTTCTCTTAGAAGAGCTCTTTTTAAGCTAGCAGTTAAAGATATATGTTCCCAAGACTGAGAGTTGTAGTTAGACAAATTCATATTCAAGTTATGAAAAAGAGGGAACTTTTCAAGCATGAAGGAAATTAATTACTGGATCACCTTATCCAGGGTAAATCCTCCTTCAGAGGAAGTGTGTGCCAAGGTGGGGTGCCTTTCTACAAACCTGCTCCAACTCCACAGGTAGGCAGGGATTTGGCTGCAGTCACGTAGCTTATGCTATACAAGAGGTCAAAACAGACCACCATCATCATCATCATGGTATACACCTAGTCTTAGGATCTCTGAATGAGGAACTCCACAGAAGACCTCTAAATCACGTATTAATCGTTAAGTGAGCACCACATTTCTTAACCCATACTACATACTTAAAATATAAATTGTACATTAAATTTGAAGGGATGCCTGTGTGGATTTTACACACATTTTGAGAGGTTGTCAAAAAAAATAGTTCTACATTATGGACCAGAAGTGTATTGGAGTTCAGCCAGTCCATGTGTCATCCGATAAATGTTGATCACACAAAGATGACAATATTTTATTTACTGCATCAGCTCTAGCTACTAAATCGTAACCAAGAGAGGAGCTGGAATTGAGAAGAGAGAACACTTTTTAGCTAGGTCATGATGTTGCCAGTAGCATGCACGATGGAGGAGGAAAACAAAAAAAGCAATCATTTAAATAAAGCAAACACTCTCTTGGCTACATCTGTTCATCACTGACTTCTGCCATTTCTCAACTGTAACTCTGCTGTGGGTAAAATAGATGGCATACTTGGAAATGCAAGTTGGACTCTCCTGCCTCTGGATAGAGGTTTCCAGGTCTTTGGTTTGCTTCTCAGCCAACGGCTCCTGCTGGTTTTTATTACTAACACCCCTTGCTTAGCAATGCATCCGTGTCCCTCCTGACACAGGTCAGTGTGTGGTACCTGGCACAGGGATAAGTGTATGCATGGACATCACTAAGAATAAATATGAGCTGATTGACAGGAAAGTGAAAAGAAAGAAAACAGAGAACATCTGTAATTGCATGTGAGCAAAGAAGGGCAAATATTCACTGTACAGAAATGCATTTCAGTGAAAAGAAGAAAAAGAAGAGAAATGTGGTAACAAGGAATAGTGGCAGTGACACAAAAGGGGTAAAGGCAAGGAAAAGATAAAGGAAAATACTAGAGGAAGAGGCTCTCTGTGTTTTACAAACACTTGACAAAGTACAACACAAAGCAAAACACGTCTGAGGCAGGACAGAGGCACGTGGAGAGGCAATGCCGAAGTTAGTTTGCAATAGGAAATAGATGGAGCCCTGCTGGGCTCTACTTCAGTTGTTTCTTTGTGGTTTGGTGAGTCCTGTAACAGCTTCTGATTACGTGAGACACGTGCAAAAGATCAGAATACTTGGAAAAGAAGCAATGTTTAAAAGGCTAATGCTTTTATACCTATCAACTGACAGTTTAATATTGACATTAGTGCCATCGTTTGCTCTACATATGAAAAATAGACAAGGCTCTCATGGTTATTTTCAGCTTATTGTACAAAGTTGCTTTTGGAAATCTTTCAGCGAGCAATGCAGGCGTTAGAGTCAAGCTCCGTCCGCTTTGTATCAAAGCTTCTTCCACAGTGTAGCCGCACACCAGCGTGTAGGGTCCAGGCACATACGTTTCTACGGTTGCTTTAGGCCTGCTGAGCCAACAGACTATGCACACAAATCCTCCTTGCCCATGTATGCTGAACTGGGAAACAACCCACATTACATTACCTTTTCATTTAGACTGATAAATAACTTAGAGGTGAACACTAGACAGCAAGGAAAGTAACTGCTCGCTCAAACTTGCTTTTAAAAATACTTAAGCATGGCATTAAATTTCTCTCAGTGTTTATCATATAGACATCAGACAGTTTGCAAGTAACATTTTTAAGCGCCAAATGTTGACAGGGCTAGACTGTGAAAGACCGACATACAGCACATCATTGTTTCAGATGGGTATAGAGAAATACACCCTGGGTAGAGATCACTAAAATCCACTGCATTTGGTATAAGTAATAGTTTGGGTTGGTTTTGGTTTGGGGTCTTTTTTTTTTTCAGATGGTATAATGGACTAATCCAGCTGCCTTCTGTTACCTTCTATTATATCAACAAAAATTATCAGAGAGGAAAAGTGCCAAACAAATTCCCTCTTGTGCACCATGGAGATGATAAAAAAACCCAATAAACTGAGTAACACTGGTATTTCTGCTTGTGTATATTTAGACATGAAAATATTTTTCTTAATAAAACCAAAAGACATTACAATTTGGAGGAAAACAGAAGCCTGAGTTAACACGTTTCCCTCTTAAATGCCATGAACAATGTTTCTCAAGCATAATGACTGACCTTCTAACTCGGGCGAATGCTGGACACATCAATGATGCCAAACGAGGTTTATCACCGTGACGGTCAGCAAAACTCAGGATATTCAAAATAAACAACCTGAACCATGAAATTTATGCCCCTCTTTTCCTGCCTGACTTCCTCATGTTGGACAGAGGGCTCTGGACCAGGACGTGCTCCTGTTAAACACAAGGAATGTGAGCGGGCGGCTGCGGTGCGCTGCCAGCCGGCCGGCCCTTCATGAACATCTCCGAGTTGAGATTTCCCACACAAAAGAAAAGGGGATTTCTCTTCCTCACTCATCCAGAGAAAATGATTACGGCTGTACCTGAACACCACAGAGTGAAAACAACGCAACTAAGGAAAAAGCCTTATCACACACCGGGCAGGAGCTGCATGGTTTTACACAACTTGCAGAAGACATCAGAGATGTCCCCACTGCTGGCACTTGAGATTTCCACCCAAAACCAGGAACGTGTACTCAGAAATGCCATCTCTCCGGTGCGGAAAGCCATCAGAGCCACCCAGCACTGTCGTTGCAGCCCCTCAGATCAGGCGCAAAAGCAGCAGCAACTTGAAGATGTTGGCACGTACAAAAGAGTATGAGGAACCACGGCGTTCGCATGGTCAACCTGAGAGAAAGGGGCCTCAATTCTCCTACCTGCCTACTGGAAAAGATGCTTTGATGCTTTCCACAAATTACAGTCTTCAAGTTTTTTGCACTCCTGGTGTCAACAAGACACATCACCAGTGGGGAGGACTGGGGCAGAGAAAATGCCAATAACTGACACTGGGGCAGAGAAAATGGCAATAACTGACACTATTTTAATGGCTGTGCTTTTAAGACCTCCTGAGGATGAGGCTAGATGCCACAGTGGGTAAAATACCCCTTTCCTTGGGGAAAAATTATGGAAGGCTTAAAGAAAATTAGGTTAGGTACTGAAGGAAGACCCCAGTGGTCTCCAGCACAGGTATGTGTAATGGCAGCTTTAAAATACAGAGAACAAACCAGGATACAATAAGATAAGATTATCTTTGCTGGGTGCAGTAATACATGCAGTCAGACTTCTTCATAGCATATCTACTTATAACAAATGACATTTTTAACAATTCTAATGATAAGAATGCATGCTTTTGTTAGGAATTAGCCCCCTCAGTCTGAATGCTTACAGGAGTCTATCTTTCTTGGTGTTCTCAAAGCAATGTGATACTAAGCATTCAGACTTGTCTCTGCTGTGTTGTCTCTGTTGGATTGTTTTCTTTGTGAAATTCCATTTAAATGTGCTCTGGGTGCAGCAGAAACAAACATACCTCAGGATAAGTTACGGGCAGTTAGACTGTACTCAGCACAGCTCAGCAAGTGAACACAACATAGTTTTACCCACGCAGCATGGCATGGCACCTAACCACTGCTGCCGAGAAGCAGAGGACTTCACTGACGTGACCCCATTTCCTCTCTACCGATGACATCACATTGCACCACAAACAAGCCAACGTCTGCGGGCATCTCTGCAGGATGCCATGCTGCAAAGTACAGACAGAGCAATAGCAGAGCGGGGAAGTAAGCATGTCTCCAGTGAGGTTGTGTTCTCCATCGGGCTGGCATGGCAGCAGAGAGGCGAGCACTCATCCGACATGGCAGAAATAACGGGGCCATTCCCACACGTGCTGTACAGCATGCACGCAGTTATTCTTCTTCTCCATAGCTCCACTCCATCAGCAGAATGACACGCAGCAGTAATCCACACCCAGGCCTCTGGCAGCACCTAACGAACTTGAGAAACTCTTGAAGGAAGAATTAGTTTGCTCCTGTTTCAATAGCTCTTTCCATCTGAAAAGGGCATTGTTGTATAGGTTGATTAGCTAGGAAGATTTTTCCTTATAGTCAGCCTCTATCTCCACTCTTTTAATTCCACCCCATTACCCTTGCTACACCCCTGGGCCCCATACTGTATAACCACTGTCTTTCTTTGATATTTACACCCTTTACGCGTTCAGGAACTGTTACGAACCCCCACAGACACCGCTCAGCCCCAGATGCCTTTTCACACCAGTATTTGGCTCTTCCCACTCCCCTAGCAGCTGGATAATACAGCTGGCGTTAAATACAGCACAAACTCCCACTCGGAAACAGCCTGGGCAGCACAGAGGGGCTGCATGGCCCCACCTCACACAAGCCCTTGAAGTCTTTAACGTAAGCACACACAGGTTTATCCAGAGTTTGATGGAAAACAGGAACATACTATTCAAACACCACATTGCTTGCTCTCCCCTGGCTTCTTCGCTCATTTACTGTGTTCTTCCCATGGATTAAAGGAGAAGGCAAGCTCTCTATCTAAGTTTATTACACAATTCAGTTTTATATCAGCATATTTAACTTGTTTACGCGGAACTCTGCTGCCTTAGCAAAGAACCATTGAGCTGAGTCTTACGGGATTAAGTTCAATATTTTCTCTTAATTGGGCCACACTGGCTCCTAGGATGCTCTGTGTTGCTTTTATCTGCATCCTCCCACAAACTGGAATTGTGTATCTCAATACTGCATAACTGTTTTTACTCTTCTCTGAGATAAACCTAAGAAGATTAGACTAGTCGGCTTCTCTTAGGTTCCTGCAGATTATCACGTGCAACATAACTGCCCCCCATGTACGCGTCCCTTATCTCCCTCCAACACTTCCCAGTTTTGAATGTTTCTGATTATATGATAGAGCCTGAAAAATAGCCAGGGTCTCCCTCTGTGTTTTGCTCTTTCTAAAAATGCACTCGTTTTCTCATTCTTTCCTTCACCTGTTCCTTCTTCAATATACCATTTGGGACAATAATGTGAAAGCATTTATTGCAATCGTTGTTTGATATATATGGGCTGGTTTTCCAGAATCACTTGGTCCGCCAAGCATCGAGATTCATCATAGCACTTGATTTCAGAAACCTGGAGGCAAGGAAACATGCAAGATTTCCTGGAAGTCAGAAGAAATCCAAGGACTAGCCTCTACTGCCTAACCTAGCTCTCCTTAGGCTGCAGTATATTTCTCTGTAGAAATTACGATTATTTAATATGTACAGGAAGAACAATGTGAGGCTAAAATGCAAGTGCCCCAAGGCACCTCAGAAACTTTAATCATACTTTCAGATGCAATCGAGCAGTGGGAATCTAAGTGTCAATGGGACTTCACCCTGGGGACACATTTGTGCCAAAACGCCATCACCCTGCCTGGGCTCCCACACTCCTGCCCACATCAGGAAGGTCAGCCGGCTGACGGGTATTTTATTCGTGTTAAATCTTTATTCAAAATGTACAGCCTTGTGTATGTAGGGCACAGAAGTTCCTGCAGGAGAAGTAGGTCAATGAGTTGGCCTTCAGTTCAGCGGGAGGTAACTTCTGAGAGCAGACACCGTAACGTGAGGCAGGGAAATTATGGCTGTCTCAGGACAATGCAAGCCAATGATGGAGACTGCCCAGATCAGCCAGGGGAGATCCCAGCCTCCGGCACAGCGGCACCGGAGCTCTCAGATATCGATTCACACCAGCAGGCAAGGACTGGGACAGCTCAGTCGCCAGTTCAGCCCAGGATCCCTGGGGATCAAGGGTCTTCCTGAATTATTTATGTGGTTCAACACGTGATCTTTGGTCTTTAGATTATCTGATTCCACTCAGCCACCTCCATAATATATATTTTTTTCCTGTTTCATCTTTTGCCCCACTTTCCCAGTGAAACTTAATTTTCTCTCTTCCTTTTTTTTGTTCAGCCACATGCTGAATCCCAGATAACTGTCCCTTCTTAGAGGAATATATATAATAGGTGTCCACTTTCCCAATAGCAACATCTAATAAACGCACAGCTTAAAATCACAAATACTAAAGATAAAACATTCTTGAATAATGTCAATATAAATTTCCAACTCGTTCAATACAGTATTAGTTTCAGTATGACAAAGTCTTGTTTTAAAACAGTTATTTACAGGGTTTTCATCAGGTTACCTGGGATATTATTTCACTGTGCATAGCTCTCTTCTCCTTGATATTCAGCCTAAACCACCTCTGAAATCAGAGCTGAAAAACATCTTGGTTAATTTGATGTTTTAAGTGTCAGTACAATTTCCAGAAAGTACAAGAATTACAGAGGTTGAAAGAATCACTCCAACTTACACCTCAGCGTTCATTCATAATGAGTTTTAAGATATCCTTTGAGGACAAAATGTTTTAGCCCCAAGTTTCAATAAATGTAGCTTTGAATTTGGGTGACCACTCATGATTACTTGCACTCCTGTTTGAACAGCTTAAGTGACCGTCACCATGCTACTGGTTGCTGCTGTCTCAGCGGCAATAGTCTGCTCCCAGTCATGGTGCTGTAGGTGGTTTACAAACCCCTTTTCTTATTCTGGGCTGTGAACAGCAGCGTGCACGCTGTCAGCGACGCAGCCCCCAGGAGAAGAGAGCTAACTGCTGAAGGACGGTGGGACCGTAAACCCTCTCTAGATCGTCACGTACAGCATGTCATTAATATGCTCCAAGTACTGTAATTTCAGAGGCAGAAGAAAAGGGAGTGATTCCAAAACTGGTGCGGGGGCTAAAAAGCACTTTCGTTTCGATTTTCACTGTGGGAACACGGAGTTATGGAGGAGCCAGTAATTACCAACTTGCGTGAGACATCATTTGTTTTGTAACTGCTAACTTATCATCTTGAGCGGACTTCTGTCTCTGCAGCCCTCCAAGAGACACCTACTGTAAGCTCCACTAATTGGTCAAGCACAAGAACTGCTGTCAAAAATGTGCTCAGTAGGCATTTTCTTATAAAAATCTATCAGAATGTCAGCTAGAAGTTTAGCCCTCAGAGATAAAAAAAATGGGAAAGGAATTTACGAGTTTGACAGGATTTTACTGTAAAAGTTAAGGGAAGTGATGATGGTTTGGGAGAGACACGCAAGAGGACAACTGATTGCTGCAAATCCAGTACAATTATATTGGGGTCAGCCACTGGCAAGGCACCTGTCTGAGGTTTAGCATTGCACTAATGGAAGGCAGTGATTTCCCAGACATCACTCTGACATATTTTAACACAGAAGGAAATGGTCAAACAATATTTGGATGCCTCTGTGAGGATTTTTCTATTTTCTACAGACTTTCTATGAAAAATGAATTCAGACATATTCAAACACTACATTTGCAGAGTCTTGTAAGTTGCCAATAACTGAGAGCAGTGTTTGGGTGTGCCAATTTTTCTGCCATGCGTATCTCCCTGTCAAAAATACAAGAGGTTCAGTAATACAAAAATACAAGAAAATGCAGCTGCTCTTATCGAAGTTAAGACATTTGGCCAGTAAAGACAGCACTGTACTTGTTCAAAAAACCATAGTGAAATGGTTCAAAAAAAAATGTTTTGGGCCATAAACATGGCCAAATCCACACTTGAGGACACATATTTACAGAAGAGCTCACTGCATTGCAAACAAGTAATAAACATACATAAAAAGGTTCATGCATTAATGCAATTTCTTGCATTATACAGAGATCAAGCCACCTCTGCAAGAGGAGCATGCAGTCACATTTATTTCCAAAATCAGTTTAATGCTAAGCTGCAATCTCATTTACCTAAAAATAATGAAACAGGAGGAGGAAAACCACCCAAAATTATGATTAAAATGAAGAGAAAAGAATATTTACCAGATGTTCAGGCTCTCCACCTACCCTTTATCTTTCTTGATGTCTGACACTTTCTTTCATTTTAAAAATGCATTAATAAGATCATGGATCATAACAATAAAACTGGTGGTATTAAAACCCTCTAATTTAGGCTTCTAGTTAAGGCATGTTATAGGCATTCACCTCCTTCCATTGGCTATAGAAGCGTGTCAGCCTCCCAACTTTAAAGATTAATGAGAATACATCCACAGTATCTTTTCCTTTTTTTTCTTTCAATTTTCCTTTAACCTCCAACTTACCCTACCCTAGAAGCTAAGCCATTCCTATTTCTTTTTCCCTTGTCCTGCTCAGCACTCTAGTCCCATACTTTAGCTAGTCCTATACATTACTGCTGTCAACGATGAGCTCAGTGAGCTTACTTCTTCTATTGACACTGGAAGATGCACATAGAAAATCACATGGGAAGCAAAAATACTCAGCTATCTCCTTTTTCTCCATCTCATTCTTACCTGAGCAACACATCAGGGAAAGTCAGGAGCTGCTAAACAGCCTTACTACAGGTAATTACCCACTCATATAAACAATATCGCTTCCTGCCCTTTCTATCCCCTCCTTGGTGTCTTCCTACAGGAATAAGCAGCCAGCCCTACACCCGTGGTAAATTAGGTGCTTAGTTTTTGTTTAACTCTTGTTTAACCAGATGCGAGATCCCTGGGTTCATCCTGAAAATGTAAGAAATGCCATGCCAGGAAGCTGATGAGGTTCATCAACCATCCATATTTAGCTTTATGGTAAATGAAGGAGGAAGGGGAGCAGAAAGAGGAACTGACAGCTGAAGAACCACCTATACACTGGGGGAAAGGACCTGTATTACTCGTGCTACATCAATCATGGACAAGATCAGCTAAACCATGAGTAAAAATGACACTGAAATAAATAATCATTAAGACTTTTGAGGAACTGGAAGAATGGCGAGATCACAACAGCCTTTGCCAAGCAGGACACAGGCAGAGGCAAGGAGGGAACACATGGAAGAGAATGTAATGAAAAGAGCTTACCAAAACCAGGAGTCTCATGAATTGTCAGACTAACATCAGCGGGGATATCATCTTAAAATGGTATTTGAGAGAAGGTAAGGTAATGCTTTAAGGAACTAGAGAGGGAAGTTTTGTCCATGCATGGAGGCGGTGTGGGACATGGCCCAAGGGGAAGAGGGGAGCAAGGTGAGGCCGACGTGGGAGGTAGCACAACCATATAGCGCGTCCCGAGCAGCAACAGGGGTTCACACTGGAAGGAGGTAGAGGCACGGACAAGTTCAATGGGCTGATGTAGCCAAGGAGAGGCAGAGCTTGTGGGGCTGAGTGGGAGAGCTGTAATTCTTGCAAGAGGCAATCGTACATAAAAAGTTCTCATAGACAAATTGCCAAACCCCTTGCAGCACGTTCTGCGACTCCAAACGAAGAGATGCTTTTCTGCGCCTTACAGTGGTCCTGCACGGGCGCTGGGGGGATTCTTCTTTTCAAGGGAAGGTTTGAGTTCACACTCCTTTGACTCTTAACTCAGTTTACAAAACCACAATGGAATATTTTTTCCCTGATACAGAGAGCAGGAAGCAACAGAATTACAAGCTGGGCGAGATGAAAACTAACTACTGCATGCAAGATACCACCTCCGAGGCAGGAGAGGGGAAATATATGCAAACATTTCTTGCTTCTGCCAAGGATCAGCCAAATCTGCAGAGCTGGAGCCTGCTCTCATTTTCATTGGGGTTTTTTTGTAATCCTATTAGAAAATCATTCCTGACTTCCAATAGTGTGAGATATTGCAGAATTAGATCTAGAATATGTTAATGTCATGAGAATAACGATTACAAATCTTGGAGGTACTTTGCATGCTGCACAAGTACATCTTGGATTACAGGCTTCCTGAATCTGAATTTGTTTTCTGATTTTGATGCTTTTACTTGTGCTTTCTGGTACATATGCCACTATACTTTTTACTGCAATTATTGCAGTAACTACTTTAACAATTTTTAGTCTTTCAGATTTGATTTATTTATGGAAGACTTCTTTTTTAATTAAAGTTCTTAAAACTTGCTGCCAAGGACTCTGAAATTTAAGGATTTGATTTAAGCTACCAGAAAAAGGCATTCACGATCATATTGAGATCCCGGTTTCTTCTTTTCAACACCAAAGCGCAATTATATCTCTGTAATAGTTATGCTGAATATTAAAGGGAGCGATTATTACGGGGCATTTTAACTATCTGGACATTAAAAACCTAAAAGCACTAATCATAATTCCTTTGCCATATTAAAACATCACATGAGTAGAGCAGGAGCTGCACTAAAGCAATAGTCATTAATCAGTATTTAAAATAAGACTGTTGCCAAATTATCTCTTAGGCTTAATTTCCTTGAGCAGTATCATCCCACAGAGAGAAGTCTGGAGTATAAGCTGACATATTACTGTTCTTCCAGAGATTAGTCCACCATTGGCAATTGCTCACCTGCATTAGCTGGCCCCCGCAACACTGGTAGAACCTCTCCTCCAGCTTACAGAGGCACAAATGTCAAATTAAATACCCATCTGCCTTCCGAGCCAGCCCAAGGCTGCTCAGTAATGTAGGCAAAATTGAATGAGTTATTTTGCCCTAACTCTACAGGCTGCAAAATTGAATTTGGTGGCAGCAGCAGAGCTTGCTCCAAGAGAGGGCAGAGAGGACTGACAGCAGCCAGCGACAGTTTCGGGAGGCAAGGGTGGAAGGAGGGGAACGACTGTATTTTAGAGGCCACTGATTTGGGGCAGCTGGAGGAAGGGAGCATCCGTGCTTCCAAGCACCAGGGAATGCCAGTTCTGGCTCCTTGCAGAGCCCCTCCTGCCTGACCCTCATGCAACACCATCTCAGTCCCCTGTGCCCAAGCAGCTGGTGCCCACTCCCTCGGGCACAGGGAAAGCCCCCGCCAACTGCCACCGTCGGGAACGGCCCCCTCGCTTACGTCTGCAGCTTGCCCATCAGTCTCATGTTTTCACTTCTCTCCACGCTCCATACCGATGAAAAACCTGGCAAGAAAACCCTTAATAAAAAATTAGTAATCTAACCATTCTAATAAGAAAACCTCTACTAAGACTTAGAGGGCACAACGCTATAAGGGACAGCATATGGTCGTGCCACAGGTCTGTGCCAGGTTGGGTCAAACTTTCTGAAGTTATGAGCTAAGTGCCAGTAGCAAATTTTCCCACCTGATGGTGATGACGAACTTCTTCCCTCCCTCCTTCTAGCTGGAAATGTTCCCTGAAAAGGTACTTTCATCTGCAAAGGCAGAAGCCATGCGTCCCTGCCTGCTAGAGCACACTGCACCAGAGTACACGTGTACTACTTACCATACCATCTACACGTAGTGCTCCTGCCAGAGCACATCACTGGTGATTTGTGTTTGTACGGTGTTAAAAGCCTGAGGTTCAAATAAGAAACAAAAAAGCTGGTCTCTAATCCAAAGATGTTACGTACTATTTAATATATACATTGCACTGAGGAATAACTATATAGAGACCAGGAGTTAGCTGTCTCTTTGCTATGCCTTTCATAAGTTTGCTCCCTCCACTTATCCTCCTTTTTATGGGGCACAGGAGAGCTATCCCTCAGCTCGCCTGCTTTTCTTTCTTCCTCTCTTGTCCACAGCTAATTTTATCTCCCCCATGGCTTAAACTTATATTTTCAACAAGCACTTACACTGTCATATCTGAAGTGTTCCTCTCCAGCCACCACATTATTTTAGCTCATCTCACTCTCACTTCAGTTGTCCCCACTTTGCTCTGTCAATGACACCAGCGAGGAGCACTCATGTCTGAACTTCTGTTATACCTTTCTTTATGCCGCCCCCCTGGAATACTTAACTGGAATTAATATGAAATATCATTCCCTTTCACAGCTTTCAGTACTTTCTCAAGATCCACGCCTGCTGTAAGCCTCACCTCTCCCTCCTAAAAGCAGCCAGACATGACATCTAGGTTGCATGACTCCTGGCAATACTGGATGCTATTTATTGTACTTGTTCTTTCAAAAAATAACATTGCAAAAATGGCATCACCATCCCATTATGTCTACCGTTAACAGGCATGACCAAACAATCTCAGCACTACCACCCTTTTCATTGCTCTTTGATCCTTTCCCATTGTTTTATGATTTTTTATTTTTTTTTAACATTTGGTTCAATACTGATAGGCAACCGCTTTTGGGGAAAAAAAAAAAAAAATCTGTCTTATGTGTATATACAGCAACTACATCAGTGAAGGCATTACCATAAAACTGATAAGAAAGAGCGCTAAGAGCTAGTTCTCCTACTTTAATCCATTTATCCTACTGTGCCTTCCAGTAGTCAAAATGAAGATATGTCCATAGGACCCAGCAAAGAATCAAATTTACATACCACAATAAGACATGGAATAGTTACAACTGCAATTGCTTAAGGATAATTTAGCCTATTATCCCCCCTTCTGTCTTACGTTGAAGTGTCTGGGCTATTGGTAAGAGTTGATGCACCGAAAAAAAAGTATATTTTATGTGACAAACAGAAGAATGCTTCACTAATTTAGAAGAGTCATGAAGAATAAAAGGAATTGCAAATTAAAAAGAGAATGCAGTTGTTCAGGGGATTTGGATACTTGTGGTATTTGTACTGGGACCAAAACAATGCTTCTTTTAATAAAGCTGTCATTGTCACATATCATATAAACGGCTACTTTTCAGCCCAAAGCACCATACAAACAATGAACCCAATCTGGCAGTCATTACTTAGTCTTCACGCTCATTAGTTTTTTATCTAAACTAGTCCGATCTGATCAGATTTCCTCATCTGTTGTTTAGGCAAGGATCCGAATGCATTTTATCAGGGTATATCTGTTTGCCTTGCAAAATAGTTTAATGTCTCTCTAATACTCAGTATAAACAGCATTACAATATATAGGTTCTCTCTTGTAAAAGATGCACTTATTCCTCTGAAATTGGCTTTTACTTGCTGTTCAAAGGAGAAAAAAGTCCTGTGAAACACCTTTATGGTGAGGAATAAAAGAAGTGTAACTCTTAGGTAGCACATCTATAGTTTAGAAAGCGCCTTCATAATCATGGTCTCTTCTATTTCAAACTTGTTATCTGATCTGGAACACTTACTTCAGAAATGTCACTGCTATTTAGCAGCGAAGCCCTGTCTGGGTGTAGCTAAAACTTAGTGTATGAGTGTCCTTATTGAAACCCATTACCACACCAAATGACTGGGCTGTCTGACGAGAATCTGAGGTAGAAGACCAGAGGTGAAATGAATATGCAGACAGGACCACTGTTCCAGCTGCAGATAATTTGCCATTTAAGTGTATTTGAGACAGACAGATAGGCGAGACAGAACAGAGACACTTCCACTGACGTTGTTCATTTTGTGCTACTCTGCAGCCACATATTCCCAAATGAGTCCATCAAGTCTGACCTTTCAACATTCAGCAGCTTAGGGGCTAAGTGGGAAAAAAATGACAATGGTATTTTACAACAGGAAAAAAAGATGGGTTTTCTCCTAGATTTGCACTACTTATAAATGAAGACCTTTTTGAAAACTGTTTATGTGGGTCTTTGTCTTTATTATCTTTGAACTCACAGCTAGCATCCCCAAAGGTGAACATTTTCAGAGAACAAAAAGGACAAACTAATGGCTGAAAGCTCTTCTTAAACTTTTCTATGCTATCTGTTATAAATCTGTATATGTTTATATTTGCTTGCTATAAACTGCATTCAGTAATAGCATCCAGGCCATTAACTTGTTTATTTTTCCATAGGACCTCTAAGAAAATTTTTCTCCTAATTAATTTTCTCAGTGACCTCCTGGCCAGCAATGTGCATTCTTATTTATTTTTCATGTGAGCAAACATTCATGGATTTTATTTAATTACAAGGTGGAAAACATCACTCATTAAACACCAATTGCTAACATCTCTGCATTTCCCATGATGATACTCACAGTTGAATTCTTAAACTTATGTTTAATTTAAGGCTAAAGAGTGGCAAGGTTGAACACTAAGCATAAGTGAATGCATGACCAAATCCTTGGCCAAAGGGCAATACCAAACAGCCAGAGGAGGAAGGCATCTTCAGCTTCTACAAAGCTGCCCATTCAGTGAAACCAAACTGAACTGCTCTATTGGTTTCTGCACATTTCAACAGGATTTAAGTAATCTCAGTATCTTATATGTGTGTTTCCTTCCAACTGACCACTGGAAGTTCTTACTGAATTTATGAAATTTTTAAATGAGTGTATTTAGGACAATCGAAATAAGTACACAGTGTACTTTCAACCCAGCTCATCCTTTCTTTTTTTTTTTCCTTCTGATACCTTTTCTGTGTATATCCACGGACATCCTAATACACACACACATCTTAATTCAAAGCTTGTATTAAAATACTTCTTTAGTTGTTCTACTGAAAAACCTAAACTCTTCCCAGCAAATTACAGTTCATGCATCAGGAAATAAATACAAACATTTGCATTACCTGCCGAAAAGCAGCACAGCACAGCTCTGTAAGGCTTTAAATAAAGATGACACCTAGCTAGCTTAAATTTCTTCTTACAGACAAATAAATCAGGGGGGACTTACCTCAAGTCATGGAGATTCACCAGAGTGAGAGGTAAACGAGACTCGGTGAATTAAATTATTGAAGAAGTTTATCAAAACCAGGCTGAAATTATCTGGGGACCAGACAGTAACAATGTGACGGTTCCATTGTGACGATGCTGGCGGGCAACACGCTGCAGACCTCCAGAGTTGGATTTTAATATAAAAGCAGTGTTATTAGAGAGCTATTTTTTAACAAGACTTCTCAATTATTGGAGAACAAATGCTGCTAATAATAATATTAGAACCAGATATTCCCAAAACCAGTCACTGACAGGTTAATTCAGCCATTGAAACAAGAAGCTGATGTTATTCTAGGTTAATTTTTGATAAGTAAGAGGAATAAAAGAGCTGGTTATAAAAATAAATTTGGAGTACGTGATTATATGCTGATTCTAAATTAAAGTATTCACCGACGTTCACAGAACCCTTAGAAAAGGCAGGCTGGCATTTTCGGTCACAGCTCTTGGCTTCAAAAGGGCAAGTTCTGCACAGCGAGGGAACCAGCCGGGAAGTCACTAATCACAAGGTTGAAAGATCTGCCTGGGGAAGGAGACCGGAGTTTTTCAGTCAGAGATGCCAATCCTTACAGCGATCCATATCTCAAGTGAGAAGAAAAAACTTGAAGGCAGCGTGCCTGGTCCTCACTTGTCAAGGAGACCAACAGACAGAACGAGCCCTGTAGGGATAACAGAGTTCACGTGGAGATGAAGAAAGCACCTTACAGCTTGGGAATGGCTGAGGAGCGGAGCGGAGGAGGCAGCAAGGGGCAGCTCCCCGAGCCCAGCCAAGGGCGCTGCTTCGGAAGATATTAAAACAAGCGATGAAAGATTCGTTGGCTACAGGAAGAGATAACCTGCAAAGAAGCGGAGCTACTACACAGTGAGGCTGGAGTACAGATTAAAGACAGTAGGTAACTCCAAATTACATGAATACATGCTTCAATTCTCATTGAAGTCAATGACGATAACCACACAGAAGCTATCACGGTTGAGGTGAACACATATCTCAAGAAACAAAACGTCCGAAAATGAGAAACTAAGTAATTTCCACCCAGACTAGTGAAAGAACTGGCATATGAAATTTCACGTGGGGTAGCAAGTTTAAATAAATCCAGCAAGACGTGAACAATATCACACCATCAGAAATAATAAATGTCATATCTATATTTAAAGAGAAAAAAAATTACCAGAGCAACTAAAAGCCCTTTCTTCTAAGCTCAGCAGCAGCAAAGCTCTAGAACAATTTTTAACGAAAGAATAATCAAAGCTAGTGAAGCTAAGAGAATTTGGGGGAAAATACCACATGGGCTTAATACAGGTGAGGCACACTAAACTGACATCTTTCTTAGAGAAGAAAACTCACTTTCCAGAGAAAGGAAATGAAATCGATCTCAGCTGTCTGATTTTGGTAAAGCTTTAACGTTGCGTCACCTGGGAAGTTATTAGTTAAATTGAAGAAGATGGGGGATTAGTACCAAAATTTTAAATTGGCCTGAAACTGCTAGACGTAGGACAGTAACAGCAACATTAAATGGAGAACGTCAGGCTGGAGGGAAGTTATTAGCACCGCTGCTGAGGGACTGGTCTTAGACCCAGTCTTGGTTAATATTTCACCAATTCTACTGGCACACAAATAGCTATGGTCCTGTTAAAAATTTTACTGAAAACAAGAAGCTAAATGACATCTTTATACAGAGAGAAGTGGGATGGTGTGGAGCAAGAACAGCATGGCACCTGGACCAGACTACCAGAGGGAGGTTGCAGTTCAGTAGTGCAGAGTGCGGATCACATATTTGAAGACTGAAAAAAAAATTTTAAAAAATCAGCCTTGGGAAACTACAGGGGGGCCTCACAAGATGAAACACTATGTTTCAGAGGCTGCGAAATAAAACAAAAGAAAACGCAATCCAGGAAGGTACTGTGTTAGAATTTCCCTAGAAGATAGGTTGCAATTACCAGTATTTTACAAAGCCCTGCTAACACCCTCTCTGGTGTAGTGTATACAAATCCGGACACTTAGCTTCCCATATTCAAACAGAAACAAATGCAGAAGAGAAACGTCAGGGTGATTGTAAGAATGAAGCTCCCGTCTTGCAAGGAGAGGCTAAAAGGGTTTGATAAGTCTGGAAACAGAAAGCTGCGAGGGACAGCTCTCTTATCATTAGAGAATAGAGATGTTTTCTCCCTGTAAAGACTGCAGGGCAACAAAATACCAGAGTGCAGAGCTTTTAGTACTAATGGAAACTTCGGCAAAGATGAGACAGAAAAAAATACCCATCCACTCAGCCTGGGAGTGACAAGGTTTTCAAACAGGAGAGGATGGGGCAGCCTTTTCACCGGAGTAAGGTAGATCATCTGCCTAACGCCAAGGCAGAGTTTAATAGTGTTTGCAACTGGCCAATACAGTTGACTGCAATTTCTGTGACTGTAACAGAGAAATAAGTCCTATGTTCTGTGAAAATACCATGAGCATTTCACGTGTGAACCTGGAATAAGGTGGTCTAATATCTGCTGCACCTCCCCTCTCCCACGGGTGATCACACATTAATTTTCTTGCAAACCTTCAATTAGAGGAGTGAACCAAACAGACAATTATCTTAATGAAACCGCAAATTAAATGCAAATTAAATTCAAGACCACTGAAAAAGTGGGTAATGAATTGGGTTTTGTCTTTAGCAGTTGTTAACTGGGTTTAGGTAGTGCTGGGATATCAAAGAAAAGATAAATTGACTTAAGCAATGACTAATGTAAAGCTATTAAGATAAACTCTTGGTTTTTACAGCTTGCTAAAAAATATAATTAAAAAAAAAAACCAAACCAACAAACTTGTTCTTAGTAACTGCCTCTAGAGGAAAAATGCTGCTTCTTTTTAAAGCCAATGCTGTTTGCACCACTGAGTGCCAACAGCTTCAGTTTAGGAACCAACCAAGGCTGGTGTGGGAAGCCAGGTGGAAGCATCACAGAAGTGGTCCATTTTGGTTTCCATACAAGCCATTAGGAGTTTTAATCAATAGAATTTAATGGTAATAGGAAAAAACCTATTGTTTAACAGAAGAATTTACCTCCTACCAAATTAGGAAAGTTAGGTTACTTTTCATTATTTAGTTACCCTTATACACACGAAATTTAACAATAAAAGCCAGCAACAGTTTTACATGGTAAAACCGGAACGTGGAAGTCTTCCCTAAGCAAAGTCTAACTATTTACAGACTGCAAGTTATACAACATCATGAAAATGAACGAGAAATAAATGTTTTTTCCACAAAACTTAATGGAGGGACACTATTGTAATTGAAGCTACAATTTAAACTGAGGAAACGTAAAGCACAGACCTCTGACAATACTTTTACTTTAAATAGAATTACTTTATCTCAGGTTATTCTGGCCTCACCTGGTTCTGCTGTAATTCATTCCTGGGAAGTGTACTCCTTTCCCTTAGATGCTTGCAATACAATCCAGAGAGCATTTTACATTCTTGTGACTTCGAGACATGTTCCAAACTTTTGTATTTTTCCCATTTCCAACACACAAACCCTTTATTAAGAAACAAATGTTCCTTATTTCACCATTTAAAAGATGCTCCAACAGTGTTGCAAATGCTATTGGACACATTTCAGGGAAGCATGTGGAGACTGATTGTTCCTTTCATTATTAACTCCATTGATAAACATCAGGTCGAGCCAAAAAATTATCTTTCCGTTTTTAGAGTCAAACTTCATCTGTTACCCAGTCTGCAAATTAGATCACAATGCAGCAAAAATATGCAAACTTCTGGTATATGAAATGATTGACTACTCTATAGGGAGGCCACTTCGTAGGGCTCTACATACGATTTAGATCAAAGGTCTCACCTTCACCGAATAGACGGAAAAAAGGGAAATATTGTGTAAATTAATACTGGTTTCTAAAAAAGCAGAGCCAATTGCAGGTGTCTTAAAAGTTAATTGGAATTTGCCTTTATTTAATTAAATGATGAGAGTTAGGCCAGAGACATTTGGTTAGAATAACACGGCAGTTAGAAAAACACTAGCTGGAAGACAGGACATAAAACTGGTGTTTGCATCTGCTATCACACAATATGCCACGGATTTATGGGCACGTTCCAGAAGTGAAGAGCTGCCATAAACTCCACCCGGCCGGGCAGCGCAGCCGCCAGGCAGCGCAGAGCAGCTGGAGCGCACGTCCTCGCACTCACAAAGTACCAATCACCGGTTCAGGCACAGACGATTTACTGTGAATTACAGGGGGTAGAGAAGAAATAAGCCATGTAGAGCCTGGATCCGTACACAAACTTCTCACAATTGAGTTTCAAGTGCAGCCTTTTGATACGGGGTGCTGCGAGAAGAATTACTGATGCTGTTCTGTCAGCCGGACATGAAGATGAAGTAACTCCCTTAATATCATTAGGAATGGAAAGAAGAGAGTCATACCCTTGGTTTTAAATGTAGCCCCATCATAAAAATCAATACCGGTCAGGCACTAGTTGTTCTTTTGATTTGATTACATGTGAATTTTCATACGGGTGTATAGAAATCAGGTGTATAGAATCAGTGTCGCGAAGACTCTACACAGTCTAACAGGCAGTGGGACCTGTTAGAAAGGATTATTAATACTTTTTTTAAAAAAAAAGCTATAGCATACAGAGTAAAAGAAACCTGTATAAAATGAACATTTTACTCCAGAACAAGTAAACGTTTTAGTGGTATCTGAAGGACTTAAGAAATCATCTGTGTTGCCTTCCCTTGCCGAGCTCTCAGGTACCGTGGTGTGCCACGTTATTATGACAGGGTGAAAACAAGAAAATGAAGTTAAAAAAAATATTTATTCTTCCTCTAGCTGAGATTAATTTCTGAGGTTAGCATGCAGATATGACCCAAATACAACTTGTACTTAGAACTTCCTACGTGGTAAGTAACTACGCTGAAAATGCTGTTTGCATACACCTCCTGAGAGGATACTTATTATGCAAAAATGAAGACATGAGAATGCTGATGAAAATCTGCAAGTCATTTATCAAAGACTGACCTGAAATGAATATTAAGAAAAACCCCTTTTATATGCAAATGTTCAATCCGATCGAGTTTAATCATCACTTTTCTTTCTCAGGACCGATGAGTTGTGTATGTACTGTGCACTGTAAGATACAGTCTTCCATATCGCATTCTCAAAAAAACCAGTTGTTTTGTCAATGGTTGCTCTGGGAACATGCGGAATAGAGAATTAATCTTTTCTTATTATTTTACTCACCTGTGAGACTATCCATAAAGCCTATTTTGTCTGCCCACCTGCTGATCACTCAAGTAATATCTGGTTTACACAGAATACTTCCATTCTCTCAACAAGACAAACTCAAAGTATAATTGATTTCTGCGATGGATTTTCTAATGAATATCCATTGCTACTCTAGTTGCTAAAGTACTGACTGATGTTTGTGTTCCAAAAAATATAAACCTGTTTATTTACTATCCAAACTTACAGCCAGCTACTAGCTGGGGAAAAGCAACATGAAAAAAAAACATCAATGCCCATGCATTTAGAAATGTTAGGCTGCAAACTGGCAGCCTGGTGAGAGCAGCGTCTCACGGCCCTTCTCTGTGACTAGCCAGAGGAGCGAAATCCTCCGTCCTGTAGCAAGCATTAATAAGATCTGAGCTTTATCAAAAAGCAACACAGTTACATTCTGTAAATCAGACTCTAACTAAACTACACGCTGAAACAAAACAGAATTTAAAGCGCTGGTTTGGTGTACTGTAGTTTTATCAAAAATATGCATTATGTGAACAAAAATTAATATCCCTGGGCCTGACATAGGATATAGATTTACATCAAAACTTGGATTTAAAATTTTGATTTAAAGCTAGGGTTTAACTTCTCAAAAAGGACATCATGTAAAAGATGGATAAAAATTTGGCACGCATCTTTTGATTCAGGTCCGGATCCCTAGTTACAAAGGAATAATTCCTTAATAACAGCAAAGATAGTACCACTTAGCTGTCAGAAGAATGATTTACATATACAAATATATGTTCCAGATGGCCACTTGAGAGTACACTGAATTTAAATTAAAGCACCAGATTGGATTTATTTTAAGAAATTTTGAAAATTTGCACACTCGTAAAGGGCCATATGTTGGACTTAGCGACCACTGAGCATTCCCACCAAAACCAAAACCAACTGAGGTGCCTCAGAAAAGTCCGGCCACTGCAGCTGCATTACCTCAAAGCACGGGCCGAGGGGCGCAGGTCGTCTTATATGCTGAAGACTGAATGAAAACCCTAAACTCCATGTTTCCAACAGAACACTGTGTAACAGCATAAGCAAATGTATAGAAATTGTTTTCACCAGTTAAATACATATATAAGACATTATAAAAGTAGCATATGACTAGGTCTTCATTACTTTTCAGTGTTTTGCTTAGAGAGACTGCTAAACCTATTTTTCAGCATTACTCTTTTTACTCAGACTCTTCAGAACAAGAATGAAAATATCTTTATGCCTGGTAGCTAATTAGAAAGTTCATGAATCTCATAATGTCACTCAAAAAAGGAAAAACTATCATCTTTATATAGTAAAGTCATAATTTAAAACTCAAAGTCATCATTTAAAGCTAACTTGTAAGAGCACAGACGACACCTAAACTTAACAGATGTTGGAATAAATTTTTGAATGTAGACTGACCAGCAGAGCTGACAGATATTATTTGGTTCAGCATTTCTAATTGCCAAAGTTCATACTAATTAACAATAATTGTCCAATTCTCAAACTCCTGCAGAATAGTCCGGATAAAATCTTTCTGACTACCCAAAAGACATCTACAGTTTTTATCTGATGTGGGATAGGACATTTTCTACATGATTATATAGCAAACCATTTCCATCAAGTAAAAATGAATTTCATGATTTTTATTAACGATTCTAAAATATTATTTTAAAGAAAAGGGTTTAAAAAAAGTCCAGAACAAATTTTTGTTTCAGAAACAATTAAGACTGTTCAGTGACAACACTATAATTTAGGAAGTTACTTAGGAAACCCAAAACTTAAAAGTAAGGTTAAGAGAAACTGAGCATTTCACAGTGGTTACACCTCGCAGGGAGCAGAGGTGGATTGCTGGAAGGACCCCACTGATTTCAAGCACATGACCGGCAGGTGGGACTCAGGCAAGGCTCTTTCCATCCATCCCACCAGAAGTCACAAGAAACACAAAGGAAATCACAGCAAAGCTGAACTAACCAACAGAGGGCAGCTGACTCACAGGTATATTAAATCCTTATTCCTGCCAAAATCCATGGCAAAACCCCCTTGCCTTCAACAAAATCCAAACTGACATAAAATCTTTTTACGTGAAATCTATAATGCCAGGATTGGACAAAGCTTTGCTAGTGGAACTAGCACATACTTTCAAATAATAAAGATAATATTTGGGAAAGAAGGAGATAAACCTATCGATGTTCAAACCAGATGAGTGCTCTGAAACATGCAACTCAAAACTCTTCAGTTAAAATGTTTCAAATTTTGCAGAAATTCTCAAGCTAGCCATCTCTGCTATCACTACAAAAATTGAAGTTTGCATACTAAATTTATTCTTCAATAGTAACTCATATGGAGAAAAATCTGGTTGTATAATGCATGCTGGTTATAACCTTAATTAAGGAAAAAACACAACAGTAACCTACCAACTAAAAAAAAATATCACCCAATGACCAAACTAAACCAAAACATTAAAACTGGTTGTTCTGTTGTTTTGACAACAGCATGTGGTTCAATACTAGAGCCAAATTAATTCTCCATTAAAACATAAATGACCATTTTAAGCCTGCTTTTTAAATTATTAAAGTGTAGCTAACATCTGTTTATTGTGAAACCACAAATGAGTCTCACCCCTTTTAAAATCAATCTGTAACTCTAACAAACACATAGACTATATTTGTCATCAAACTATAATCAATGCTGGGTAAACTTTATTAGGTGCACTAATATTTAATTCTCTTTGGTTCTTAACTCCAAAGTTGATCTGGAACATCTGAGACATCATTGTGTGCCACATCTATCAGTGAATACGAGGGCTCACAAAATGGTCCCTTCATAAAATGATGCAAGTTTATCAGAGAATCATAGAATGGTTAAGTTACAATATGGGAAACAGCTGACTCAAAAATAATATAAATTATGGACAGATTAAAAGCCCTCATAACTTTTAATTAAGCAATAAATCACAACAGACTACACAGGACTGCTGATTTATGCACTCCTCAAGTGAGAAGCAGTAAATAAAATTAGAACAGAATATATGTCTTATTGGAGTAGAAGAATCTATCCTTTGGTGTTTCATTTATACATAAAAATCCACTTGTCTTTAGTTTTTCTACTGGTGGTTATAGCCTGCCTTATTTATAACACAGAGACATGTCAGGATCTATAGGTAATGAGGAAGGATTAGCTGAATTTGTGCAACTCTTTTCTTAGTGTCCCTGCTAAAACAGGGACTTCGGGAGGCAGGGAGAGCCCCAGACAGCTGTACGGTGGAGACAGCTTTAATTTCTCCTTTCTTTCCCCAAACCCACCTGCATGTGACTAGAATTGATTTCAACTTTTAGAAAACAGCCCTTGCAAACAACAGACCTCCCTGACTCAGGGTTTGTATTTGACAACCGCTCAGAAAGCTGTAATTGGGCCTTGAAATCCCAAAATCTCAAAGTGGTTTATATTCCAGCTACCAATCTGGTAATGCTGACGATCCTGATGCTGTCACCTAAAAAAATGCAAAATTCATGTATTCAACTTGCAGTTCAAACGCACACATTTACCTGATGGCAAGCCCAGCACAATCCTTCCAGTCATGTGAGGAGAGATCAAGAGGAATACAGAAGGTCTGCTGTCTTGGAAGAGGAAACCAATTAAACAACATAAAAAGAAAATAAAATCCATTCCTGAGTCTATCAATCAGCTACAGTGCATAAAACAAAGCAAACCGAACAAATGATATGGGTGTAATTTCTGGGAAATGGCCACAAGAAACGTCTGCACCAGAAAAAATATTAACACTTGTTAAGTATTAATCAATGATAACTGCCATAGATGGAACAACACAGCAATATTAAATACTTAAAAAAGGCAAGACCAGGGTTATTTTCAGGACCATAATGCAAGAGGTGCCTGAGCGTTCCTGGGCTTCTCAGTAGCTCCGACAGATGAATTCACATCGCATACATCTTCATGTCTATTCTCCCTGTTTGAGCAGCAACTTCATTTCCAATTATTCTCTCTTATTCATAAAGGAGCGTCAGAAAGTAGGAATTTTCTGCTCTGAATGCTCAAGATATGTTCACAGCATGCAGGTGAGTCAGACCACCTTTAACGAACTCTATTCCCCTAAGAATAAAGCCAACCAACTGAATTCTGTCAACTTTAAGCTGAGGACACACAGAACCTGCTATATATTTATGAGAAAATTCAGTCCTTCTAAAAAACACTGCTGTCCACTGGAAAAATGAAAAAAGTGACCAAAATCTTAATTAACAACCAAGCTAGAGCTGCATACCTAGCAGAGCAAATGCAGAAGACCTCCATGTAGAGGCCTGTATGAGACATATCCAGACTTCGATATTTGGCTTATACCCTTCGATATAAGGGTATATGAGATACTCTGCCCTACAGAGAGGAAACTCATTTCTTTACTGCAGTCTTCCCAACATCAGAGCTGAGGGCAGACTGCTGTGATGTCCTTACTTAAAGCTTCTTCCTAGAATAGCCTCACACTGGTTTCTGACGGTAGCAGATGCTAAATCAGGCCAGTGCCAGTACCTAATTTACCAATTCAACCCACCCCAACCTTCATTCAGGCTGGATGCTCTGCACCGTGATTGAGATTGCATACACAAGCTTCCTAGACTGGACAGAGCTGGGCTGCCTTCTGCTTAATGCACTCCTATTCAACATCTTGCCAATATCTTGTTGCATTCACACTTCAAAAAATTTTTAAATCACGGGGCAGGTTCCATAGAACTATAAATTATTGTGATTAGTTATATTACTCGACTTAGAATCCATTTAAAAAGAAATTTCCACGTTCGTGTCTTTTGTTATAGCAAACATTGTTTTGTAATCAGCAAGATAATATTTGGAAATGAATTTTGTACACAAAGAAATTATAACAGACAGTAAAGAGAAGGAAAATGCGTCAAAACCTTCATTTAACTTGCCAAAAGCAAGAAAAGGGATATTTCTGTGTAACTCACTGTTTCTGAAGTCACATGTGATAAAACGCATGATGCCAAATAGCTGTTTTTCACATCTTCTACCATATGAAAAGGTGAAGACATACCAACATTTTTTATTCTGAATATTCTTGGGTTTGTTCCAGTTAGAACAGAAGCTACATCCTTATTCTAACTATTAATCAGTATTTGCCCTTCCTTAACGATTTAAAACCTAAAATAGAGAACAAACTACACTGCAAAACTTTGCAGGAAAGAAATAGAAAACTTTCTAAAAGGAGGAAGGCGGGGAAAAAAAATCCAAGATTAAATCTGCTGCCAAGGAATAACCAAGGCATCAATCCTTTGTGTTCTCCTGCTCCTAAGACAAAGACAAGCAAGAGTAAGTTCAGTCTCAGTGTTAGACGCTGTCACGCTGATTTATGACACACAGCGTACACTGGTCCTCCAACATGACATATTGTCCACGAGAGATTCAGCACAAACAAAACTTCTTTCCTTAAAAAATATTGCCCAAACCAATTTAACTTCAGTTCCTTAGGTGAAATGCTAATACCTTCTCCACTGGGTCACTCAACCTTCTTCGGCTGATTTTCCATTTAATTCCATCTCCTTCACAGAGAAATAAACAGGACAAAGCACTTTTGGTGTAACTCCTGTCTTTCACTATATTTTGCAGTATGCTATCATATTAAACAATAAATTTTTTTTCAACAACAAACGTAGGAACTGTATTTGAATCAGAAATAAATATGGGTAAATTTTCAGTTCCAGAGATGCAAACGTACCACTTTCTTTTACAGCAAAAAGTCCTGCTTTGATACATATTTCATTAAGAACTTGGTAGGGTCTGTAGTAGGCAGAAAAATGTAGTTTAATCAATTAGCACAAGGCTGCTAATTTTTGTGGATTCAGAGTAATTCAAGGAAGGAGACTGGCATTGCAAGATATTTAATTGCACAAAGTGCAAATGCACTCTCATAATTAGAGAAAATAGCATTACACCATATATCAAGATGCATTATTATTAATGAGAAATTTAAAGGAGCTGTATAGAACAAAAAAACAAGTGAAAAATACTTTTGAGGGAGTTGTTAAACTGCCCCATTTTTGCAATGCTAAACCTTTTCATGAGTGGCAATTGTGAAAATATGTTTATATGACTCTTTATTCAACAGAAAAACCTGTAGGAGAAATGAAAATCAAGTGTGGATAGCTACTGAAGCTGAATACAAAATTAATATATGCTGGGAATTAGAGTAGACACTACAGGGTTACTGTCCTGAAGGACAACAGAGGAAATAGCTGTATTTTCCTTAGGAAGTGAAGCAGAGCCCACCCACATGGTGGACCCTCCGGACACTCGCTTCGGGAAGATGAGGTAGTGCTCAGGCTACACAGATTCTGCTTGCTACTTTTGCTCATTTAAGGAAATAAATTACTGTTTAGTATCAAAACTTCCAGTCACAGCAAGAAAAGTGTAAGGAAACCAGGAGGTTCTCGCTATTTTTTGACACTGAAAATTCTCCCACATTAGTGTAGCAGGCAAAAAAACTTGTCATTTTTATGATACTGTAAAACCGCACTAGAATCAGAGGACAAATGTTTTCCATGCTGTAATTCCTTCCTTTAAGACTGAGTGGGAGGAAAATCAGACCTTCTGAAGGTAAAACCAAGATTAAGGATAGGATTTTTGTTTTCAGAAGTTAAGTTGCACACAAAGCAAATGAGTGTCGATAGACAGAGCCAGAGGAAAATATAGGTCAGCCGTGTCCTTGCATGCCACAGAAAGGGGTCTTACACAGCCAAAGCTACTGATACAGTATCACAGGACTGGGCTCAGAAATAAAATCCTGGCAGCTGACATCCATGAGAGGAAGAGATTTTATGAGCGCCTTAAAAAAGTTCAGTGACTTTTCTGACAATTAGAAATCTGTATTACAAAAGAAGTGATTTAAGCAGGAGCTATTTATAGCTAATACATTACCAATGATATTCTTGAAGATCAATCTCTGATACTGAAAGGTAAGGGTTATCCACGCAACTCGCTGTCCAGGGATTGGATGTGAGTTAATTCAGTGGTAGCAATGAAAGATGCTGGGTTCAAACTTAACTTCTAATGCAGGAGCCCAATAGTTTTGAAAACGTTTCATACAACGCACATATACATACGTATGTATGTATAAAAGATACATCTATGCAAAGGAAGACTACAGCCAAGTACTACATCCAAACAAAGCATGAAAATAAACTCTTTTATAGTCAGACACAGTCAAAATTAAGAGAATAAATACTATTTTAATAATACACAGTCAGATGGTAGACAAAGATAGATGAAAGAGGTTGCAAATACTTTGTGTCAGCCACTAAGGACAAGAACATAACTTGAAGGAAGGAAAATAGGTGAAATATGGTAGCATTACATATTGCTTATTCAGAAACTTTATTGTATACAAAATTATTGCTCTGAGAACAGTTACCTGCGTAAAAAAAGTGGACCTCGTTTCATTACAGTGACCTGTGATAAGCCACGCTACATTGCTCTTCCTTAGGCAGAGTTCCTCTGACACAGTCTAAGGGCATTTTTGAATCACAGAAACTTAGCTTGCCAAACGTGAGCCAAAAATTGCCTACAGAAATGGCTACTGAATGCGAACGAATCCAATTTTAGTCCACATACTACTGTGTTGGTTCTCTTTGTGGTTTTTTTTGAGGAATTAAAGTGTGAAAAGCCCTGGAAACATCTTAACAAAAGGCCTTTCCTGAACAGACCTTTCCTAACAATACAGATTAGAAAAGGGGAAAGATCACACACACACCCCCCCTCTCCATCTCTAGCCCCAGCCCAGCTTTGCCTCCTAAGAGATAGTGACTTCTACAGTTAACAGCAGTCTCCAAGCCCATCCAATCTTGTACATTCTAACGGTGAGGTTTTAAAGCCTACAATTTTGTAAGATTTTCACTTTTCAAAAGAAATTTGACACATTTTTTGCTGATCAAAAAAATTTGTTCTCTCTGAAGTGCAAGTAGGACTAAACCAGTCATTTTCTATGAAAAGGTTACCAGAAATTCATACATCTTCACACCTGCTTCTGAGAGATCTGATCTGTAAATGCACCACTGCCCTCCTTTTCCCTTTCGTTAAACTTCTGTATGCAATTTCAGGAACAGTACTTGCAATTGTAATGTGTAAGGTGTCTGTATTTCTCATATTCTAGACTGAACACCAGAAAATGTCATTAAGAAAAAAATACTCATTTTAAAGAAAGCAGTAAGTTTAAATTTTAAATACGTTACATTTTTTTTCCTGCTCTGCCTGCCTTTACAAATGCTCCTAATCCTTTAAAAATGTTTGCTTAAATATACACTGTATATATAACGGGAATAAACTACTTGCTATGATATTTGTCCTTAGCAGGACTGGGTAAGAGAGAAAGGGGGAGGAAGGAGAAGGAGGGAAAATCTTGACAAGAATATATATTAGAGCAATCAATGAAAAGATAATCCTTGGAATTCATGAGTCTTTAAAATAAGATGCATTTTCTTGTAGTAATCCTAAAAACCTATAAAAGAATATTCAAGCAATAAACCCCCCATAACTCATATTTAACCTTTCAGCATGTAGAACTACATATTAAATAGCTTAGCAACTGCATGCTGTGTAAGTGCATTCAAATAAGAGCAGAAATAGAAAAATGTAAATGCTACACCTCTTTTAGCATGCACTGCACAGCCAAGAACATCTGCCAGCTGACCCCATAATCCAATCGGCTGTTCAGAAGCAATCATATCCTTAGATAAGAGCTGCACAGCTTCTACATGCAATGCCCATTTTCTTTAAGAGATGGAGCAAAATGTAGTTAGCCAGCTCTTCAGCAATTTTCAAACACTTAGAGGTACAAGACGAAAGTAATTCAACATATTACATGGATCTGCATTAAAATACTGTCATCTCTTCCCCCAAATATTGTAATTCATCTTTTAATTTCACAGGGCAACAACACAGAGGAAGTTTAAGGATGAAGTGACTATATCAAATCGAGTGATTATATCAGAATACCAAGTGAACACAGCCCACACAAACTGTCACTTCTATTGGAAAATAACAAAACCTGGAATGAAAATCTGGAAGGGCTGAACCTAGTCCATTGAATATAACGAGAAGAAGTAATAAAAGCGGAATGAATTCTCCTAACTCTGAGTTTACTTCTCACATTTACTGCAAAAGGAGTGGACTGCTTGAGAGGCTCTGCAGGCAGGGGGGGATGAAGACATCTGAAGGAGTGGCTTCGAGATACTCCAGAAGAGCCAAAAACTCCGTGGAATTAAAAGCATAAACCCCACAGAATATCATGCAGTAAAAGAATGTGTCATTATCTCTGAAGAAAATTAAACCTCTGCTAAAAATTTCTGTCCTAAGTACACAAGCAACCTGCACTACACTGACTGAACTTATCTTAGGACAGTCTTTTATGAAGCAGATTATGTGGTTCAAATAATTATTTCTATTCATCACATAAATTGTTTTGATCATGCAAATTGCCTCTCTCTCCAAAGCTTTGCTAAAGTATTTGTACTGGCAGGACACTGGACATGGTGGGAAATGGTAAGAGAGAATTGCTGGAATAGTGTTTCAAGTACCACTCTCTGTAGTTAAATTTATGTCAAATATCTGAAAGGCATTGAAAAAAAAAAAAACATACAGGGGTCTGCCAAGAAGCCTAGAAAACACCCTTCACAAGAAGAGGGTGAAAAGATTATTTAGCTTAATGAGAAAAAGACACAAACTGACTGAGGGCTTTAATTATAAGACACTGGAAAACGGAGGATTCTCCAAAGTGATAAGCAATAACAAGACCCAAGCTCAGAAGCAATAATTAAAAAAAAAAAATACTAGAGGAAATAATAAGGGAAATCTACTGGCAGCTAGAGTTTATTCTTGGTTCTAAGTTATCTAACGTCTTTATCAACTGCATAAAACATAATATAACACAGTAGCCAGTGAAACATAGAGCAAATCTCAGCACCAAGGTGATTTAGCTTTCTCATGTCTGTTATCAAACAAAAGCAAGTATTTTACTGCAGGTATTTAACCCAAATTATATAAAAATAATTACGATGGCACATATTTATATATAAAGAATCTATAGACCTTTGCTCAAGGATTTAAACAGCACCCAGACCAGAGGAAACAGAAGACAATCTGCCTTGCAGTGGATTAATGATATGTGTCCAGCTTAGCTAAACAGCAGCGCGATCAGCTAATTTAGTTTACCATCTGGGTAGGCAACTTGTGCATGCTGCAATGTGCCTAAGGACCTCGATGTTTCTAAATCAGTGCTGGAAGTCAAAGTCCAGTGGGTGCAGAGCAAAACTCCTTCCAAACTGCGCAAAGAACTGAGAAGTGTTTGAGGAGTTAATGAATAGAATCATGCACACAATATGTGTAAATGTGTGCATATCTGAGTGTACACATACATACATATATATACACACACTTTCCTTATTAGCACAATTTCTTCTTATCCTAAAAGGTCCAAAATATATAGGATCTGATCCAATCCTATAAATCTAAATTGGAAAAAGGTAATCCATTGGTGTGCTAAAACAGCTAGAAATAGCTTCTGCCTCAATCCAAAAAAACCCCAACCCTAAAACAAACACAAAACCAAAACAAAACCCCAAACAAATAAACAAACAGAAAACCCACCATACCTAAAAAAACCCAGACCTTAATGCAATTCTAAGGTGTCACTACTAGAGCCCGCAATAGAAAGCCCTCTAATGAATTCAATGGGTTTAGATCAAGATGTGCGTTCCCAGCAAAGAGGCAAAAAGCACCAACCACGTTTATATTAATACCAGCCGTGGCACTTTGCAAGCACTGTGCACTGATAAACTGTACAAAGACATAATTTCCAAGTTGAAACAATTTCCTTCCTTTAATATCTTCTGAAAGGTTTTTGAAATTAGCAAATCTAATGTGTGTGGGAATAGGCAACACTTTATAGCAATAAGTTTACTTTTAATGGAAGTAGTCTGCTGTGTCTATGGGTAACAAACCCCAGTATCTTTTCATTACAAAGGAGCTTATTGTTACCATACAACTTACTGTGGGATTTCATTTTGCCTCTTTGGTGATCTGTCTGATCTATTAAGAAAAGCACTGAGGTATGGACAACATACACTTTATTGGAGTTTTATATTTTCATAGTCCCTGCTGCTTCTGTTAGGCTGCTGCCTATGAATTTCAAATAGTAATAAGGAAAAAGAAAAGGAAAAAAAAAAGGTATTTACCAAGTTTCTCACCGGAAAAAAAATAAACTGTGAAGAAAATGAGGCAAGTTCAGAATCAAGTGTTAGAAGTGGTGCTGCATCCCGGGACACGAATGCTGCAGCAACGGTAGTACAGAAAAACAACTGGATCCACCAGCTCTAGCACCTACAAGCCACTACACAAATAAATCTTTGTATGAATACTATTAAAGTACTACTACACATACTACGCAACATATTTTTACATATATATATATATATTCATAATATATATATGAATTCCCTTCAGCGTGACTGTTTCTGTCCTATTAATTAATTTTCATGGTTGAATCTGAAATAAAGGAGAGGCAAAATTAAATAGCACTTCATCAGTGTTAATTAGTGTTGAGAATTAATCAGCAAATGTAGGAAATCACTATTAGTTTTGCAGAAATGCATACAGCATTAAGTAGCATTTAAATAGATGCTGATCTTTTTTTAAGAGTAGCAATTTAAAGATTATTTTCCTCTGATGGGATACTTCAATATTGAATATACAGAGATTAATATTCAAGGGAACTTGTGTTGTGTTGAAGGGAAATGTTGCTAAAAATAGCAATATATATTTAACAAATGTTTCTGCAGCAACCATAGTCTCAGAGAATTAAGAAGTTTAAAAATATCCATGACGTCTGAGCTCTCTGATGTCTACACACTGTCCAGGTGGGATTATTCGTCCATGGCTTCCTGTGCTCTGGGAGATAAAAATTTCTTCCTATAAGAAGTACGGTGTTTCAGGTCAAATTCTGCTGTTACATGAGCATCTCCCCCTCAATCCTCAAGAAGTTCTGAGCATTGCCTACAAAATCTGACACCAGGTTTGATCCCAGAGATAACTCCTATTTTTCATTTCTTCACCAGCACAGTACCTTTTGATCACAATTAAAAATACAGTAAGCACAGAGAGATTTCTGTTGTTTATTTAACGCTGCTCACCTGGTTCTTGAGATCCAGCTTTGGGCAGGGACGACCTCCGTTGTAAGGCTTCTCCTTAAGCCACTTGGATCGGACTTTCACCCCCGGTCCACAAGAAGAGCTGCAAGGAGACCAACTGGACCAATCGCTTAATTTGCAATCAAACGGGCAAGGGACCGTGCAAGATTCTTCAATGTAACCTAAAGCAAAAATGTAAGAAAGGTTTTAATCGCTGCACCTAATGAACTCCTATCCTCTGATGTCTCACTGCTATCTGAGTAATCAACACAAAATGAGAGCTTCCTAAAGAGAAGACATTTGGCAAACTGACAACGCCCTCCCAACGCAAGATTATGATATTACTTGTAAAGAACAGCAGTGACTAAAACTAATTTCTACTTGGTTTAGTCCAATGAAGGCCATGAGAAAACTGACTCATGTAAAGGGGACACACTGGCAAAAGTATCTGTTGTGAAGCTGGTGGTCACCAACACCTTCCCCACGAGATTGTGGCCATAACAAATTCTGGAGAACTAAGTAGACAGCCCAATTTTGTACTCCTTTAGTATTATGCTAGCCATCTCCAGAGCGGCACAGGCAGGGATTCAGAGGCTCTCTTCCCAGCAGACAGAACCAGAGGACAGTGGAGGCACCAGAGCTGTGTTCTTGGCAGCTCCCACAAGATGCGTGAGGGACCAGTCTGCAGCCAGCCAGCTGGAGCAGCGTGGGATTCGTTCTTGGGAGAAGCAGATGAAACCTGCTTCCTACTTCTTTCTGGTAGTTCTCTTTGTACATCTTTCCAACTGTTTTGCCTATTCTGCGTTTCATAAACAGCATTTTAAAGCTTTGCTTTTACCTTAACCTGTCTTGACATGAAAGTCTGTTGTGGTTTAACCCCAGCCAGCAACTAAGCACCACGCAGCCGCTCACTCACTTCCCCCCCAACCAGTAGGATGGGCGAGAGAATGGGAAAAAAAGTAAAACTCATGGGTTGAGATAAGAACAGTTTAATAGAACAGAAAAGAAGAAACCAATACTGATAATGGTAACACTAATAAAATGACGATAGTAATAATAAAAGGATTGGAATATACAAGTGATGCACAATGCAATTGCTCACCACCCGCCGATCGACGCCCAGCTAGTCCCCAAGCGGCGATGCCCCCACCGCCACTCCCCCCAGTTCCTATACTAGATGTGACGTCCCATGGTCTGGAATACCCCTTTGGCCAGTTTGGGTCAGCTGTCCTGGCTGTGCCCCGTGCCAACTTCTTGTGCCCCTCCAGCTTTCTCGCTGGCTGGGCATCAGAAGCTGAAAATTCCTTGACTTTAGACTAAACGCTACTTAGCAACAACTGAAAACATCAGTGTTATCAACATTCTTCTCACACCAAACTCAAAAACATAGCACTGTACCAGCTACTAGGAAGAAAATTAACTCTATCCCAGCTGAAACCAGGACAAAGTCCTCCCAAGATCATCACCTCTCAAAATCAGAATACCAGACATCTGCAGGACCAACACCTTCCTGAATTAAAACCCAACAGGGTTTCTCAGGGAAAAAACAAGGTTCTTCCATACAGGCACAAGCCAGCAGTTGGTTTAGCAGCTGGCGTATGGGAAGAGAGATTTTGCAGAGCCCAGCACCGGCTGTGGAGCTCCTGGTGTGCAGAAAGGCAGTGGAGGGTGGCCGAACCCTCGGGGTCTCCAGGGAATTACTGGCACCAGTCTCTGGTCAGCAGTGTGGAATAGCTTCTGCACCTTCCCGCCTACCATGCTGCATTCGTTCTCCTCAAGTTTCTATTATCTGCTTGTCATGTCTGTATGTACTATTTTAATTTAAACAAAAAAGAGATTTCATGTTAGACCATGAAAGTCAGTGGCTGCTAAGATCAGCCTTTATTACAGGCAGATTTGACCCGCTGACAGCTCTGGCAATGACGGTCACGGAAATAACTGAATTTCATCCCTACCGTATTTCTGATGTTTCTCATTTTTCTGCCCTTTCTTTCTGTTTGGTTTTCATTGCACTAACACTTCCTCTATATTCCTTACCTTCAGAATACCAAATTAGCTCATTGAACTACTCTTTTATGAAGGGTTTCCTCACTCTATCAAGGTGACAGTCACTGCAGCAGGGAGGAAAAAAAAAAAAAAAACCAAACCAAACAACAAAACCCAGAAAAACCCAACTCAGAAGCAGCTGCCCTCCAAAACCCCCAGACAACAGCCCCAAACAACCAGCAAACACGGAGGCTGAGGCACAGAGATTATTCTGGCCCGGAGCTGGATTTACCGGCTCTGCCATGCCCAAACTTGCTGCTGTTGACCCAAACCAGGACCACGTTACATCCTGAGCATCAACCCACAGCAGCAATACACTGCTTCCCTCCTGATCTTCATGCTGAAGTCAATATCAAGAAAGGTTTCAGACTTATTTAGGTATCCCCCAACAGAAAATATCCTCCTTCTAGAAGTACAAAAAACCCTGATGTTGTTTTTATAAACAGCGCCTTAAAAAATGCTAGAAACAACAGTAGCTCCCTCCTTCAGTTCAATGATGCTCTATTTCTTCCCTCTTTTTCCTTCGTGATGGTACTGTTCCCTCTTCCTTTACAGCGGCCACCCCGTAGCCTGACAGCTGCAATCATTTCCCCAGTAACTCATGCTGTAACTCTTCCCTAAAGCTGCAGACCTGTCCCCATACGGTGTGCTCTGGTTTTCTTTGCTACCTCTTATCTCTGTATGTTGCATTGTCTTTTCTTTTGCAGCTCCAAAGCCACTGGAATTGGGTCTCTTAATTATTTCCGACCCAATCCATTACAGTGGTGTTCACGTTTGAAATATTTCAACTTTGCATGCTTTGTATTCTCATCTAGGTGAGATTACACCCATGCACACACATATACAAATATTTCCAAAACAGACTCGCTTTTTTCCCCCCAAATGAAACTCCCAAATATCTCACTAATATTGTATTCCACCTGCTTAGGTTGCCACTCAAAGCAATTCATAATACATTATGATAAGCAAAAGAAATTTCCTCATGATAGATTTATGAGAAGCATTTCTTAGGCAGTTCTCCAAAGAGTTCTGTTCCACCACCATATGAAATATCATTTTTCCTTGGGCTGTGTGACAGCCTAGGTAATTAACTCTCAACAGAAACAAAGAAAGTGCCTTGTTTCAAAGTAGGATTAGACAGAGGGGTTATCAACTTATCAGTGAAGGCAAAATGGGCTAAGCCTTTTGGCAGTTCAAGACCTACCTCTATAATAAAAAGAAATATAAGACAAAAAAAGAAATATAAGGAAGACGAAAGAAAAGTTACAATAAACAAAACTAAAGAAACTTATTGCATTCCATCGCTGGGAAGTGCTGTGGGGATCCCTTAGCGAACCACAGAATTTCTAAAGATGTCCTGTTGCTAAGAGGCCAGCTCATTACTTTTTGAGTTTCCTTACCCATATTTCTAAATTACATTAAGTATAAACAAATAATGGCCAGCTAATAGAGCATTAAATTACCATACTGCCCAGAGGAAGCTAATTCTCCATATTGAACAATGCTACAGAATCAAAACGGAAACATTCTTTCCAGCTCTTCTCACAGGCTGCCATTATTTCTTCTATCAATCACTTGAGGTTAATCCTATGATGAGATACCCATGGACCAAAGATTTCATTCAACAAAAATTTTCCCCCAAAAATCTTTATGTGATGTATCCTTTCCGCTCAGACAGAGAATGCCTTTATGGCTATCTTTTTATGAGAGAACTAATAAATAACGTTGTACTCAGCTCATCCATTGCCTGTAAGAATGGGATATTTGTTTTCCTCTGTAGGAGCCAAGCAATGGCTTGCCATTGTCAGGGGGCTGAAAAGGCTTCAGGTTGGATACAAACAATAATCCTAGTATTGGCATTCCTAGAAAACTTGTAGCATTGCCATGGTGCATCATACAAAGCAAAAAAACCAAACCAAAACAAAACAAGGGAGATATGCTATTAAAACAACCTATTAATAAAGAATACTACATTCAGGCTATTATCCAGAGAAATACATCTTACCATAAGAGAATACGAATAAAGGGAACAGCATAAACACACTTCTGAGTTATTGTCTCTCAGCTTGGGGAGACCAACTCAAGGTTGAGTTTACACAGCTGGTTTTGTCAGTGTCATCCTTAAACATCTCACTCATCCATCACATTCCCCATTCTTCTGTCCTCTGCAGAACCTGGGATCAAAAATTCATTGAGTTTCCAAGACCTTCTATGGAAAAAGATGTCCTCCTCTCCCCAGCCCTGCTCAGCCTGTTTTTCATGTGTTCTTATATTATTTCTTGAAGCTTCCTTTAACCCTTTTTTTTCTAATTCTACAAAATCTCAAATACTGTTAAAATAAAGCTCATTTAATTTAGAAACAACAGATGAGAGCCTCTGTCCTATCTGAACCAACAGCAGGTTCCTGAACACCACAGAGCTGGAACTGCACACACAGATGTCGCAGGAGGTAGCGACAGAAACACCAGTGCAAGGGATATTTAAGTAGGCACTTTGAAACATACGACTCGGAATAGTCCTGAATTGGCAGGAAAAATTGAGCGGGATGATCAAATAAGCCTTTTCTATGTTTAAGTGCTATTGTTTTACTACTGAGATGCTGCCAACATAATGGGATGAACAAATGCATTTACCTAGGCTACACAGCTCTTTTTACTATTATTTATTCATTAAGAACAATGTGCTTGTTGCTCTACAAGCCACAAATGGAGTCTCTTCCCTAAAGTGTCTATAATAAACAAAGCACCCACAGATGACACAGGATGTACTGGGAAGGCTCAAACACACGATGTAGCAACCATTACTCATCTCATTTCTTCTGTGCAGCCCAAGAGGCAAAGCAATAGCAGGTAGATTAATAAAGTGAGGATGATGGTCTGGTAGGTGTCAGAGGTTAAGGCTCAAATACGCAGTGTAAAAACTGTTATTGTCTCATTTTTGCTGTGGAACCCAAAAGAGCTAAAGCAATAGGAGGCAGCTAGATGATGGGCTGGTGGGTGTCAGCTGCACAGACGCATGAAGAGGCTGTGGATTGCACTGCAGTGCTGGGGGGGAGTTTTGCAGTAGCACAATTTCTTTTCCACCTACACAAGATGCCGTACGTATCACCCCAGGCACAGCCAGCGAGGGGCTGCAATGTCCTTCTGTGTCCCCCTCTATATTCACAAATGGATCATGGTGGGAGAAGCAGGCGATTAGTAGGTTTGCAAGCTAACATAAGACACTGGCATCCACCTGATTGTTGCACTTCCAAATGATAAATTTGCTGCGGGTGTAAGGTCTGCACACAGTGTTAAACAACAGTGCCAACAGGATTCCAAGAGGCTGACTCAAAAGTGATTCGAAAATAAACAACACTTCTCCAGCAGCTTTGGAAACAGATGCTTCTAATTGAATTGGCTTTAAACTCATTTGTAACCTCTCTAACATTTTTCATCATTTCAATTAACAACTTCTAGTGGTTCTACCCTTGTTAGTAAACCTTGAGGTGCTTCATAAAACTCAAGGTCATTACTATGAGAGGGACAATTCTGTGCATCACTGCAACTGCCACTAGTAATAACACCACTAATTTCCCTTGGAGTCTACAGGATAAAAGAGATCACCCTTTAACAACCAAGGCAGCAGCAGAGTGGACAGTGACACAGAAGAAATGTTTTAATTACACAGACCAAAGGTAGAGAAAAAAAATTGATTCATTTTGCAATTAATATTTACATTCATTTGGTTACTGACTGTGAAATATGTAGAATAACACCAGTAAATCCATGTGGTGCTAGAAGTCTAATAGCTAAAGACTTTGTAAGGGAGACCTGGTGGACCATGGCACTCGGTGGGCCAGATTCTGCTCAGCTGAAGCTTTGGGATCTCCTGCAAAGCAAACCTCATGTTTCAACTCAGGTTAAAACTCAGCATTGAGCACAGACTGCAGTTAAGAGACTGACTCCACCAGCTGATCATAGCTCCACGGTTGGGGCTTTCCCAAAGTGCCGCAGATAAGGCAGACAGTGGCGATGGGCCACATGGCATGACCGAAGGCTCCAGAAGCTTGTGAGCTACAAGGGGAGCACCTCATCCTAAGCAATCCAGGTTCAAACATTAAATCCTGCTTCAGGGGAGAACATTATTAACTTAAGGAAACTAAGCAGAAGAAGTCTGGGAGTCTTAAAGCTGCTAACAACTTCAGCTGCATCTGAAAAGGACGTGATATTGCCATGGAACAAATGTCTAATCTTTTTTTTTTTTTTTTTTTAAATACACAAGGATTTGAGAGATTTTATGCATTATTAGTTTGCTAGCTGGGAAATTTAAGAGATAATCTAATGAATACATTCAGCAAATGCACTACGAAAAAATCCAGCAAAAATAACTTTCACATCAAATATTTTCCAAAGCTCAAATACTGGACGCTTAGCTAATTTATTCCCACTTGCTCTTCTCAACAGAGGCACATGCTCTCGTTATCTCATGGCAGACTGATTATAGATTCTAAATAGACCAGAGAGGACTTGTAAAGAAAGCTGGTAAGTTTAACTCAACATTATTGTTATTGAAATTCATCCAAAGGTTGGTTTTATTGCTCAATTTCACAGCCTCTATAAATCCTGACGAGGCAGTTGGGTTGATGCTGACTTTGCATTATGATTCCTAATTTCTTTTGATTTTGCATTACAGTTTTCTTCCTTAAAGAACTTGCAAGCTTACACTTTGAGTTACATACAAACCATCATAGTTGATATATTTAATCTTTTAACTAAATAAGGAAATCTCCATTAATTAGCACACTCCTCGTAACAGATTGCAGAACAAGCTGAGAACTCTTCCAGAGAAGAGAGACTCATCTGCTGCCTTCTGAGTGCAAATAAATAGTGCAAATAAATAGGACTTCACAGTGTACATTCATCTCGAAGGGAACTTTCTATGCAGACAGGCAGAAATCCACTGCACAAATCTGTCTGGACTCCAAAACCAGCTGTGGAAATAATTCCCCCTCCTCCTGGGGCTGCTCCCCTGCAGTGAAGGGCTGGGCTGGCTGCTTGGGAGCCCTGACGTCTTAAGGAAGTCCTTACTCAAATAAAAAAATCATCCACTGGCATCAATAGCAGTTAGGGTAGTACCTCAGCTGTGTTTTTCTATATACTTTGCTCATCACCCTGCCACTGGGAAAATCATCTGCTTTGTCCAAACACAACCGAGTAGCTTGTTTTTTTCTTTATCGGTGTCCTCATCCTCTGTGTATCAGGAAAGAAACTCATCCCACTGTACTTTATTATGAATTGTTTAGCATATATGTTCTTCAGGCTATTCAATTCGTAGTAAAAGCAAACTTTTCAAACAAACCTGAGATTGTGTTTGTTTTTTATTATTATTATGAGATTTATATAATAAAATAAGGCTTTTTTTAAAGTCTGAACACACTTTCGCAACACATCACACAGACAAAATTAAATTGTACATAGATCATCAAATTCCCCTCCTTCTCCTACATCTGACTTCTCTCAGAGGCCCAATTGCACAATAGCTCCGAAAATAGATGTACATTGCAGAGTGCTCTGAAGATCAATATAGACTTGGGCAATTTGGACCAGGCTGGAAGCATCTTCCAGAGCCAAGAGTCCATCACTGGGAGAAAGCTGCCACCAAATGTCACCAAAAATATCTGCCCCCATCAGTAAATCATATATTGCCTGAAGGTCAATGGTTTCAGGCTCTGCTGGAGCACACTAAGAAACTCAATTTCAGAGTTTGGGGCCCTCCGCGGAGAGCATCTTTCTGCCAGCTTCTAAAGATACAGCGTTAGGCACTGTCAACACAATATGCCACTTCATTTCAGCTGCCAAGCTATGACCCCAAGACACAGACAAGCCTCATTTAGACAGCTTCCCTCAGACAACAACACGACGGTTTCCATTTTACGGAATGGGAAACACTGATGCATTTCCTTGTATCCCGATAATTAGCAAGTATTGTGCGTTATAATACTGCTCTTATTTCAGACAAAATAAAGCACCAGATGACTCTGCAGAAGGAAGGAACACTAAGCTATTAGATCCATGTGCAATTAATATTCTCAAGAAAGCTCACAACAACATGCAAAAAAACTTTTCTTTTTTTTTTTTTTTTTTTTTTTTTTGAGATGTACGTTCCTAGTACTTTAATTTACAAACTCGAGAGGCATTACCAAGTGTAAGGGCCTCTGTTCGCGAGCAGGTCACACAGGCACTGAAAAGGCAGGGAGAAGCTTCGGAGCCCGCAGCAATCTCTGCAGCCCTCCCTCCCCGCTGTCACGGGAGGCGAGTGACACAGTGACCTCCGAGATCAATACATTTAAATCAATACACTGCCTCAATTCCTTCTCGTCTCATCGACGCTAAATGAGAAACCTAACTACACACTTTAATTATACTGGCGCTGTTTTAAAGATGCCACTAACCATTATCAGCATTAGGAAGATCTGTGAGCGCTTTTCCGAAGGCCAGGTAGCTGCCGCGAGGTCCAGCCTGCTCGGATAAGGAGCTTCACTCCTGCTATCAGAGGTCACCTTGCTGCAGAGGCAGGGATACCTTCTTAAATAAAGCTGTACTATAAAAAACATCTGATGGAAACAGGTTTTTAAGAAAGGGAACAGTTCTGGTTTTCCACAGCTTAGGCACAGGGAGAGCAGCACAACTCATTTAGATGATGGAAAACCTTGAGATGGAAATAGGACATTTTTGTGACGTTAGCAGGCCCCAGCACAGAGTACTGATGTACTGAATTCCTGATAGACTTTTGTTTCAATTTTGCAGCGTGACTTTGAGCACTCTGGTTGTGTAGTTCAATCTCCTCTGCTGGAGGACTTCAATGAATTCAGACAGAAGCAGAAAGCGATGCAATCTTGTTAAATAATACGATTTTTAATGGTCACTCCTCCATGTTACCAAGTACAAATGAGATCCAAGATTTCATAGAGAGAACCTCTGTCCGTAGTGAGGGATATTAGAAGTTCTGCAAACCAGGCTCTCAGCAATTTAATTTACACCATCCTCATTTGCAACCCTTGGAGGACAGAGAGATTTCAAAGTATATCTCAGACCCAGGAAATAGACTAAGGTAGCATAAATTCTCAGTTACTCATCAATATCATTATTATAATCCTTAGAGCAGACTGAGCTGAACTTTAATTTTATCCACGTTTCCTAATTCAGGCTCATTTCCTCAAATCTTCTAAATTCAGCTGTTGCTATGTTTCTGAGTTGGTCTCCCAAACTCTTTGATCAAGCAGACTACATCAGGCACCTTAAAAGACATCCACTACGTGCCCATCTCCCCCTGTCATGCTAACTTTATCACTGTATGCAGTGCTCCAGCGAACTCATTGCCGCTCAGGCAGTCAGCTCATTTTATTCAGACACTGGCCTATGTGTAAAAACTGGAATTCTTCTTTTTGTAGGACTCTCGTTCCATACATGCAGAAACACACGATGTTGCTTTTGAAGATCTGCAGAATATGTCAGATGTGAAACCCTTTAACTCTCACTGAAATCCACTAAACACCTACTATGTCCATCTGCCACAGGGCTCCCCACCAGCAGTAAAGATACGAAACTGTGACTTTCCACTTAAAAATTATTTGTCCGCCATTTATTTGCCTGAAAGTCCTACTCATCAGAGCTGTATAAAACGCAATCAGGTTAAAAAACCATTGAAAAAAACCCACACAAGACACAGGAGGAATCCTGTGAACTACCACCAGTACATGTCACTTCCCAGTACAGCTACATATGTCTCAAAGGGATCATGAAGTTCTCCATGAGCAGAAAAAGCGTAGAGGTCTTAACACTAGACTACATAATTAATGAAGAGTCTTAGGCTAAAATGGTATTTCTTCATACTTCCAATATAACATATTAAATGGAATGACACATAGGGAGAGAAAAATATTAATTCTAAATCTATCTTTGTATGATCACATTTTATTAGAGCCTTGCTTCATAACAGGCTGTATTTGTGACAAATGCGTTATTAAGGCCGAAGAGACGGGCCACATTTCAAGGAGATACCCTTTCTGTAGCCTACTGCAGAAATCAGGGCAGTAGATCGCCCAGTGCATTAACTTGCTATCAAAGCTCTCCTAAACCTCCAATAGACTATTTCTACACCGAGTTACTATTCTACACTAAAAACATTCCCAACTCCCATGGAAGAGCTTTAATCAACCTGTCAAAAACAGAGAAAAACTGACTGAGCCTAATAATGGGAGGCAAAAGGCACGGACATGAGCAAGGGTGGACAGAGGTGGTCCGGCAAGTGGAGGCTGATGGTGATCGTCAAACACAAGACAGACTGTTTGAGGTTAGTAAAAAATCATTCCTTCACATAGTCTGGTACTGCAGCCTCTTCAAAGGGGTCATTTTATGGAATGCAGCAAAAAGTATAAAAGAAATTTGGGCAAAGACACACTATAAAGATTTATATTTAGAGCCAAGGCATAACAACAGACATCACTATGACTAAATGCAGCACCTACAGAGGATGCTGCTCAAATTGCTAATCCGCTAAATTTTTCCTCATAAGATACATGCTTGCTTTCTGTAAGAAGATAAAGATCTAGAAGAATGTGCATTTCTACAGACTAATGCCTCAGGGGAAGTCTTACCTTGCTTTAAATAAGCTTCTTTGATAGCCAGTTTGACCCATTCAGAAATAACTTTTTTGATGGCTGTTTACCTTTGATTCTGTTGCCAGAAAAACAAAGAGAACAGCAACGTCTGAACAGATGTCTTGTGATCCAATTTCATTTGATAAGTCTTTTAACATCCGGAAGGAAGAACTGTGGCCAAATTTTCTTATGGCGAATAGATTTTGGAAAAAAGGGAAAGGAAAAGATAGGGAATAAATCAATGTTCTTTGAGCACTGTTATGAGAGCAATATGTAAAAATCCTGTAGTCAAACAAGAAATGGAGGGCAGGTCCTTTATGGGCTCTGTTTCTGTGCTTACAGCTCCCCTGGCAGCCACAGTTGTAATTAAGAGTGGCACTGCACACCCAAGGAGATATGTAGAAATGTCAGAGAGAGGTCCAGAGGAGAACCCAGCCAGGATTTTGGGGCTAAATTTAGAAGCTATTCAGCTTTGAGACAGCAGAAAACCAGTCAAAGGTGACAGTGGCTTTGAAGAGTCCTGAAGTGGGGACACGAAGGTAGGACAGGCCTGTCTACAGCTGGCAACACCTTTCGGCCACCCGTGATCCAAACCCAGATGTAATTCCTGTGCTGGGGGATGGAATGGGATGGGCAGTAAGGTGAAATTTTAGCTGAAACTTCTTCCCCAAGCAGTCTTTGAAAAGCTCTGTCCTGGTAAGTAATACAGTCATTTTTCTGTAATAAAAAGGCCACGGAGAGATATACTGTGGAGACACACAGGAGAAACCACAGAGAGAAACGGGAGTATTGTAATATTTAATGAAAGCCAAATGCCAAAAGAAGGGTAGGGTAATGTGAACACTGGGTCTACATGTCATCATTAACCAACGGTGTCAAGACCACCTACTACTCCCACAGTGGAGGCATCCCAAGGCTGTCATGTGTGGGGTCTGGAGCTGGGAAGAGGACAGCCTAGGCAGGGTTGCCCGTTTTCCTTGTAAAAGAAATGAGGCTGTCAAGAATGAGGCCTCCAGAAATGAGGCCTCATCCATAAGATGTTTGTAGGATGCTGTTTATGGAAGTACAGAAACAACTTAAAACTAAAACTAGTTGGATTCTGGAATTAATGGTTTGTGCTAATTTCATTTAGACTAAGACTGAAATTAAATACTTAGGAATATTTTCAAAAACACAGGTGAAACTTCTGTTCAGAAAAGTTTCTATTTCTGAAGATTTTCAAAACAAAATCAGGGATTTCTGCACCAATTTCCTTCTTCAAAATAAAATTTACCAGATATGGAAAAATGTACACCACAGTAATTGCCAGAATAGATACACTTTCAAAAATAAACAGGCATTTATTCAATGTAGCTTTTCCAACTTTTTTTTTCCAAAATTGTTACCTTGTAGGAAAGGTAAGTTTGCTATAAGTCCAGGGTAGACTTCGCTCACATTTCCTTAACTTATTAAGCTCTGCTTATAGTTTTTTGAGCTACACAAATATCATTTCGCAGAACGATTATTAAAATCTAGTGATCAAAAGCTACCTGAAAATAGTTCATTTCCTCCTATAGTGACGCCGCAGGGTTTCAGAGCAGGTCCTTGTGTTGACCCACATGTAGGTCATGCAATGTCTACCGAGCTGGTGGCCAGATTTTTCACATAAGGGAGCATAAACCCCAGAGGAACGCCCCTGGTAGAAATACAGCACTACTCTGGGCTGACCTTTCAGAAAATCAAACTTCATGAGACTTCCTACTACCTGGTTTTCAGCAGTCGGAGTTGAAATTCCTGATCCAGGACCTTTGCATACTGTCCTAAATCTCTCAAGGTTGGGGACACGGCTGATCAGGACAGAAGCAGCTGGCACACACTGCCCTGATGTGCCTCGGAGCAGGGAACATCCCTCCAGCAAACACAAAATCTGTGAGTTTTCACATCACCAAAATTTTTAACTCCTCCTGGTGCATCTGTTTGCTAATCCCACCCGTTTGGGATTAAAGCTGACATTTTCAAGGAGTGACCTTGCCAGCAGCATTCCCAGTAGCAGTGTTACATCGACCCGACTGGGAAGAGCTGAGTGACACCCCTGCATCAGCAGGTGCCAGGGAACCCTCTGAGCAACCCAAGTCCTCTTTGATTTGTCCACCCGCAACTAAACCACGTACAACAAAACACTGCACTGTTGAGAATAAGGAGGTATATGAGCATCCCTGCTGTGCCCTTCATAAATTTAGAGATAATTAAAGCTTTTTAAGGTGACTGTAGGTTGAAGCTAACCGCTCTGTGATTTAAAGCCAGGATCTATTTGTCTGTTGTGTCTTTCTTCCAGGTTCCTGTTGTTGCGAGCACAGCATAATTTGAATAGTATAAGCGCTCTTCATAAATTCCTGTTTTCCATAAATTGCCCGTCGGATCAAAAGCAGAACCTCTGTGCAGGAGCACAGAAATCTCGAGCCTTTGATTTGGAACAGATGAGGCACCCTATGTTCCTCGAAGATTAAAAAAAAAACCCTGTTGGCACAGCACACAAAAAAGAGAGGCAAAGGAACTACATGAAATAATTCAAAACAAAGGAGGTGGAAATTCAAAAATAGTACGAGGAACTCAGATGACAGATTGAGAAGCGGATGAACTGCAATTAAGAGGACAATTTCATGTCCAAAGAGGATGCTCCAAACACCAGCCAGAGAACAGAGACCCTCTGGACTGGCGGTGAGTTGAACACAACATAAACCATTCTTCTGATGGGAAGACAAATTGAGGCAAATTATCAATTACATTTTTGTAATGTAGTTAGAGATAGTTACCTCTAGCCATAATTTCATAAGTGTATTTCCAAATTAAAGGAAGGAAAAGAAGAGTGAACCAAATCCAGGAAAAAAGAATTAGCTCAATTTGGAAACTGCAGGTCACTCATTTCTTGAGCTTATTGAATGGGTGATCAAGGAAAATGACGACACCACTAAAATAAAGCAGTAGACTAATCACAAAAGCCAGTCATGAAAAAAAAGCTACAGTGCAGTTTTTCTGGACATCAGAGAAAAGGGTTGGTATGGAAAGGAATAAAATTCAGAAAAGTCTGGGGTTTGTATTTTTAAGCTTGTCATACCCAATGATCGCAAGCTAACCCAAGTTTAATTGCAGTGAAGATAGGTAAATTAGTCAAGGCGTGACCTGTGTACCCACTACAGTTGACCCAAAGTATTCACACAAGCTGTGCTCAGCTGTGCTGGGTCAGGGCAGAGGTCCCTCCAGCCCAGCTCCTGGGTCCCAGCAGAAGGAACCACAGACACCAGGCAAGTAGTGCATTTCCATTAAGGCACAGCTGGAATGCTTTTGTCTTCACTGGTTTTGGACCTGGGGATACTCTGTATGCAGTAACTACAGCACTGGGGAGAAAATCCATTTCCTGTTGAGAAGGTATGCTTAAAGGGTTAATATATTTGCAGATAATAGGCTTAGGAGAGTTGGAGGCTAGACTGACTGCTGACAAACACAGATGAGTAGACTAATGATGTTTTGGTTTGGGTTTTTTCCCCCCAAGTTGCAAATGCAGAATTGCTCACAAAACTCAGCGTAAGATCAGGGCCTCAGACCCTGAACCCCTCTGAGCAGAGATTATTTTCTACGTTAGACTCAAACTCACAGAACACTCACTTGATAACTATGATACATTCACATAGTAAATCACATTGACACGAGTGAACTAAACCCTACTGAACTGGTAAGTTCAACAGCCAGGTTTCAGTCAGGGAAAGTGAAAATCATTGCTGTGACAAGGCAAGACCCCACAGTTTGCTCTCTAGAAAAGCTACAAACTGACCTATTCTATTCTATACCATTTTTATTGTCCTATACCTTGCACTCCTGGCATTATCAAGTCTGGGACAAACTTAAATCTACTTCTAAGGCAAAATTTGCATCCTTACATCTGTCTTTCTACATTTTGTAAAAGTTCCTCAAAAGGACCCAGCAAGGAAGTGAGGTCTAAGTCTTAAAACTTCTCACTTCTGTCCTGGTTCAAGGGAAGGAAGGAAGGAAAAGCGCTGTCCTGCAAAAGGAAAAGAGCAAGAAACAGAGAGAAGTCAGAAGACTTGAAAGAAATAAAAGAGGAACACACTTATCCCCACATCTCATAAAGCAAGAACAATGCCTAGATATCACAGTGATTGGCATTCAATATATAAGGCAATAGCTTAATTAGCCATAAATATGGTCAGCTAGCAAATGTTAAAAGGTCACCTGATACTAATTGTGAACAAGACAAACCGAGCTGCTTAAAAAAAACCTGTCATGAATAATTTCTCAGGGCTTAGCAATTCTGCATGCTTCTGTAATTTGCTCTTCTCTATTATGGTTGAAAAACATTCTGCTAATTATTAATTGGATAATGATTTGTTTCTTTCACTAATTCAATAATGTGTTCAGAAGTGCATTTTGAAAGCTCCCAGCTCTAGAGACCATAAATATCAGGCTTATTGTGGCGGATTGACCCTGGCTGGATGCCAGGTGCCCACCAAAGTCACTCTATCACTCCCCTCCTCAGCTGGACAGGAGAGAGAAAATACAACAAAAGGCTCATGGGTCAAGATAAGGACAGGGAGAGATCACTCACCAATTACCATCATGGGCAAAACAGACTTGACTTGGGGAAACTAGTTTAATTTGTTACCAATCAAATCAGAGTAGGACAATAAGAAATAAAACCAAATCTTAAAACACCTTCCCCCCACCCCTCCTTTCTCCTCAGGCACAGCTTCATTCCCAGTTTTCTCTACCTCCTTCCCGCCAGTGGCACAGGGGGACAGGGATGGGGGTTACAGTCAGTTCATCACACGTTGTCTCTGCCGCTCCTTCCTCTGCAGGGGCAGGACTCCTCACACTCTTTCCCCTGCTCCAGCGTGGGGTCCCTCCCACAGGAGACACTCCTCCACGAACATCTCCAATGTGAGTCCTTCCCGCGGGCTGCAGTCCTTCATGCACAGACCGCTCCAGCGTGGGTCTTCCGCGGGGTCACAAGTCCTGCCAGAAAACCTGCTCCAGCGTGGGCTCCTCTCTCCACGGGGCCACAGGTCCTGCCAGGAGCCTGCTCCAGCGCAGGCTTCCCACGCGGTCACAGCCTCCTTCGGGCATCCCCCTGCTCCAGCGTGGGGTCCTCCCCGGGCTGCAGGTGGAGATCTGCTCCACCGTGGACCTCCCTGCGTTGCAGGGGGACAGCCTGCCTCACCATGGTCTTCCCCACGGGCTGCAGGGGAATCTGTGCTCCGGCGCCTGGAGCACCTCCTCCCCTCCTTCTTCACTGACCTGGGGGTCTGGAGGGCTGGGGGTCTGGAGGGCTGGTTCTCTCACTCCTCTCTCCTGGCTGCTGTTGTGCAGGGTTTTTTCCCCACTTCTTAAATCTGTCATCCCAGAGGTGCTACCACCATCGCTGATGGGCTCAGCCTTGGCCAGCGGCGCTACCGACTTGGAGCCGGCCAGTATTCGCTCTATTTGAGCCGTGGGGAAAGCTTCTAGCGACTTCTCACAGAAGCCACCCCTGCAGCCCCCCCCCCCCCCCCCCCCCCCAAACCTTGCACGCAAACCCAATACACTTATCTTCACTTGAATGCTCTGGTTGGAAGGCAGGTTCCAAGTGATGTAAGTGGAACCTGTGGAGCTTTCTGCCCACTTTTGGGCACTCTGCACCCAAAGTCACCGAAATATCCATTTAGCTGGAGACCGAGGCAACGCTACTTTCCCGCTCACCTTGCAGGGAACAGAAGGTGTTCAACACTGGGTAGCAATTAGGAGCTTATACATCCTGGGTATTAAACAGGGGTCTGGCTGGAGATTAATAGTTCACCCTTCGGGGAACTTATATGGGGCATCCAGAAGGTGGAAACGTTTCACCCCTCCTTTACATCCCGCTTCCAAACCTAAAGGTCTTCAGAGCACTCTGTAAACAGAGAGCATGAGGAAGGGCATACGACAGGGCTCTGCTGACCAGTACTGACCACCCCTCTGGCCTCTGATACGGGTTGTGTGCCAGGGCCACGTTGCAATCATATCTGCTCAGATAAAAAGCTGAAGACAAGAAAGGTAACAATAATACCCTTGAGCTACCACTCCCTACTACCTCCCTAAGAGAAGCCAGACCATTAAAAATGCCACATAAATATCACTGACAGAAAACAGGCTTCAAGGTTATTCAGAAAAGCCCCACGCATAGACAACCTCCTCTTTTTAATAGTGATAAAAACCTTGAGTTTTTCAAAAGAGCAAGTCATGGCACAGGCAAACCCACCTTTCAAAACCCAACAGCTCCCTTTTTACAGAAGAAAAGGTAATGTTGTGGGGGAAACGTATAGCATTCCTCCTTCATGGGCCACAGAGGCATAATCAATTGGTACAACAGCACATTGTTGAAACACAAACCACGGAAAGCTGCTTTATGAATCCGTGCAGCCAGCTGGAACAGCCATCAACAGCTGTGAGAGGAATTCACTCCAGGACTGAATCACTTCATTAGGGTGGGGTTTTTTTCCTTTTATTACATGCAGCTCAGGCTGCTGATCCTCATCCTGAAGACCCTCCATAGAGCAGCCCCACTTCTTTCTCTTCTCCCTTATATACTCAGGAACACTAATGGTTCCCACTGTATTACTTAATCTCCTCCTGAGACATCATTTCTCCCTCTCCCATCATATAGCTCACCAGCAGTCTTCCAACCTGCTACATCACGCTGTGTGGTGTCCGAAGCTTTTTGACTGTAAGTCAGAAAGCATTAGTGGTTTGGGGGCAGCATGGGTAAGGAATTTGCCCCTAAGATAAGGGCTTTTATGCGCAAATTGATTTAGCGTAATGATTGCAATGAACTGCAAATCATGGAAACTAGGAGAAAATATCCAGATCGAATGACATTTCCTGCTTGCTCTACTTCTAATTCTGCCCTACTTCTGTGTGATACAGGCTACTTGATTATATGTGAAATATCAGTGGACAGAACCACAGCCCAGAGCCCCAGCAAGCAGTGGCACTGCAAAGAATATATGTGTATCAATTTGAGCTTGAGACTGGCACAAAATTGCAAGGATGAGACCACTGGCTGCTGAAGTCATGTGTACTTGGCATGAGCAACAGCAGGTGACATCACAGGGTGTTTGTAATGAAATATGATTATCTCAAGAAAATTCCTGATTCCTTCATTGAAAACAACGATACAAACCTCCAAATATAGTGAAAAGGAATAATAATTTCTAAACAAGTAAAAGCTGAAGTAGGATATACCTTCAAACAAAATGCTGATTGAAATATGCCTTCTCCTAAGCTTATACTTCTATGGGATTTTCAGAAAAATGAAAGAAATGTCTCTGGTATTCTGACAGCATAGCCAACTTCAGCCCTCTTCTTCATTTCCATTGTAGAAAAGCCAGCAGACCCTTATACTGAGGAAAACCTCACTATTAAGAGCAAAAAGAAGATATTCGAAGAACAGTGTTCAACACTCATGGCAACCTTGTGAAAGCTGTTCCAGCAAGTACACAGGTACACACCTATGACAGGCTCCAAAATGAACCACTGAGTGGATAACTGTGCTCAGCATCAGGGCTATTTACATGCGTTGTGCGCTTTTTTTAAATCTTACCCGAACTGCTACAGCGAGACGGTTCCACGAGTCTGCCGGTCTTATCGTAACAGGCAATAGCTCGCAGTCGTACACCCTCGCCACACTCCTTGGTGTCTCTGTGGGATCTCATTCCCAAATGCAGCTCAGATGTACCTCCTCCGATAATGCAGTCAGACCAGTTTCCGTGGGGCTGGGAGGTAAACACCTCGCAGGGGCACAGCTCTGTTTCAACTTGAGGATAAACTTCTGTATTCTGGCATTTGTCTCGCTTTCTGCTTCGCCCTGTTCCAACCACAGAAATCTGTTTGTTAGCTTAACATCTGCTACTTTTGATAACAACACGTCATATTATTTATACTTGCATGAATTCAACACATTAGAACCTAGACAATCTGAATGTTAATATCCAGAAACATTTCCGAAGCATCTATTAGCTGCTGCCAGTGCTCTGGAGTGCAAGGACAACGTATTTATCTCCAGGGGCAACCGGAGAACTTGGAAATACTGTTTTGATGGGTAGGGCAAGGAGCAAAATGCAAAGTCTTACTCCACTAGCGGTCTGCCCAGAAAATGCTTTGTAATTTTATATAATATAATTTTCTCTAATTATCTGATGAAAATAAATTGATTGTTTTGTCTCTATTTGCTCACAATCAATGGTTGCTAGGACAACTTCCAGAGGACTCTACATTAGCCACAACTTCTTCTTTGAGGCTACTTTACAAATTAGTTAAAGATGCACTCTGCACACAAACCACACTTCGAAGAAAACAGAAAAGATAATCCTCGGTAAATTATTAGGGCTGGGAAGCATTTCAATGATTGGATTTGGTTTAATGTTTTCTTTTGCTCTCTTCTTTCAACAGGTTTTAAAAGAAGGCTCTTTACAGACCTTTCAGTAGTTTCACAAAGCAGAAACATTCAAATAAACCTGTGGCACAGCCCTCTACAGCTGCACCCTCCATGCCCTGTTCCTGGAGGACTTCTAGGCATAAGAAGATGTCCCCAGTACAAGGAGAGATAATGTAAAGAACAGAATTCATGCTCCCTGCATCCCTACGGCTGCCCCAGGGGACAAAGGTCTGTACAGAGCCTCTAAAGATAAAATCAATGCTTTTCTTGGCATGGGTTAGCCAACGTGACATGGAGCAATCTTTATGCTGGCTGAGCTCAGGAGCGTCTGCATTTGGCGTCTGCACAGAAGAGGAGAATTCCTCTTCACTAACAAACCGCATCTGTATCCCATCTTCAAAATGCGCCTTGGGGATCTTGGATGCGCTAAAAACACTTCTGCAAGAAGTTTTTAACGCTTTGATCCCAAAAGAACTGTTTTCTCTTTGGTATTGCGCACAAATCAGATACTAAAAACAAAAAATAAGTTATATAACCCAACAACCCTCTTTCTAGTCTGGAACCAATAGTCATTTCACCACATGTCACCAGGAGCACAAGCTGGCTGCCATCAATACCTGTTTGCGTACACGCATGTACCTCCAAAGAGAAGGGCACCAATTGCAGACCCTTAGTATCACTATCCTTCAAGCCCCAGCTCTTTCAAAACTGTATTTCCAGAGTTCTGGGGAACGTAAAGTTTGCCAGCACAAAGGGATAATAAACACAAAGAAATCAAATAGTGCCAACATCTTTATATTTTTATATATATATATTTATGAGCATATTCAGGTAAGGTATAAGAGGTACAACTCCATATACTTAAAGGAAAGTCTTTTAAAAGGCTTTAAATAGATTGGGAGCTCTCTAGTGGCATTTCCAGCATTTTATGTTTGACGAGCTGACAGAAGCCACAAACTCAGTGTATAGGTACAGCTGTATGTTCTGCGTTATTAGTAAACGTGGGAATTTGGGACTTCCCTATGTTTTGCCAATTATTACATGAAGTGCATCAGACACAGGTAAAGATGTTCATTATCTCACACTTATACAATACTTTTTTTCCAACTTGCCCTGCCATCTGTTTTGTAGGAATCTTCTCTCTAATGAAGTTGCTATGAAAGCCCTATTTTGAGGGCAAAAGTGGCATTCATCCCATACTGTTCACAAAGAAGTGGTTTTAGAATTAGCGATGGTGATATTTCTATGATCTTCACAGACTGCTTTAAAAATTACTGTTAAAAATACCATCTCCATAATTTTCAAGGACATAAATTCTTCAATTAAATAGCATTTTCTTTTTTAAATTAAATTTCTGAACACTAAAAAATACAATATATATTAAATATTATCAGGTAGTACATACTGTACATAAAAATTATAGGAAACATTAAAAATACACCTTCCTACAGAAAATGCATTGTATCCATAGCACAGTGAATTAACTGACTGTATTAATTAACTGAAGACTTACTAAAAACTGTGTTTTCATTATAATGACTTTGAATTTTGATATGTTCTGTAATAAGTCTTTTGCTTCCTAAGTAATGACTAATTTTATATGTAGAGTCTATGATTACTTACTAAGTAAAATGAATAATACTATTAAAAACTGAGTGGGAGGCAAGCAAATACTTAGCAAACAATTAGCAGATCCCCACTAAATGACATTGTTAATGATCTCTTATAATGAAGCCGAAGCATTCACTTGAGCATAGACACACACACTGATGAACAAGGAGGTACAATTCACGCACGCTTACCGAAAGGTGAAATACAAATGGATAAAGGACTCTTTTAACATCATAAAGTACTTCCCAAAAGAGCACTTTCCTTAAATCTTTGGACTGAGTTCACACGGATGAGATTTTTTCAAGACTTTTGGCCACCTCCAATTTTCATGAAGTTTTATGCAAATACAGGTCAGCACTAATTTCGTCGACTTTCCCTTTTGAAATGTGGTCAAACCCAAACCGATGTCTGATTAGGTCCTCCCTCGCTGCTCTCTGTGCTGGTGTGCTGTCCCCAGCCCAGCACCACCTGGGACACCCGCTGCATGTTCACCACTTGCTTTTCAGAACACCTTTGCTGGGAGTGGGCCCAGATCACGAGCTCCTTCCCGGCGGGAGGAAGGGAACCCAGCAAGGTTGTATGGGAGAGACTGGTGGTGTTTGGTCACAAATGCAGTGCGGGTGAGGAGACAAGCCATCCAAACCTGAATATCAGAAACCATTTCTGGTCCACTTACTTGAACAGATCTATGTCTGATGTAGAACAGAGTAAGAAACGGGATAGGTAAGACCACACTGTTGTGTAACTTGCACACGTGTTCATAAAGAAAATTCAGATTTAAAACTACCTGGAAGTATGTATTCACTTATTTCTTACAGTATCATATTTTCTATAAGATCAGGCACCTATTGTTCCGATAGGGATAGAGGATTTCTACTATTATGAACATACAGGCATTGATACAGAGAACATTTTAGACTACGCTCTTTGACAGAAACAATAGAGTATTTTATAATAATGATTTTTATGTAAAGGAGAAATCTTTATCCTTTAATGAGCTATACTCATGAATGGCAGCTTGAAGCGATTATGTCTGTATACTGTAATTGTTAGTTACTAAAAACTTGGATCATTCCAACAGGAACAAACTGAATAACAAGACAGCCGTGCAGCCAGGTACCAGTGAATACAGAAGAAAGGAGCAGTGGTAGCCACCATACTTTGCTGCCATCCACTTCCCAGGCATTATCACAGTGGATATTTTTACTGCAATGTTAGTATTTTACTCCATAGTAGAAGTCTTTGAAGTTTCACCTCTATTAACAGAGCAAACTCAAGCCAGCTGCACCACAGCTCTCAAACACAACACAGAAATACGGAAAGATCCTGAAAGATGTTCAGGATAACAATAACAGTAAATTTCTTGTAAACCTTCTGAAAACAGTAGAATTCATTTTTATTTGATTCGGCTATGTGTCTGGCGGGGGAGAGTAATGCAACTCCTAACAAAACAAGTGGTTCCAAACTATTAATGTTACAGAGTTTTAAAGCTTTTCAGTTTGATCAGCATTCAAATAATATAACAAAAAACAACAGCAAGTATGGGAGACTGCTCCGTGAAATGGTTTGAACTAGAGTGTTTAATGAATACATATAAAAGATCAAACAAAAACTGTTTTAACGATACTGTTTTTTCTTTATTCATGATATTAGTTTGCCCTGGTGAACTACTGGATACTGCTGAGCACAAAATTCCCAGCTTTAAACTTCATCCAGATTTCAACAGTCTTAAACAGAAAAACACAGTGATTTTTATCCTTGTATACGCATTTGCTGCATGCTTCCCAGATTAATAGGTCAGATAAACTTGCACAATGCACAGTCACTGTTTTATTTGGTTTCTGCCTAAAAATGGCTTTCCCCCACTGAGTTTTTCTGCACTATTCTCATACCAAAATGCGTGTGCGTAAAGCAGGCAATGATGAGTCTCAGATCAAAAATCAATTAAGGATGATAACTATTCTGTCTGGATTTTCCCAAAACCCCAACGCCAGCCTACCAACATCTGAGAAACATTATTCACGAGTATCACCATCAGATAAATACTATAAAAGATTATACCTGTGAGTGACCGTCTCCTAGTTCTAGTTGATTCACAGTCAAACGAGCATGCTGTAAATTTAGACCAGGGGGTAAATGTGCAGTCATCTTTGCAGGGAACGAGACACTCCTGAACAAGAGATGGCATAGCTCCTGCCCACCGCAGGCAGTCACTGACATCGGCGGAGTCGTCGTGCTCTGACAGGCACGTAACAGCTGAAAAGTAAAGGTACAGAAATCTTTATAGTCTTATATATATTGTATTATACTCTATGCAGGCAGTACTTGTGTTCTATGCAAGATTCACTTCTCTGGGTTAACAGGATAAAGCTGATTTATTTCTAGGTCATTATTCATGTGTCACTCAAAGCTGTGCTAGAAGCTTCACAAAACCATAAAGACACATTCTTATTTGAGCAGTTTGTTATCTAAATGATGATATAAATTCAATATTCTCAAGGAGGCCATCATTTTAAGGGTTGGGGCAACAGTTTAACCAATGATACATTCCACGACCAAACAAGAAAAGATGTAATACTGTGGCTATGTGCCATAAAGCATATTTGGTCGAGGCCAGGATCCCCAAGCTGTGATGCACACACTATACGTGGAATTGAAACTGCTTCAAAGTAGAAAAAAATAATATATAAAAAAAGCTTCCTTCTCCAAAACTTCCATCTTTTCCGTATTTCAGATGAAGGGAACAACTGTCTGAGCAGTTTTCCCATACAGAATGGTGACCTCTGCTCTGTCTGAGCCGCAGATGCTACAGCTAAATGCTTCTTGCAGCAAGGTGTAAACACCAGGTCTGCCCCCTCCAAACTGAGTTCCCTAAATATTGTGCTACCCCTTGTGCTCTCCCGCTCTCTGGCCATCTGAACCTTTGAATCTCTTGCATAAATGGAGATGTTTAGGAGGAAGGGCACGAGAGTTCAGCCTGTGGCCATGATAGGGGCTGCAGCTACTGCACTTTACTAGATAACCTGCTTTTATGCTGCACGATACCTCGCTATAAGAGCACTACTGAATGGATCCATTAACAGAAAAAACACAAAAACCAACTGCTCCGTAGGTCTTAGCTGAGGACGGCATCACTCTGCCGAGCTCCATCCGACCTGAAGTGCCTTCGCACACGGGCAGAGGCAGAGCACTTGCGCACACACCGAGTTTTACCTTCACACACAGCACTATCAAGGCTGCAGCCCACATTCAAATGCAATTAATTTCTCTGGTCCCCTGTCCAAAGCTTTACCAGGTCTTTAACACTGGGCCATGGCAATAGGAAACAACAGGCACAGGGCCGGGCTGGGGCTGAGGTCTCTGAATTTGGACTTAGATGCCTTTGGGGCCAGGCAAGAGTCAAAAGGGGTTTGCAAGAGCACAGCCCAGGACTTAGATGAACTGATTTCCCCCCAGTTTTATTACAGGTCAATGCCCTTTTCCTTCAACACCCTCGTCCTTTTTTGGACTATAATGATTAATTTTTCAGGGTGGATAATGGCACGGTATAGCCATGATGGAGGACAAAAGTATTACTGTATAAATCTGAGTACAGGAAGCCTATAATAAAACTTGCTAAAGTTTCAATGAATTAATAATAAGTAATTATAATAAATAAAAATAGCCTGCACATCATGGAGTCTTTCATTTCATTAATAATAATTAATTCTTACAAAACCTCCAAGATTATAGGCTTTTTATATCCTACATTGTAAGTTAACCAAAGCAAAGATAGGTCGTGACTTGATTAAAATAATAAAGTCAGGGACAAAGTTAGGAATTGAATTTGGCCCCAAGAGTTTAGTCATGTCAGGTGCTCTGATTTCAGGCAAGTCCACACATTGTATCATAAAGCTACAGAAGATGAAATAATTTAATTCAGATTTTATTATTTAACTTTAACAACCTGTGATATTATTTTATGAAGATTCCTAAATAATTCAGGTTTTTGAGGCTGCATATATTTTTCCTTGTTGCCAGCACTTAATGTAACTAGGATTGCATGAAGAAAAACAGAAAAATAACTCTCTGTTTTCTTACAGTTAAAGGATTTACCGGGGTGTAACTTTGCAATGAATACACATGATTTTTGGTTTTTAACTACAGTACTCTATGGGAGCAAGGCATGGGTTGGCAACCACCTGGAAATAAAAAAAAAATCTTATTAAAATGTAATTAGATTTCTAAGGAAAAAATCAGCATTTTGAAGAGCGTGCAGAAGGCAAGCAATTGTTAAAAGTCTCTTTAGACTCAAGTGACAGTAAATCAGCATATTAATAACTACCTCTAAATTGCTGATCCTTGCCTTTCACTTTCAATCCTTGTGACCCTTCCTATCTCTCAACTCAGGCAGTCAGAAACTCGGAGACATTCCCCTTCTCAATTACAAGAGCGCGAGGACAGAGGTCACCACTCTGTACGGGAAAGCGGGGTAATTGCCCTCTTCAGGAAGGTTAAACAAGTAATAGACTCTGATGCCCAACGTCTGTGTAGCCTCATTACCTTTAGCAAGGACACCAAAGATTTGGCAACGCAAATGTGTCCACGGGAAGTGTGGCCAAGTGTATGCAAACCATCTTCTCAGCGTCGCTACAACCGCTAGCATCTGCAGGGAAGTGAACAATATCCTACGCTGCCGGCCCCACGAAGCAATATTTGCAATTGCATAATAAGCCACCACGTTGCAATGTTTACTACTGTCTGACAGAAGACCACAATTCATTCCTGACATTTAATAATGGCAGCACAAGTGATGGAACTTCTAAATGTCGATGTTAAACCAGAGGCTCCGTGTTGCAGTGAGTTATTACCTAATGGCCCGATCTTCTGCACAAATGTCCTTAATTTTAAACATACAAATAATTCACTTGTTCGCTGAGCCTATTTAGATGCTAAAAGTGATGGATATATAAGGACATATGAGATCAGGGCAAATATTTGACAGACATCATGGAGCTTAAAGAAAACAGTGGCAATAGTAAACATGGGTAGAGGAAAGTTAAATTAAAACAACAAATAATATAGCGGATTATACATGTACACGCACGGAAACAGGAAGGAGTTGGAAAGAAGAAAATATAATGGATAGTCTAGTAAGAGACATAAGACCTAAAAGGAGGAGAGGAGGACGATCTCCTGTGAGGTGATTAGGGACAGACAGGTGGTTGAAAACAGAGAATTGCTTTTCTTCTCTACTTCAGGAATTTTTGTAAGTGCAGATCCTGGTAACTCAATCCGGTCATTCCTGACAGAGCAACAAAGCCTCAGTGTCAGCAAGGAGAGAAGGCAGCGGCCAAAGAGCAAGGAATCAGAAAAGCTTTTTATGATGCCTAAAATACTTCCTAAAGAGCAAACATCCCGCTTGCTTCCCATTCTCCTGGACTTTTGCACTTATCAATGCCAACGGTGTTATTACCAAACTGGTGGGCCCAGATGAGCACCTCTTTGGTGACCCAATTGGTAGCTGCATCATTTTGCTGGGAGAGCAGGCACTTCTTGTTTTACACGCACAAAATAAAATGCCAGCCATGAACATCTGGTACCCTTACACACCAAAAACCCCCACCTCCTCGGACTGGCCTAAGCAGTACAGTGCATTTCAGTCATATTAGGAAGCAATTCATTTCCACTCAAGAGTCTGCACACATCTTCAAAGATGATGCCAATGCATGACTTCTTCAGTTTGAACTGAATTATCTCCAAAAGCCTGAGCTTAATGGGCCTGATCTTTACAGCATGTCAGTCATAAGAAATGGCAGGATTTCTGCTACATGCTTACAACTATGCTTGAGGTGAGCAGCATGAACTGCTAAAATAAATTTAATAATAAAACAAAAGCCCATCAGGACATTTTAATGGATTGAGAAGGGCCAGACAGGAAGCAGCAGAGCTGACGGATCCACTCCAGTGGTTTGTTCAGGAACTAGTCACCTCATTTCTGCCTGCTGCAAACTTATTTTCCAGTTAAGTTAGCTTTAACTTTTAAGAGGAAAATATTTTCAAATACAGGCACTTCTGGAAACAGAATGAGGCAAATTTATTCTCAGTGGACCTTCAGGAAAGTTAGTAAAATTATTTATCCTTGGTGGTTTCAAACTACTGATTGGTTTGGCTCATGTGTGGTTTATGTTGCATAAAAAATACTTCCCTGTAATCCTCAGTTCTGTCACAATGGTTTTAAATAAACTCATACCGCAAAGCCATTTCTGCTATGTCAACATCTCATTGGTTTTTTTTAAGTGGGATACCACCAGAGGGCAAATGCAGTCCATTTGCAGCCCTATGCACTGAGGAAAAAAATCACATAGTAACGATAAATCCCTCCTAGACATAACGTGTGATTTCTACCATTTCTGCAGCATTTAAAATGGACACAAACATATGAATAGAAACAGCTAATAACAGGACATTGCCAGATAAAGGGTTTCGAATTATAATATTGATTCCCACAAAGAGGGGAAATGCAGAATTTCCTTTTGAAGTCCTGCTATTCTTTCTTATTACCACCAGTCAACGCCACCAAACTGGAATTAAACACTTGGGGCCAAGCTGTGGGATAAGAATTTAATACAGTTCTGTTGATATAAAACAACGGCTGACTCAAAAAAAAAAAAAAAAAAGTACACCTTCTCTCATAACGATAAAAACAAGATCATGAATTAAACTGAAAGGTAACCAGGTTTAAAATGCTAAAAGAAAAGATCTTTTTTTCATGGCAGGGCTGGAATTGTTTAACAGACAGAGTGGATAGTGGATACACCTGTTAAGGTGCCAACAAAAGTTAGTGCTTAAAATGAGCAATGAAAATAGCTGCAGATGCAACCGTTTTACTTCAAGGCATAAGTCAAGTGTTAAATGTACAGCATGGGGAGGAAATTTCCCTTTCTGCTGGTGCGGGTTCCTCTCAGGATACTGAACAAGGACTGCTAATGGGATGTTCAGTACGAGTCTCTGTCTTCTGGTTTTATATTTAGAGCCACAAGAGTATGTTTGTATGCCATCATCTTAGCATATGGCACGTGGAAGCATATGGAAGCTATATTCTTTAACTACATTTATCTTAAATTAAAAGTAAATAGCAGACACTTCTATAAACTTTTACACGGTGAAATCAAATGTTTGTATGCTGTCAAATTGCAGAGGCACTGAATGCATCCTTAAATGATGTTACATCACCACCAAAGCAGCATGTCAGCATCAAACTGGGGTAACTCAAGTGCTCTCAGTAGGCACATGCCTGACTTGAAAAGCACTACAGACAGTCCTAACAAAAGGAGAGAAAGAAATATTATAGGCATAGCATTGCATCCAATAAGGAAAGATAACATAAATATAGTTCCTATATAGTTCCTCTTAAGTACAAATCCAATTACAGACAGTCTTGGTAATCACATTCATTTACAAAAGTTATAATCAATTCTCCTTTAAAAATGCATTTCAACAGTTTCCAAAGGGTAAAAAGCTGAAGACTGAGAATATCAACTACCAACAGTAAAATTATATTGTACCATGGCACTTCAATTTGGGAAACCTAAATTAGTGGTTTCAAAACTCTGGAATTAAATGTCATTAGAACATCTGAAAACAATGACTGATAATTCCAGGAAGGTACACTCAGGCCAAACACTAAAACTAAAGCTATGTGGTAGTGCAAATCAAATGACTGGACTTAGTACAGGAACAACAGGATGACCTATGAGGCTAGACAAGAAGTCTAACATCCAAGATGTGTAGACACGATGATGTAATAATCTTCTCTGGCTTCAAATTCTAAGAATGTGTGAAAAATCAATGCCAGCATGTAAAGTCAAGGGCATTATTTTAATGTAGCTGTTTACCTTCTCAATGTTCAGAAATATTCTCATTTTGTGTTGCATAATTATTCTCATTACCCTTCAATGTAGCAAGATAACATACCATTTCTTACACGTGTCACTAATGATAAGTGAAAAAGGAGTTCAGGGATAATACGTTAGAAGAAAAGAAGAAAATAACTTTAAGGATCCAGACTTGCTGACTATAAGCACAGTCTCATAACTCATGATGACCTCATTTATTTTCTGTATTGATGATCCTTCATACTTACAACAAGTTTCTCCAAAACCCCAGGTGGAACATTTATGTTATTCTTGGTATGTTAACACAACCCCTCATTATAGAAGGAGACCGAAAACAGACATAATAGAAGACATAAGATAAGGCTTTGCTGAGACTCAGGTGTAAGTCTAAGGCCCTGATTCTGTAAGGACAAAAGTACACGCTTAAGTTCACCACTGTGACCCCCTCCTTGGATGCAGCAGCACTCCCTGCAGTGAAGTGAAATGCATCCAAAGTTTGGACTTACAGAAGCAAACCATAAGATAACCATTCAAAATAAGTCGGAGGAAAAGAACAAATGATGCAGGAAGGACATCGCAGACACAAATCTAGTAAAAATAACTGAGGAAGAGCTGGAACAACTAGTTATGCAGCAGGGAAACTGGCTCTGAGATCACCAGTTTCCCATTTTGCAATTATTAATGATATTGACAGTAGTGCTAAAGGGCTAACAAATGCTGTGGAGCCGAGTGCTGAATAAACAGAGACCCCAACCAACATGCACCGTAAACAAACAAGAGGAGCCTGAGATGAGGTTGGGAAGCAATAAAGATGGTAAATATCAACAGAAAAGATAAAGGAAAGCAACTGAAATGATTTGCATGAAAAGGGGTCAGGGAAGAATTGGGTAGAAAAGTTGGGTACAGAGCCTTAGCATGGAGAAGAGACTGCAACAGGGGAAAGGGGAGAAGTCTGGGATAGAATTAGAAGGGAAGAAAAAAAAGCAGGCAAAACTGTAAAGATCCTTCTCCAGCGTAAAGGTCCACATTTTAGCTGCAGGTTGGGTTGGTTTCTCTCTGCAGCCTTCCCACAATAAGACCTGTCCGTGGGGAAAAAGACAGGTTCATCTAGGTACAGGAGCCTCAGAAGAAGGACAGCCCCAGCTGCAGCTTTTTGGGGCTCAGCCTGGTGGGAGGTCACCTCCAGCACAGCCACAGCCGTGCCCCGGCCGGGGCAGCCGTCCCCAAGCGCATGTGTTTGACCCAACCGTAGAGCTTCCCTGCGGCTACATGTCATCGGCATTCACCAGACGGAAGGGGATAAAGAGGTCTGTAGACAAGGTCTGCATACCAGAGGCACACGTCCCTCCCAGACCGTTCACTCTTCACGGCTCAGAGCCTCTCAGCCAGCACCACAGCACGAGCATGAGAACGGAGCAGTTTGTCTGAAAGGGATTAAATATGTCCGGGGCTGCATATTAAACCCAGTAAAATCAGTGCAGGCTGACTTCTGTCATTTAATGCCTTAAACTGGACTCACCTCCGTTCCATTTAAAATAACTTCTTAGAGTACAATTGTTCTTTGATACTTATGGATGAGGTTATCGATTATTTGGTTGGGAATATGATTTAAATCACTGAAAGAATTGAGCTGTACATGTCAATTTTGCCAAGCTGTGAGACTTGATGTTTTAATGCTTCCTCAGCTGTGAACCAAGACTGCCCGCTGTTTAAGGAGAAGTAGGAGAGAAATACATTGCTATAAAGCCCATTCCTCCTCCCACCCACACACTGAATGCAGAACACGGGGTTGATACATTAATGTCTAGCACCATTTTCATTTTAATAAAAGTGTTTTCTTATTGCAAGTGGCTCACACTCTGCCTGGCTAGAAAGACAAAATAATATGATTTTTTAATGTTTCAAATTTACTTTAGCCAGAGAATAACTGCAATCTGAGTGCTTCTACATTATGCAATCAGTCTAAGGAATCTTTCTCAATTTTTCCCTTTTTTTTCCTAACATTATTATAGGTTTTGAATTGCTTTTACTTTCATTTTCTATTAAAAAGAAAATCAATGGAAGTGCATTAGATGATTAATGATAGAAATTATGCTTCTGCTCCTTTCAGAGAACATAAAAAAATACAAAAATATGCTTCCTTTTTTTCCTCTTTCTGTGGCCCACAATTACTAAAATTACTCGAGTTCAATTTATCAGTAGCACCTATCATCAAGTTATATTTAAGATGAATTATTTATTGCACAACTTGAAAATAAAACTAAGATATCCTGTTATATATACACACATTGAGACCACAGTAAATAAAGAGAATCAAACACGCCAAATAACACAAGAGAGAGAAAATGGAAAACAAACACAACTTTACAGTATTTCTAGTAACTCAAGTTGGAAAATCACTTAGCTGATTAAGAAAGCACTGACTTTTTTTTGAAAGCTCTGCCTCAAGTTATACATTCACTGGCCAGTGTTTTTAGTGGTAGCTGGATGAATTTAAAATCTCATGCATCCTGTTTTATTCCAGCCAGGTCCAGGTTTTGGTAGCACCCCATAGTCATCTATCATGACAGCAGTAGAGAGCTCAACACTACAGCCAACTTACATGGCAAACCCAACCTTAGGAAGGTCTTAGAAGACAGCCCTGTAAACTTGTCCAGCCAAAAGTCCACTTCAGTCTGAATTCTTTTGGTGTTAGGTTTGATAAAATTATCCACTCGTATCATCTTTCAGATAACTGGGCATTCAAAAACATTGCATTATGTTGCTGTAGGAAAATACATTTGAAAATCTTGCTCTGGAAGGCAGGCACTCTGCCATTTCACTGCATCTATCCCTTTACAGTGAAGCGCAGATACTAAATCAAGAACATAACACTAACAAGCTGACATATTTACAACTACCCCATTATATTTAAAACATTATGGTCCAAGGTAACACCTAAAGATTTAAACTATCCTTCCTCCTCAGCTCCCCACTCCCCAGCTCTGGCTCTTCTCATTTTGCCATTCAAAACTCCTCGCTGCTCTTGGCCGGTCGCGGACCAGCAACTAAGCCACTGTGGACATATACGGGCCCTTCAATAACTTTTCAACTCATCCTGATGCCTCCTGCTCTCACCTGCCCGTTCTCCTCCTCCCCCAGTTAATTCTGTTGTTAATGCCCAAACCCTGCCCTACCAGGCGTGCTCCAAAGCCCCAAGTAAGACAGCACAAATTAACCTGCTGTTGCATAGATCTCCTCATTACAACAAGGGGTTCTGTGGCAGCCTGATGTCCGTTGGGGTGGATCCATCGCATTTTCTTCAAAATCTGTATTTGCTCACTGCCTGGCCACACAGCTAACGTTTAAGGGAGAATAAACAATTTTGTCTGAAATTATCAATTCCTCCCCGACAGTACTGCCCGCATGATGCTGTTTACACCATTGCACCTAAGTAAAGCCATGCAGATTTGGACTGGTGTAAAATAAGACCAGAATGTGGTCTCCTCTATTTATTTGTGGTTTTAATTAACCATGCTTTTCCAGAATTCAGACCACCATGGCAGTTTACAGCATACAGACTTGTCGTCTTTATCAAAATCCAAAACTACAATTCAGAAAGTAGTAACATGGAAATTTGGAACCCCCCTGATCAATTTCTATATTCCACTCATAGATACTGCTGTTAAATTTTTCTAAAGTACCAATGGATTTTGCAAACACGGTCCTGCGTAAAACTTTCCACTTCGACTATCACTTTTCTACAGTAAAGAACAGTTAAAACTAAATGCTTTGAGGTCTGAAGTCTGGCTACTCATCTCCAGCCTAAAACTGATAAAACAACTAAATCTACTTTGACCAAAGCTAATAAAAATGCATACTCAAATAATTCATGTTATCTGAATTAAGTATCTTTCAGCCATTGTACAATATTGTCTACCTTGTGAGACAAAGTAAAGATACTGTACTTGAGACTGAAGCCTAAATACAGTAAAGACACTGTACTTAGATTAAAGGTTAGAGAGGCAGAAGGAGATTGCGAAAAATTTCCCACACACAACCTTGAGAAATCAAAGGTTGGGGCCTTTCAGGAGATTTGCCCAGTGGGAAACCTAAGTACGCAGATTTGAATCCCAGTAAAAGCAAAGTCACACTCTGATGCGTGGGAGTTCCATAGATGTATACATAATGTATAAATTATACATACAGAAAGGCTTTTTATACTTCTTCCTAAACATTCCTAGTGTGAGGGGAAAAAGTGTTTTACAGAAACCCTACCTCAGGGCATCCTTTCTTTAGCAGGAAAAAAAAAAAAAAAAAGACAAACAAAACCAAAAAAAAAACCCCAAATTCCCCAGAAGAGACTAACAGTCCAAGATACTGAAGGATATATTTCCATATAGTGAGTATAAAAGACCTTGATTCCCATAAGAATTGGTGTTTCCCCTGGGTCATGCTAAATGAACTTTTTTGTGTGAGCACAGGAGTTCCAATAGCTTTGCCTCTTAAGAATAATAAAAATAATTACACTCATTTTTCCTTATGTTTGTTGTTCAGACTATTCTCACTGCTAGCACATTCCTTTTTACTTTTCTTTTGAAACTAACAGATCTAAAGGGAATATTTGCTTTCCCCTTCTAATCTCTTAAAAACAAGGTAGAAGATCAGAGAAGATGCAAAGGGAGATACCTTACAGTACGTTATATTTTTCTTACGATGATCTCCTCTTCCTTTCTTACAGGCAGAAAAAAAAGAAACATTTCTTATTTAGCTGCTGCTACTCTCCTTAAATTTGCACTAAACTGTTACAATCGAGTGGGGATTATAAAGCAGATTGTATTCCTGCTGAAACAATGGGAAAACGCACATTTATTTCAATAGGAAAAGAACAGATCCTATTACACTTTCTTTTTAATATCTATGAATGAAGCATTTGTTTGCAAGCATTTGTTTCTAAAGCAATTACACAATCCAAACACCGATTGATCACTGGATCGTTCATGTATAACAGATACAATATTTGGACACAAAAAGTTCTCCATTGTGATTTCTTTACCATTGCTTCAGATCATATAATTTATGGTTTGTTTAACAGAAAAAACAATCAAATGCAATAAAAACAAATTAATACAAGACAAAGTAAATTGCATCAGACTTTGAAATACTTTTGACCCTGCTGGAAGATTATTAGTATTTTTAGCTATTCTTCGTATGCTTCATTTTAGCTAACCCCAGGGTAGAGCTGACTGGCACACTATGCTACATTTTCTTATATTACAGTCTTTCCAGTACAAACCATTTTAATCTTGGCTGTAACAAATCACCAGTTTGATTCTCATCTTATACCCTCTTTTCACCTGTGAAGTTTTGCTCATCTTTACTGGAGCTCAAAGCAGTTTCTCCCACAAAATTGCTCTAGTGTGAATCTTTCTTGATGCAGAAGGTTTCTGCCAACTGTCATTATAAGATCAGGAAAGATCATGCTTAAAGTGAGGAGCACTTAAAGCAGAAGGTGGTCATCTTTGGAAAGCAACTTGGAATAAAATTTTACAGTAGTTTATGTTTATTTTTTCTGATTTCTTAAAAATATTCTTTAAAAAAAAAATAAATCAGGAAAACAAGAGCCCATGAAAACGTAGAGAAGAGACAGTGACCTGATGGCACTTCTGGGTGAAGCGGCTGTTCATATTCTGCCAGTGCCACAACAGTGGACCCACCACTTACTTCTATATCACCTTAGCATGCCTCTCCTGGTTCATTTGAAAGTGGTTCAGCCACAAGTACGTATCATCAGCTTCCTCCTCCTGTAAGAGCAGAAACATCCTCCACAGCTCTGAGAAGTCCACAGTGTCCACGCAAAGCATCGGGACCTATGCTCACCTCTGGAGAGGCAGGTCCATGCCAGCCATGGAGGGCATCATTAAGGAGCACATCAGTGACTCAGACCTGAGGCTGCCTCAGTGACACGAAGCCCAGAGGAACATCTGACCCTTTCTTCCCTGGAGAGGGAACAAAGACTTTGGCCAATTATGCCCAGCACTACCATTTCCCTTAAAACCAAGTAAACATAATCAGAGGGACTTCCAAAATTTCCCAAAGTGGTAATTACTTCTTCTATTTTAGAGTACGTTATTTAGGAAGTAAAATTAAATGCAAAACCAACTCAATACTTTGAAAATCCATCGAGATTCACATCACATTTCCTTTTCAGAAAAGAGAACTGGTATTTGGAATTTTAAGTGTGTATTTCAAAGAAACAGTAAATAGCAGCTTTTTAATTCATCAGAAGCCCAAAGGAAAGGGAACTTTCCATACCAATGTGCTGTACTTGCGAAACTAACTCTTGCTGTTGCTATAATGAAAGTGTAAATACAGCACACCACGAATTCATAGTAATTTGTTTCTATGAGCAAGTTTGACATGGCATGGACAAGTAAATTAACACTGTGTGGCTAGGCAGAACTGAGAGATTCTCTAAAATATTGCACTGATATTTTGCCTTTTCTAGATCATTCATCGCGTCAGACCTTTGTCTCAATTTCTCTTTAAACCTTTGTCTTGTCCTATTTGAAGGCCCAAGCTCCAGGGTTATATCTTATCAGTTAATTAACTTTTAGAATGGAAACATAGCAAAAATGACTATATAAACTTTTGCTCATATATATCAAAGCCAACGTCAACCAATGTGGTTCCTGTGTACCTAATCCAGGAGACTTATAATAAAATCTCATCTTCCCTTTAGAGCCTGAGGCAAAAGTAGGTCTTGCAGAGAGATGTGTGAAGTGACGAGGTTTAGTAGAGCAATAACGTTGCTCAACAGTTTAAATATTGGTCTAGCTACTAAACTTTACGCCATGAGGTTCTGGCATTACATTATTAAATACCAAGATTTCATCCACGGTCTCCACTTACTCAGAATAACACAAAATTCATTTCAGCAAAAATAAAAAAATCACAATTTATTTTTTTCCCCAAAAAACCCACTTGAGGGTAATGCTACTCTTCAGTAGATCAAGGCAACACTAACAGGGAAGCATGGGGGTTGAGGGTGTAATATATCAGTCCTTCACTGTAAATTAATGAACAATTTACCAACAAAATACCAGAAGCAATGAAAACCATCGCTTTCACTCAGGCTCTATAAGGTCACTGCCAACGAGGAATAAAGAAGAAACCAATTAAGCTGGGAAGTTTGAATCAACAAATAAGGAAGAGGAGAATTCTTGGAGGCAACTTCCATTTTTATTTTACTGGCTCTTCACCCAACATAAGCAGATCTCAAAAAAAAAAAAAAAAAAAAAAATCAGGTAAGAGGGAATTGAACAAGAGGCAGTGTTTGAAAATAATTTTGCCCACAGTTCAAAATGCCAATGAAAGACCCAGCAGTGAAAAAGATGAAACACAGAAAAAGAATAAAGAATTTGAATGGGAATCAGAGCCTGAGAGGATGCTGCAAGGGCTGGGAGAGCCCAGCAGCCCCTCACTCAACTCTGAGCACGCCTCTTCCCCCAGGTCAAGTATACTTGACGAAGGTCAAGTATGAATTTTATTTTGTATTTTATCTCTGAAAAATAGGATAGCAGTGGTTTTTAATAATAGAGGGAGAAAAATCTATACATAGCAGCCAAGTGCAACACCAGTCATCCCTATTCAAGAGTTCAATAAAAAGAAGTGTCCTGTAGTTGAAATACTCCACAAAGGATTTCAGTTGCTGAATATACCAACTTTATCAGATAACAAGTGAGCAGAGGTTTAAGCCATGTCAGCAATTAAGGCAGAAACCTTGGATTCTGACCACAGTTCCTGCAGACAGCGTTGTGAGCAGCTCACCATTCCCACAACCCCATGAAGGCAGCCAGAGGTCCCTCTGGCAGCGGCAGGCCAGCAACCTGCTCCCATCCCTCTCACCCCAAGATCTCTGCACAACGCCAAAGGATGTAAAGGAGGATGTAAACTTAAGAAAATTCCCCTGAAGGTGATGCCAGCCCTGTATGGGACCTTCCCTCCGGCTCTACTATACAGCCCACAGCCTTACGCATTTCTACTGAAGCCGGGTCACCTGCAGTTCATGGAAAAGGGCTTCCCCAGTGCTGGCTCTTCTTCAAACGATGGTCTAAATACCATGATAATCCTGCTACTCACCCTTTCTTATACCCACTGAGGAACAGGGCAGAATGTTTATTCATTACTAGGCATGAGAAGCGTGTGTTTGTTAGGCTTTGGGGTTTTTTGAGAGGGAGTGAGGGGTGAAGTTGAATTGGTTTGAGTCAATCAGGTGCATCACCTCGGCAGAGTTATTCTCTCCACACTGTGCATTGTCACACAACTGTTCATCAAAGTGTTAAAAAGCAATGCTCATTTGCAGACGTAGATGTTCTATAAACAACAAAACACACACACACACGCAAAAACCCCTTAACCATCCGTGTGCAAATTTTCTTAAAACTGAATCTCCTCCAGGAGCAAATGGTCTGCGATTCCCTTGGCAACACAGAAGTACTAAGAAAGGCTTAATAATCTGCGTTAGAAATAAATTTCAAAGTTTGGAATATCAACATTAGGAAGCACTGAATGATTTCTTGCAGCAGGTCAAAAGTCAAATAAAGACTTTTCTTCAAAAGTATGAAAAAATTAACTATATTCTTCGACTGCATAACGTCAAATTACAAGCAGAACCTGAAGTTATGGGAAATATTAAGAGGTTACAAAGACCGTAACTTTTGGCAACAGTTAATAAAACAATTAAAAACTCATATATCCTAAAGATTTTTTTGACATATTAGTAATATGATGTACAAGAATATCAAACCAAAATTGGTTCACAAATTGAAATGGATTTCTGGGAAATTTCTCTCATTACATTACACATTAGCTACAGTTTGTATAATCAAAAGCAAAGATGTTTTCCAGCCCCTTTTAATCAAATGAAACCAAATGGCAACAGTCTTCCACATTAAGATAGTCCCTTTCCTGACATTTGTTCTATGAGAAAATTATAAATCTGGGGGAAAAAAAGGTGGATTTCTGACTAAAATACTCCCTCCTTCCCCAGCCCTCTCCAAAGAACACACCCCACAGAAAACACAAGGTACTCATGCTGTCTTTCAGCAAACTTGAAGATAATTTACTTGGCTATTTTACGTAGACATCACACTTCTACCTAATACATACCCAAAATCCATTCCTTGTAGGTTTACATACATATATATCTTTTATAATTTACTGCCATTCCTAATTTTTTTTTTTTAAGTGCCGTGTTAAATCTATATAGGTTTGTTAAGAAACTTTCTCAAGGAAGTTTCACTAAGAACAATTTTATAAAGTCAACAAAACTTCTTATCCTTCAGTTTCAATAAAATGCAAGAGAACATACTGTAGATTTAGATTACCGTATCGGTACTTTTGATTTACTCACATTTTCAAAGCGAAGACAGGCAATTCCCATATATAACTTTATTCCAAAGCTGTGACCTTGACTTTTACCAAAAGTTCAATTGCAGGGATATTGTTTTTGAGGCAAGATGAAGGAATAAAGGAGTTCTCACAGATAAGATAATGAACTGTCAAATGCAGCTTATGAAATACTATGGTTTCAAATAGATGCTGTGATTTAATATGTGTTGACAATCGATTCAAAAATTATGACTAGGTCATTATGTAGCACACCGACTACAAAGCTTGAATTACTTATTTGTTTATCTCATAAAGCATTAGGTGTGTGAATCAGACATCCCCACAGCCTTCCATGTAAGGATCAAAAGTAACAGTTAGAATAATACTAAATTAAATACCACATATTGAAGGTGTATGATTAACAATGTACACAAGATTGGAACTTGTCAGAAGGTAGAGAAAAAAGTATGGAAAAATACTATTGGTAAAGTTACTGATTACTCCAAGATAAAAAAATAAATTGTTCTCTAGTTGTTGAAAATAATAAAGGAATGTACAAAATGGCTATTGCAACTATTAATCCACTGTCCTAAGTACTTATACAACTGTAAAAATACAGTGAAGCTTAAAAAATGACCCCAAACCACAAGATGATCTCCTGGGTGCGATGAGAATTGTATACCCATATAAACACAGAAAATAATCTTTTTTTTTCCTCTACTCAACTTAATAGATGCAGCAAGTTTTTTCTAATAAAAAGAAAAAAAGATGAGCTGCCAATACTGATGTGTCTGCTATCAATAAATAAGAAGTCTTGATGAGACTACAAGGTTTTCCAGTACAGTAAACACGCAAAAAAAAGCCAACATTCGTATGATGCTTTGCACAGATTCTTGTATTCTACATTGTCCAATATAACAGAAGCCCACTTCATACCACTATATAAAATGATTCTAGAAAAAATAAGCGTACACTGGGGGTGGGGACACAGGTTACATTTAAATTAAAAGACACAAGATTGACAGTCCTCTCCCAGCAAAAGAATGAGCAAAGATTGTAAAGTGAGGAAATGCTTAACTCTAATGTTTCAAATGCTTATCTACCTTTCTATCATATATGTTTAAAATGAAGTTTAATATACTTTCCATCACGATTACGGTGGGACTCCTCAGTAACAACCCCAAACAAACATGTTACACATAATCACCTTCCAAAATCAAATTATTCTTTATCAACACGAAATCTGCTACACCTACAAAAACATTGAATAAATAGCAAGCAACAGTCACCTGCTACCAATACTAAACTGTTCTTTTCAGAGTAACTGGCATACGGAAATAAAGAAATGGGACCTGATTTTTCTCCCACACAAGAAGGCTGCCTAATGTACCTCGTCCCAGCACTGCCAGAGGCGGTGCCCAATGATGCACCCACATCCCTCTCCCGAGCCATGACGGCTGCTCCATCATCTTCACATTATACTTCAGCTAAGAAAACTGAGGTTTCACAATAAGGCTATATTTACCTAACAAAGCCTTAAAAAACAGACTGAAAATGTTTACACAGTTATCACATTAACATGTATTTTTGAGTGAAACCCTGTTGTAGCCAATATTTAACAGGTAAATCCACATGACTGGAATAGTAACATAAAGGGGTACAGCTCTTCTGGAAGGACATGCAAATGATGGTGACATGTTTTATTTTATGTACAAACTATACACGTTTTCAGTCTCTGGGCTAGTCTGTAGAGAACAACTGACCTACTGAATGCCTGGCTAATGATGAAAAGGGAAAGGAACACGTCTGCTATGCTGGGAAAAGGACCTCAAATGAGGTGAGGTCATGAGCAAGTAGGGGGACATCATCCACACCACTCCATCTGGTGTCACAGGAACGCGGAACGGCTCAGAAAGTATAGCCAATTCATAGACTGTTTTGGTGAATTTGGTTAAATTTGGTCTAGTGGGCTGGGGACAGAGTAAACTCTACTCACCTAGACCATAAGCTGTGAGGAGGAACCAATGGAGAACATTAGGGTGGAGGGCAGGCTGAAAGAGAATGGCCATTAAATTACACAGGTAACAACAGCTGGGGTGGGCAGGTAGACTAATACATTCATATAAATATATTTGCATTAAAGCTAAGTAAGGTGTCCTGGAAGGCTGGGCCGGTAGGGAAAAGAAAATTGAAGAAAGGTGCAGTTCAGAAAAAAGACCAATGCCAAAGTGAAAGCTCTCCTGTTAGGGAACGGGCACAACTGTGGTAGGGATAAGCCAGAGTTTGAGAGATCAGCTAAGCTCATTCAAAAGCTATTCACTGCCCTCAAACAAAAAAAAGGTGGAAACTAGGTCAAGTTCCTGAGGATTAGCAGAAGATTGCAGCACAACCATGCAAAAATCAGAATTAGCAACGGGCATTAAAGGTAACAAAGGATCCTTCTGCAAATGTGGATAAAACAGACACTCTCCACTCTCCCACCCCACCTCTCCAAAAACTGGCCCAAGCTTGCACCACCCTTCGCTGAGTGGATCAGCTGCAATCCCGGGAGTGTTACAATTAGCAGTTAAAAAGAAGGCAGGATCTCAGGCCTCTCGGTCCTCTTTCTGGGAAAGAGCTGTCAAGGATTGATGGCTATTTTGAAATTGTCTGTCCTAACAAATCCTGGCTCTAGCAAACTTATAGAAACCGATCTTGATGTGTCAGAAATGAGCATCTTTGAGACCTCATGGGTGAAGTGCAACTTATCAGTAAACACTCTGCCCATCCTTAAAACCGCTGTATTTATTTTTATTTTTTATTTAAGATGAGGGGCATGGAAATACAGGCCCCTCAGCTTATTTTTGGTTTGCACAAAAATATTGGAATAAATAATTATCCAGCAGATGATAACTACCACAGGTAACAAAACAAAAAAAAAGAAAAAAGTTAAATGCATCAACTTACTTTCTGTAATAGGTTGATGGACTCTGGGAAAGAAAATGAAGAACAGTAGCCTCATTTTAAAATAGCTTGTTTCCTTGAGGACAAAAATCCTAAAAATGCTCAGCACTGTGAATCCTAAATGACATCCAAATGACTTTCTTAATAATTATATTATATTGCATCAAAAAGCACATGCCTTTAGCAGTTTGATTCGTATGTGCACGCTCTAACCATGAGTAACTGGGTAAACAAAGATTGGCTGGAATTGCCATAAAGACATATAGTATGCTTAGCACTAAAGAAAACCTCTGAAACGGAATAGAGCCTTTTGCTTTATGATTATCTCTGGACCTGATTCACAACTGTTTTATTACTGACTTTTGTTATTGTATCTGAATACAATTTGATTTTATGAGATCTTAAATATTACCTTTATAAACATTTCATGGAATGTTGACTCTCTATCTGCAAATTGCTTATTTGCTTATTGTATCTGTTCATTGATGCCATTGCAATAGCTTATTTTTGCATTAACTTCTTTGTTCAGTCTACTTTATCTTCTGAGAAAATCCTGGGATGGAATTTTTAATAAGAAACCCTTAAAAAAAAAGATATAACTGTAACTGGTAAAGACATTTTCCCTTAAAGTGTTCTGTTTGCAGTATAATTCAATCAGGGAGTTTATGCCAGTCACCGTGAGATTTCAAGAAAGTACTTTGTTTATCATTTAATCAATATGATTTGAGCAACTCAGAAAGATTTTTAAATAGTAGGCTAAATTCTGTACACACCTCCTGCAACCTTACCCGATTTTCAGACTTTTGCTCAATAAATGCTCTCCACACATCATTTCTTTTGCTTCCACCATTCTTCCTGTGCAAACTCAACACCAGTGAAAACCTGTGGCTGACCTCTTTCTAGACAAGACATATTAACTTGTTTTCAAGTAATGGAAGAAGAAGATGACTGTACTGGGAGAAAATACAACAGGATCATTGGGCTCCCCTGATCAATCTACTTGACAGGTTAACGCTAATTGATAGCTCTACTCATACACCCATCACTTCTACTGCAAACCTGAAAGTTTAGATCCCACAAAGCACATACTCAAATTTTACTGAACTAAAGCCCAAGAATTAAGTGCATTTAACTTCTGGAAACACATCAAATTATTATTTCACTCATAGTCAATATTTAATACTTGCAAAACCACAGGATGAACTGCAAATTGCTAATATGTTTCATTATCATTAAGTCTGCCCCTTGGGAACACCAGCTCTCAGGGTCAAATGAAATTCCATAATCCTTCTAAATTTCTTTCATGGTTACTTTCAATATTTACATTTACCTGTGAAATTCATCTCACTAGGAAAGACAGGCATCTTTCAAAGTCTTCAGATAAGACAATTTAAGCTGACACATATTTTGCCCTGTTTCTCATCAAAGCACTTAAAATTGGAAAGTTTATGCTTTCATACTGGATTTGCAGAGTATTTACATTTAAATAAGCTTAAAAAAAAGGCAAGATACATGATCTAAAGACAAAAATGAATAAAAAGCAGCCATCTTCCTATAAATGCTACAATTAATCATTATGATGAACAGATAGAAAGCAATCCATCTCGTCATACCATAGAGCTGATGTAGCTTTTCCTTTCATACACCGCAGAAGTTAATTATTATGAGCAGATGTGCTTAGATTACATGAAAATTTATACTCCATGAAACGAGGCAGTGAAGATATCTACTTATTCTAAAGCACAAATGTATTCCCTGTTTGTTTGGAGGTTTGCTCGCATGCAACTTCACCAGCAACGTAGCCTGCAAAAAAACCCATCCATCTTGCAGGCAATGATTTTTATGTGCTCCACTAACCAATCATTTCAAAGCAGTACTGAAAAAGCACCTGCTTCTCACTTCTCACAAACATGGTGCATCTGATTTGCCCCACAAATTCCCCAATGTGCCCCAAACGATGTCTGCCATGACCACATCACATGCTCTGGGGGTTAAAATGCAACAGAAGAGCTAAATCCCTCAAACTTTCTCAAGAGTTCGTGTCTGCACGTAGCTGCTCAGTTCTGCAGACCAATTTCTGCTTGATTTTCTCAAATATCATTAATAAGTACCTATTATTAAGATGCCCTTCCAGAGCATAAGGAATAAAATAAGCCAGCAGTGAAGGCTTGTGGTCAGCAAGGGCAGAGGCTGTGGAAGCCCATATATTCCTATCACACAGCAGTGGTTGGGAGTGGTGCCCTCTCACGTCACACATCCCCTGAGGACATGCTGATCTACTTCATCCTGAATTAAACAAATGCTGAAGTAGATGGCCTTTGACAAGCCTATTACATTTTAATAGGTCGGTTAGATTCCCTTGTACTGCGTACCTCTAGTTCAGGTGTTTCCTTTGCCTACACAAAGACCAGGATAAAAACAAAGATACAGAAAGTTAATATCCAAAAGACAGCAGAAAAGAGATAACTCGAAGAAATTTCAATCACCTTGGGGCACATATCAAAGAAAACAAATATATGATTGCAGGACTGAAACTTCAAGTAAACAGTCAAGAAGGAACAATATTACTGACCAGAACTGACCAGAAAAGCGGTAAAAAGTAACATTTGCTACAAGGCTTCACATCCAAGATCCAAATTTGACATTACAGAATACCCTAGTTCAGGAAAACTCTGTCTAATATCAGAATATATTATTCCAAACTTTCCTTATTTCACAAAGGCAATATCAGCAATCCTTTAATAAATGATGCACGCACCAGGCAAAACCAGCTGCTGCCAGGAAAAAAAAATTGACTTTAGAAAAATCTTTGTTAGAAGGTGACATTTTTTTCATTACTATCTATTGCCATCGAAGTATAGAGATGGCTTTTTCTTGTGTAGTAATTTTATTCCAGTGGAATTCCAATTCTTTGGATGAAGTTTCTCTTGATTTATTATAATATAAAGAAGATGGAATTTTCTCCTGAGTCTTTTGAGAAGCAAATTAATGACAATACTGTTAATGAAAGGGGAGACGGGGTGTTTCCAAGACGAAAAATGCTTGGAAGTATTACTGCTGCAATCATCAGACTGATTTAGAAAGTGCTAAACACACTGCTCAGTATTTTTAATATTTCTGAACATATTTAGAAATGGTGCCAACAGAAAAGAGCACCACTGGATGCGTAAAGCAAATGTAATATTGACGATTTCACAGTTACCTGATGTATTCTCGCAAGTGCAAGCACTTCGTAAGTATCCCCGTCAATTCCAGTTACTCTACTGTCACTTTAGTGCACCCGTTTGAAAGAAAGATGCTGGGGATTTTGAAAGATAGTTTGAGCCAAGGTTATTCATTTAATCTGAAATTGAAAACTCATGTCTAAAACCTATATTGCAGACATAAAGCTACTGGAGCAACATAAATACTCAAATTCAGATTCAATGAACATGACATCAGGATTCCTTTTGCACTTTTGTGGCATGTCACATTTAACAAATCTTGTGCCTGAAGATTTATAGTAAGCCACACTGATGAGCTCTGCCATTTAGGATGCTAATATTGATGTTGAGTATTAATGCTTAATTTTTCAAAGAAACCTAATTCAATAATTTCCAATAAGAAGTGCTTTCCAACTAAAGCGGAATAAGGGAAAATGCAAACTGCAACTTTCGCCAAGCTCCTCTGAAGGAAATTCCCCAAGCAGTCCAAACCTTAGCGGTCTGACAATGAACAATATCTGCTACAAATCAAACTCTGCATTCCTCTCAACATCTCCCTTTTTCCTTTCACCAATAGTTGGGTTGGTTTGTTGGGTTGTTTTTTTTGTTTTTTTTTTTTTTTTGGGGGGGGGGGGGGGGGGGGCGGGTCCAAACAACTGACGGAGTCCTTTACTTATTTCATTGATGTAAGCAGGATCAGCATTTCAACCCAGAACCATCCATTTCTTCAGCTAGGTAAAATAAATATCAAACTAAGCCCCCTTGGTACTACTATACTGTAAGAATAAATGACCAGTCTTTATCCTTACAGTTAATGATTGCAGAATTTCTCACAATTTGGTATTCTGCTTGACTGAGATCATTATGGACAAGGAAGAGGTTATTCTGGTAAAGATTGGGAGAATAACATCTAGTATTTTCCTGACAACTAATAGTATAAAAGCTTTTTAATAAACCTGCTTATTTTTGGTCATGCTTCAAGGTTTCCCATTTAAAGCATCTATTTGAAGAAAATTTCTCCTTAAGGCCATTTTCCAGAGAACCTGGATCGTATCCTGCTCAGCTCAGATGAATTTTTAACAATTTCCCTATGAACAACAGCAGCTTTGGCATGAATTATCTTTGGACTTGTAAACAGCACAGCCATGACAAGAAGGAAATTAAAATTTTATAAAAGCAAAAGTAGATCTAAATCGGTACTGAATGGGACTGCTTGCAACATGGAGAGGTGACCAAGAGGGACATGAAAGTGTTATATAAAATAGCAAACAAAAAAGGAGACCAAATGGGACCAAATGCCTCAAGAACAAAGGATGATTCAATTAAATTGAAATCATCAAGAAACTAAAATAGTTTACTCACTGCAGGGTCAACCCATTGAACTGAGGTATGCCAGACACAGACAGAGGCCAAAAGATTAGGAAGAACATGAAAAAATCAGGTATTTTTATAGCTAGTTACAGTAACAGTTACATGAGCTTATATAAAATATTAAGGATTATAAACCCTCATGTTTCAGGTTCTAAGTCAATGAAACACAGAGTTTTAGGATGAAATGGCTCCTGTATTTCTGAGAAGGAGCACACGAGGCTGTGTGATCAGGTCTACTTACAACTCACCCATGGCCACAGAAAAGATTTTTGTTATAGTTTATAACATCCTCTGCACAAACCATGAAGCATAACCACCCAGGCCTACTGTTCATGTAATAAAAAATTCTCAGAATTCGTACGAAAAGTCGGAATCAACTGTTCATAGCTAGGATTTTAAATCACTGGAAGCTGGTGCTAAAAACAAGACATAATTGGAAGGGCCTGTCTCCAGTTTGGGGGAGAGATCGCTCTTCATTATGTCTCTCATTATGTCTTTCATCCTCCTGAGTAAGTCTCAGCACAGTTTGGTTCTCCTTGGACCTCTTTCATCTACTACACTCTGTTTAATGACAATCCATCATTTAAAAAAGGACCCCAAAAATGACTTTCACCAACGATAGTTGCTTAGATCATACAGACTACACACTAGATGAAAGAAATCTTAGGAGGACCAAAGAGAGCTGAACTTAATCAGAGGGATGAAAGACAAAATGAAAATCTATCTACCCTTACATTTAAAAAGGAGTTTCCTTCAGATAAGATGATCTCGACTCTCTCTCTGTACCTGTTAAATATGGTGTGAGTACTGTCAGATCATTTGGGACTTTTATGATTGAGATGCTCTAGCAATTCCTGTAAATTGTACACATTTGGATGGTGCCGTCTTTGACTTTGAGGTGATCGGGCCATTTCCTATTGATCTAAAACCTTCTTTCCCCCCTTCTTCCCTCCTTCCTCCTAATCAAGGCAGAAATACATAGCCTGGAAAGCTTTGATGTTCCTCTGCTTTACTTCTCATTATTTTGATCTTTTAACAATCCCTCTATTGGTACATGCTTGTAGTATACATTTTCAGTGTTCATGCCTTCTGGCTTCAAAAGACTTTTCTACTTGATCAAGACTTTTTTCTTCCCCAGAAAACAAATGCTGTGTGTGGTACTAAGATGCTGATATTTGTTTTGTTTATCAGATAGGAACAGTATGTAGTTAAGCTAGAAAGCCTGCTTATTTCCTTCCTCAGAGTGGCATATACTGTCCTGTTTTTGAAGGAAATCAAATATATGTAATTTATCTGATGCAGTCTTCATCATCTTTATTTTACAGAAAGTCTACAGATTACTGAGTTGCCTTTGGATAAAATGCTGCACTGTAGATTGCTGTCAGGACAAATTCTCTAGGAGTCTCCTCAATTTTTATGTTGCTGGCATAAGGCTACAGTGACAGAAATGAGTTGGAGTCTCTCTTGCTATTAGTTAGTGTCTATAAACTAAAGTCATGCCAATTCTCCTACTGCCTATGAAATACTCTTACAGCAGCTATACCTGAGGTGGAAGCCGGGCCAGACCCAGACTGAAATATATTAGCACTGTTTTAAGCATCTTGTGATGTCTGCTGACATCTCCCATGAAAAAAGGAGGGTAGTCCACCATCACTCTTTTGTGAACAACCTGTCACTGGAAAATCAGTATCAATCTTTCTTCCCGTTGTCCTACCAACTAAGACCCAAGGAAAGAAAAATTGGTCTACAGGAACACATTACCTGGAGATCAGTGGGATGTAATACAATACAAGGACAAATTTCCATTCCCCAAACCAGTACCAGGCTGCATACTCCAGTACAGCTATGCACATATTTACACAGACAACTCTGCTACGCCACCAGGTTTTAAGAAATTGGCCCAGGATGATTTCTATACAAGCAGGTGATTTTATTTCTCATAAATTAAACTGCAGGAATCTCAAAGGCAGCCATGAAATGCTCAGAGAGATTGATCCATCACACCTCATATAGCCTCATCTGTCGCTTTCCCTCTCCTCCTGCTCCCGGTCAATTCTAATGTTCCAAAACCGAAATAAATCCCACTGAAAATCTGTCTGGGAGATGGTATCTTCCTCATTCCACTGGTGCAGGAAAGGCTAAAAATGCATACATGCATACATGACATTAGTATTGTATTTTTGTCTCCTCCTCCTTAATTTTTCCTTGTTTTCCCCTTTGTGAAACACTGTCACACATTTTTGCATAAAGCTAATCTACTATCAAATCCACAATTAAACCCAGGCTTTGGGAAATAATTTAAAGATCAAAGCCTATCAGTAAAATGATAGAAATTACATACAAACAATCCAGACTTATGTAATAAAACATCCATACTGCAGTGATAAATCTCTCCAACTCCTGCATGCAGATATACATAGTTCACCAAGAATGAAGATAAATTTTAAATGTAAAATCAAGGGTAAAATTTCATTAAGTTCAAGAGATTTTAATTTGTTCACTGACACTCACCAGAGCTTAGACTCCTAAATACTTAATTTCCTTCTGTTAATAAAATTCAGGTATTTTGAAAAAAGGTTCCTAATCTATTCCGAATCTATTGCAAACCAGGAATTGGAATTACTCAAGAGAAAGTTTTGATGTTTTTATTTGACCTTAATTGTTTGTCATTATTTACAGTGGCAGAAAGTGTTACAGAACAAAAATAAAAGGGAGTATTACCTGTTAAAAATATTCTGGTTTATGAATCAGAAGAACAAATTTCATGAACTTGGAGATCAGAAAGAAAATGTGAGAAATACATGATTTTAGGATGGGCAGTTTTTTACAACAGTATAATGCTACTCATGCATAGTACGTAACTCTTAATTCCAGCCTTACCTCTAGAGTACCACTGCCCATCTTTCTACATAGTGCGAGTGCTGCGCATTTTTTTCTTTAACGAAAATTTCACTTTTCTGATTACGGAGAATGCTCTAATTTATCCAACATGTATTTTTGGCCTGCCCTTCAAAGTACTCACAATTTGCAATTACCCAGGTGTGTTATAGATGTACTTTCTATTTCATTATACACACTGTTAGTGAAAATACTGAAGACAGTCAAGAGCACGTGCGCCCTGCGGGAAGCCATCTGAAATGGCCTTTGTGGTTCACAGCAAACAACTGGTAACAGCCCTTTGAATGTGTTTTTCAATAAGCTGCACAACCACCTCACCCTGCATTTCTCTAGGTCATACTTTCTTATTGCACATGGGAGACCATCATGTGGGACTGGACTCAATGTCCTCCTAAAGTCAAGAGGGCTGCTTTCCACTTACCTTATTGCCTAACCTCCAGCCCACTGCCTTGTCAAGGAAAGAAATCAGATTATCAAGAACAAATAATAGTAAACCAGTTCTGGTTTGGTTGTTTCTTATTACCTTATTACTCTCTGTGTGTTTATAAGCTAAAAATTGCATTATCAGTGACAAGAAAATAACAATACAGGTAACACGACCTTCATGAATTTGCAATATGATGTAGAGTGGCTACATAGGTAAAGTGTTGGTGAAGCCCTGGGCAGACACGGCTAATAACAGACTGAGGCTCTCCCTCCTGGCAAGGCAACCCCTCGAACCTCAATCCCCATCCCAGACAGACTTGGCTTCACAAACTTTCCTTTCAAACATATTACAAACAAGACTCAGCTCCTGTCATTACCCTGGTAATTATTTTCCCCTCAACTATTTGCGACCAATGCCACCAGCTGCCAGGCAGGTGTCTTCCAGACTGTGACGCTGGCTGGGACCACTCAAGTTCAGCTTGCCGTGCTCCCATCTGCATCCCTGCAACCACCCCTTACCCTAGACTAGTATCATCAGAAGAAACACTGACAAACCTAATGAATCCCCAGCATCACTCAGAATAAGGCTCAAGGTGCCATTGTCCTACCAGGCAAAGTTAATATTGGAGGGAGCTACTGATGACACGTAAGCCGCTGTCAGCTGGACAGATTTATAAACAGGACTGTACTGCAAAGCACTGCTCGTAAAATATCACCATCTAACTGAAGCAGTCCATGTCTTTGCCACGTTTACTATCATAAATGTATTCATTGTAAACTTCAGGTTATCACATTGCCTCTAGCCTGTAAATTATAACAGGATTCTAATATGTACCTCCTGAAACTGGTAATTCTGTGCAAAAGCATTCTGCAACTCAAATTACAGTGAATGCATCTGTTAATTTAGCTAATCGGCAGTTATATTAACTACCTACAAAACAGGGAATAAGAACCATTGGGTGACTATCTTATGAGCAAAAAAAAAACTGTAACACTGATGCTTTTTTGATGGCATGTCTCATTATAAATAGGTTACCATAAAATAATTTCAGCAAACAGTAATGTATATGGCCATTACTGTGTTACAGATTGATAATACACGAGATAATACAGCTAAAGGATGCCTGTTCGAAATATTTTTGTAGATGCAATGTTAACAGGCAATACCAAAATTCATCCTTTCATTTTTTTTAGTATGGAACACGTTAACTTAGTCACTAATTCATTAAAAATTATGTTTGTAATCACAGTTCTGCCTATATTTTATATAAGATTTTACTGGAACTATCACTGCATTTAGACACACTCAGAAAACTTAGCAGCTTGCTACCATTTTTGTTCTCATAATGACAAGTTTTTGATCTGCATCTCAGTCTAAAACCGGTCTTGTCTGCAATAGCCCTATAGCTACCAGGAAGCTTCAGAGCAAGAGCCAGAAACCTGCAATGAAGGAGACGGGAATCTTAAATTGCTTGAGTCCAGTGCTGCCTGCATTCTGCTTTTTCACTGTCAATTCATACATCAACTTTTCAAATGAAAAGGATTATATTTAACGCCAACCATGTTAGCAAAGTCCACGTGGTGTGAATTTACAATCTGGTTAAAGAAGGAAAGAAATACATCATACGTGGTCTGATAGTAGTCCATACCAAAAGAAATATTCCACCGAGATGCCCAATGGCCTATCCAGTATCGATCCACCCCATGACCTCAGGTGAGCCAGGGAAAGTGCACTTCTCCAAAGCAGAGGAGTAGTTTCTCATTACTGCATTAGTGGATATGTTGTTGTTTTCCTGTACATAAACCAATAAATTATTCTCTAAGAATATTTGCTGCTCTGTGTCACAGCATTTCTGTATTCTTGCAATGGGGAGCTACAGCTCCGAGGTGGACTTATTGTCTCATTAATGGGGGGAGATATGGTCAAATTCCCCAAATGAATCACAGTTAAGAAGTGGCAGGAGCAGAAGAAATAAGACATGACATGTTCCATTGCTGCAGCTTCTCCTTGCTTCTGCAAAGTAACTACTTTTTTCACAACCATGTTGTCAGTGTATTTCCAAGACTAGTTTTTAAAGCGGAGTCTCATTACACCAGTCTGGTCTTTAATACGTGTCTATTTACTTTTATCAATGGCTTTTGAAGCAGCCTTCAAAGACACTTGCTTAAAACAGGCTTTCCATCCACTAATTAAACCTTAACAATCCCTTGTAATGAGCAACACATTTTTTCCCCCAAAATGTACGTGTCTAAGGTGGCTGCTCATGTCAGCACTGAAGGGAGAGGTCATTTCTGAAGGATCCCCCATCACAAACATCAGAGAACAGTAAAGTCACTGAAGGGCATTCAAAGCAGAAGCAATTTTCATAGAATCATAGAATGGTTTGGGTTGGAAGGGACCTTAAAGATCATCTAGTTCCAAGCCCCCTGCCATGGGCAGGGACACCTTCCACTAGTCCGGGTTGCTCAAAGCCCCATCCAACCTGGCCTGGAACACTGCCAGGGATGGGGCAGCCACAACCTGTTGCAGTGCCTCACCACCCTCACAGTGAAGAACTTCCTTACATCTAATCCAAACCTACCCTCTCACCGTTCAAAGCCATTACCCCTTGTCCTATCACTACATGCCCTTGGAAAAAGTCCCTCCCCAGCTTTCCTGTAGCCCCCCTTTAGGTACTGGCAGGCTGCTATAAGGTCTGCCCAGAGCTTTCTCTTCTCCAGGCTGAACAACCCCAACTCTCTCAGCCTGTCTTCACAGGAGAGGTGCTCCAGCCCTCTGATCATCTTTGTGGCCTCCTCTGGACCCACTCCAACAGGTCCATGTCCTTCTTATACTGGGGGCCCCAGAGCTGAAGGCAGTACTCCAGGTGGGGTCTCACAAGAGCGGAGTAGAGGGGGGAGAATCACCTCCCTCAACCTTCTGGTCATGCTGCTTTTGATGCAGCCCAGGATATGGTTGGCTTTCTGGGCTGCAAGCGTGCATTGCCGGGTCATGTTGAGCTTCTTGTCAACCAACACCCCAAGTCCTTCTCTGCAGGGCTGCTCTCAGTCCACTCATCGCCCAGCCTGTATTTCTGCTTGGGATTGCCCTGACCCATGTGCAGGACCTTTTCTCACTGTCTTGACACCTTCTAGTATATTAGTCACTTGTCGAGCAAAATGACAGCTATATAGCAATAGAAAAGCTTGTAAAGCTCTTAATTTACTGTTAGAAATGTTGTCTGTGTCACTGTCAAGCAACAGTAACATCCCCACCCTGTTTTACTCTCGAGTACCCTGTCTCAGGGGCTTTTTGCAAATCATGCCTTAATGAAGTTTAAATAACAACTGTATTTCTCAGTTCTAAATGCCACTTTTCTCTTACCTGCATGATTGTTTTCTGAATAAGTTAGTCCACTGAAGCTGATATACAAAATGAAAGGCTATTGTAATTAGTGTAATATCATTCCAAGATAAAGCCATGAAAACTGCAGCTTCAGACAGCTGTCATCTCTTTGGCTATTCTGCTTATTATTCACAGACAACTTCTGGTATCTTCTGCATGTTACATAGTATGTTTATGTGCAATTTCAGTGAAAACACTCATGGAACAAGATCTGTAAGTATCTATCTCAGAATCTAGCCTAGAGAAAGAATGCAGCTTGAAAGTCATTTCAGACTTAATTTTCCCTCAGCACAGTCATCGTTCTAAATAGGTACACATAAACATACGCTTGCTTTCTTTAGGAATAATTTATATGAATTCAATGTCCTTATATAATTGGCTAGATACAACAGTCGCTGAAAACTGAAATCCTCTAATTTAGATGACAGTCAGGATATGGACAGCAAAAGAAAAATAATTCTAAAAATGGATGCTCTAAGGAACAGCAAGACTGATTATCTTCAGTGTAAAAAGGGTAATTGCTGTTACATGGTAAAAAAGAAATTGGGCAAATTCATATAAATACTCTTTGGAGAATAAGCACTTACTGGCTAAAGACGCTGACACATTATGCAAGCCAATTACTGTGTGGAGTGGTGGTGATACCTCGAATGCAAACTCATTTGTAGGATGCCTAAATATTGCAGGAAAGCACCTACCTATAACACCTGGCGTTCTTCCACTGATGGCATGGATTCCCCTGAAACGATCCACAGACTCACAGAATCATACAATATAATTTAGAACGGAAGGGACCTCTGAAGGTCCAATGCTGCTCTAAGCGGGACTGACCTCAAAGTTAGAAAAGGCTGCTCAAGACTTTATTCAGTTGAGTTTTCAGTATCTCCAAGGAATGTATAGTCTCTCCAGGCAATCTGGGAATTTCCCTCACTACAGTCTATGTTACCTTCTGTTACTTCACTGTGCACCTCTGGGAAGAGTGTGGCTCCATCTTCTCTGTGGACCCCACTCCCATTAGACACTTCTTCAGGCTGAACAAGCCAAAATCCCCAGCCTCACCTCACATATTATTTCAAAAATATCTGCAAAGACCCCCTTCATGGTGAAGAATGAGAGGATCAGAAGTCCTCCAGTATCGAGGTCTACAAGCTGAAGAGACCCTGGGAAGCATGTAAGCGAATGCCACCCTTGGCTAAATGGCTACTCCCTGACAATATGGTGACACAGCACCTCTTCACACATGCTAGCCGCTCTTGAAGAGTTCAAGTAGCAGGAAGGTGAGGTATTAACAGCAGCTTTATGAAAGTTTCCCTCATTAAACACTTCCATAGATAAGATACAGAATCGCTGAAAATCCAGCAGCTTGTTTTCCAGAAGCAATATGGTCAGAGTTAGCAGCTTTGTTTCAGCTGCCTTCTCCATGGTGATCCCTCCCTTTGTTCGTAGGAAATATCTTGAAAATCTTCTTCCATGGGTTTCATCTGAGAACTTATTTTCCTGAAACCCCACTCATCCTCAGTAATACCTAGCAGCTTGGTTCTATCACTACATGTAATTATGAAAACCAAAGCTGTTACAAAACCCACAGTTAATTACAAAAAGCGAACGTGGCACTGAAACAAATTTTGCTTAAGCCCACCACGCTATGAGACTCCTTTTCCATGATTACCCCAGAACAGCACATAGCCTATGTAATTGTTGGAGGACTCTCCACAGAGTAAAAATAAGTGTGATACTCTTCTATTATACCTCAAATTCTGTCAGAGTAAGATTAATATAAAGTTCATGCACCTACTGTAGCATAAAGATTACCATCTCTTCACACAGAGATTGAGGAATACATTTTAGGACGTCTCAATTTACAGAGCTCTCTCTGAAAACCTTGTGGAAAGGCTCGTGGTCAAAACCTAGTTAAAGATATTTACTCCTTTGAGCTTTAGTTTAAAACACATTTCTTCTTTCAGGTACAGCCCACATACTGTCAGGGCTTTTCTTTCTTTTCCTTTGTTTCCAGATTATGTAAGAAATTCACTTCGTCTTTAAAGAATAGTTTCTACCCTTGTGAAGGAGTAAATTATTATGTCAAGTTTCATCAGTTAGCATACCTGTATAGCAATTTTTTTTCAATAAAAATAACCTTTTGTTAAAGGTTTCATTAGATTTCCCAGGAGACTGATAACAGCCAATCTTCAGCCATCTGCAGGAACCACTACAGACTCTGATCACATACTCTGAACAGCGAAATTCTTCTCAACACTTTTGTTCAGACAATGGAATCACTGTATTTTCCAAGCACTTAATCATGCCAAGGGCAGGAGCCCAAAGCCTTTACCCACACTGAACTTCTCCAATAGTCTTAATGAAAATCAGGCCTCAGGCAAATTATTAGTAAAATTTAAAATCATGAGGAAATTATCCTTTCTAATTTTAGCACCAAGAATGGATTACTTCATAGAGGCCTATAGATAGATAGTTCGTTTAAAGTCCACATACTTCATCTTTAGGCAGAAGAGCAGGTTACTGTAAAGATACTTGAATACCAAGCATAAATCCCCTCCTATACTCCAAGCATACTCTCATGTTACTGGTACTTTAACGTCCAGCACAGCAGCAAAACTACAATGGGTCCACTTCCCAAAACATTTTAAGTGCTTCAGTCACTTAGTTTCCAATGTAGCTACTGTAAAAGAGTAAAGACCCTACTTAAATGCCCCACTCCAACACCTTTAATATTTGGAGGCCGCATGGAGAAAGCTTACCCCTTGACTGCAAACCGTGTCCACACGCCTCATTATGTCCCGGCACACTTTGTCTCACCGAATCTGGCACCAGCACACAGTGACTCCAGCGGTGGGTCTTCCACCTGCAAGAGGAAAAGCTTAACAATTAAGTGGTTGAAACGAGAAAACAGTTAACAGGTCCAGGGAAAAACTTCAGTTACAAATGATGATACGCTGTGGTGACTTAAGGAAAAATAGAGTAAAAAAGCTGTAATTACTCCTGAAATAAGCACTGTGAACTTAAATTCAGATGTAAGGTTCACCTTCTAGAAAGCCACATCATCCTCCAATAATGTTTCCCTTTCTCATTTTTGTAAGGCATGGTTTCAAACTTACATAAAATACACAGGAAGCTTCTTCAGTGGACTTTGAAATTAGGTTCTTCTCCTGCAAGCCTGTTCTCATACAACCGATGCTGTTCCAAATCTGCTTTCTATGCTAGGATATGTGCCAGTCAAGAACACGAGAAAGCAGCTTTCCATAGCACTATGTGGTACAGAGCCAGGCAGAGCTGAGCAATGTGACTCCTGCTTTGGGACCACCTTCATCTCCCTGCTCTGCTCTGAGACCATGTCCTACAGGATGCGCGGGCTGGAGATTTATATGCAAAGATACAATGCTTTTCTGTTTACTAATATTGTATAACAGATGGGTCACAGAATTTTAATGAAGAGTGGTGAGTAATTGCCTTATTGTACTATTTGTCTAATCAGAATTTTTTTAAGTGCATATTATTCACTGGAGTGAGAGCATCAGGGGAAAAGACAAGAATTTCTGCAATAAGTATACAATTATGATTAAGGCAGTTGAGTGCCTGTGGTCCCAAAATAGCTTACATTGATTTTTAGATACATTGAGGGTGGAGTTCCCAGTAATAGCTTCCTTAAACACATCGAACCCTGAGGTTACCATTGCTAGGAGCCGTGTCTATTGGTGCTTGTTCTGATGATGCCAGACCTACTGAAACTCTAGTTTGAACTCTACTTCTATACAGTTTGCAAGGTTTATTACTTGTACATTGTTATTTGCTTATAACTCTGCATTTTCCAGTTTTATGTCATTTTCTGGTAGAAATTGTGCAGGACAATTGCACAAGAGTCATTTCTGGAGCAGTGGACACCCACTAGCAAAAGGCTGATTCCCAGCTAACACTTTTTACCTGTACACTGGACAGACAGGAATATCTTCACATTCTCTTTCCTCATACAAGGTGTCTGGGCATGCCTGTCCCCCATTGGCAGCATCCTGAACGATAATCCTATACCGGGACTGCTTAACTGCTGTGGCATTGCCTGGAAAACAACAAAAAAATTGCCTTCTAGACACAGTTGGCACCCCAAGTTAGTTATCTAGCTGTCTTGCCTAAAAACATGCTTTGCCTTTTATTTATATTTTGAAATCATGAGCACTCTGGCACTATGCAAAGAAGGGAAAGAATGGTACATTGGATTAAAAGCTACCACTACTCGCTTTAAAATTACAAATAGTTTAGCAGAACAGCACCTGGAAGGCTGATAAATCAACAGTCTAAGAGATGCATCAAAAAATGGCTTTTTAACAGAACATCAAATCAGACAAGAAAATAAGTATGAGCAAACACTTAAGCACCTGAACAGGAGAAAAGAATAAAAACAAAAAACCCAAACAGTCATAATGGAAGGGTTTGTTTCTGAAAACATATTCTGGTGGTCTCAGACTGCTACCAGTAGCCCATCTTCATGGGTCTAGAAATATAGATGATAACTTCCCGATAGAAAAACCATTGCAACCAACAGAGGCTAACTCCCTACTTAACCTGAGTCGATGCAAGATCAATCCATCTAGAAACACAGTTCACAAAATCTACAGTACAGAATGCAGCATGAGAGACAAGGATAAGATTTATCTATATATCTCTATAACTAAACCAAACTCAATCCTTGGCTGTGTAAGCAGTAAATACTAACTGAGAGCTGGTTTAACCACTGTGTATGGCATTAGTACTTCTTTGGGTATTGTATTCACGCTTCAAAAACAGATGCTAGAAAACTAAAAAGGGATCTCAGCAGAACTCTGTGAAGGATTCCAGACCACGCAAACATCTTTTAGTAGTGGACTTTATCAAATTTGTCCAAGAGAGGAAAGCGGTGTGTAAATTAGCCTGCTTATGAGTATTATTTTTCCAGCTCAAGATAAGGCCGAAGCTGCAGTAGCAAGATTACAGTGCATTAGAGTAGAAGGAAAACTTGGGAAAACTCACACCATGAACACAAAGTTCAAGTACAGATCCAGTAAAAATGGTTGGCTCTAAAAATATCAAGTTATACAAGCCTTCACTCGCGCACATGCTACCACTGTGTGATCACCACAAAGGGACTTTGGACCTGGCAGGAGGTTGCTCAACCCAGCTGCTACCCTGAGGCAGGACAAGTGCATCCAGGGTGATCCCCCTCCTGCTTCTTTAACAGCCGCTACCTGAGGCAGCTCTACAGCTTCCCACAGTCTCCTTTCAGATGCCTGATTCAGAGCTTGTAAAGCCTCACGGAGAACCTTTTCTTAAAATCTAGCCCAAGTCGTCGCTCCTGTAAATTAAGCTAAATCTTTTTTATCTTCTGTCCACTAGATGTAAAAAGAGTTTACCCCTATCATCTGATGCATAACCTTTATCAAATTTCAAGGGCTTGTAATGACTCTAAGTCTTCCCGTCTCTAAACTAAGCAAACCCAGTTCTTCATGGGTCCTATTCAATTACCTCTCGTTGCTCACTTTCTTACAGCACTGCGCCCAAGGAATCCCACCCGCAGCCTCATCAGTGCACGGTACAGTAACACCGTTGGTGTTTTACATACAACACGCCCATGAGTTTGACAAGCCCAATATAAGTTTTAGCATTTCACATTGTTGACTTCCATTCATTTTGTAGTCCATTGTATGTCCAGAGGTGCCTGAGACAGTACGGATGTCTACTTCCCAGTCTGTCTTTGTGCAATCCATTTTTCCTTCCCAAGTTACATTTTGAGGAATTTCTCAATTATTTCGATATCATTTAATATATTGTCTATGGTGTTTCCTACCTCTTTCAGCTCTGCACCACCCACTGATGTTATGCAAGCACACGAGCTGTTCAGACAAATATCACACAGAATTGGGGCAAGAAGAATTTTTTGTAGGACTGCCCTTGGCTCATGTTCCAGTTCGATCATGAATAGTGGACATCTATCAGCCAACTGATTGGAAGCAGCTTTGCAGAGAAGGACATGGGACTCCTGATGGACAAATTGACCATGAGGCAGCAATGTGCCCTTGCAGCGAAGAAGGGCCACAGCAACCTGGGCTGCATTAGGAAGAGCATCACCAGCAGGTCGAGGGAGATGACCCTTTCCTCTCTACTCAGCACTGGTGAGACAACTGGGTGTCGTGTCCAGTTCTAGGCTCCCCAGGAGAAGAAGGACGTGGGCACACTGGAGTGAGTCCAGTAAACGGACACAAAGACTATTTAGGGACTGAAGTATCTGACACACAGGAAGAGATCAGGAAAGCTGGGGCTCTTCAGCCTGGAGAGGATCTTATCAATGTGTATCAATACCTGACGGCAGGCAGCAAAGGAGACAGAGACGGACTCTTTTCACAGTGATATCCACTGAGATTTTTCAAGCGGCTGAGTACCCATTTAACGGTGATTTAATTCAAGTCACTGTTCCTCAGCTTCCTGATAGAAGTTTAATGTGTCAAAAATCTACCACTTCCTTTAATTAGAGCAGCTACGCTGTCAAAAAAAAGGAGATTAAATTTATTGGGCATGATTTGCTCTCAATAAATCCATACTGGCCAGTTTATTAGAATCCGATTTTTGAAATGTTTATATCTTGAGTAATAACTTGTTCTTGTGTTTTTTCTATATAACAAAGTTAGGGTGAGTAATCTAGAATTTCCTTGAGCTTTCTTTTTTTCAGGGTGGGGGTGGTGTTGGTTGATTGGTTAGTTTGGTTTGTCTTGGTATTACCAAGTTTCAGTTAGTTCCTTAGGACGTAGCAATTTCTCACCCAGAAGATTGTCACTAGATGCTCTGGCATTACTTTATTACTTCTTTCTCTGTTCACACAGCCCTACTGACATGGGAACATCTAATTTATGGAAATACTTATTCTTTAGTCCATTCCTCTCCTGGCTGCAGACAGGAAACAATGGTAGCAATTGCACATTCCCCGTGTTGTGTTTCCCCTGTTTCTCAGAAAGTAACGGACATATATTTCATGCAGTTTCCCCTTACTTTTAATCCATTTATGTAATTCTTGTTATCTAATATCCTCTTATAGCTTAATTTGCATTCTCGATTTCTTGTTCCTAATTTTTGTGAAACAATTTGAGAATCAAAAAGGAAACAAGATTCTGAACAACTCTGATGATGAGAAAAGATTAAAAAAAGGGCTTCTCTAGCTGTGTTTGATGTTTTCTCTTCATGGTTTGAAGCATGAACATGCAGGTCATATACAGACCCACACATGCCTTGTTCCCCTGTGCTACGGGCTTGCCATTATAGTCATTTCAGGATAGAAAGTAGAGTCCAGTAGGGCTTCAGCCCTTTGTACAGTCTTTCTTGGTAGCTTCCAGGTCTTCTAACACTCCTGTCTGCACAGAACACATTCCCAAGAGGTGTAGCTACCAATTCTCTCAGTTTGTTGAAGTCTGCCTTTTTTTAAAATGTCTTGCTGATATTGCCATCCTTCCTTTCTCCTAAGAATCGTGAACTCTATCACTTTGTGATGATTTTCATTCAAATTATCTACCACCATTAGAATCTTAGCCATTTCCTTCCTATTAATCAGCACCAAATCTAAATGAGCTTCCCACAGTAATTTTCTCCACCTCAAGAAACTAAATTATCCTCAACATTTATTGCACATTACTCAAACCCCATTTTCAAAATTGAATTTCCTCATTGGCTTTTCTACAGCATTCCTTACAAATGTTAATGAACGTAATTTTTATATCTCATTTAAAATTGCTATAGCCTGATTTTCCAGAGTATTAGCATTATGTAGGACTGTCCTTTTAAAGCCGAACTTCAGCTGATTTCAAGCATGGCTATGACTGCTTGCCCTCCTGAAAAAATCAAGCCTCAGGATCTCAAGACCATCTTAACTTCTATGTCCTTGACTTTGCAACTCAGGTAATGCTGTTTGAGAATTTCGGGGGTGCCTTACCTCTGCTTCCACTCCCACCTCGCTGTCCCACCAGCGACCGGTCTCCTCTCCTTACACACAGAGCCATATGACTCCTTCTGTCAATCCACTCTTCTCACTCCTCCCTTGCTCTTGCATCTTTCCTGCCTCTGCATTTGACCCCCAGGGCTTCCCCGGTACCCTGCCCAGGGCTCGGAAAGGTGCATCACCATTCTCAGGCGAGGGACAAAATCCTTGTTCGCTACCGTAAAGTGTGGAATATCTGCTCCAGCTTCTACAGGAAACATTCAGCTTCATACCCTTTGCTCCTGACCAGATGGAAAGGCAGAGTCTGGTCAACACAAGACTCTGAGCACACAAACAATAAGGACAGATTCTCCAAGATTTCAGTCACCAAAATCAGAGCTGTCTCCAGTATTTTTGTGCAGATAAGAGCTTTTGAAGGGGTAAGTCTTTAACTTTGACCACCTCTGGTTTGTCTATAAGACCTGGAAGTGGCAGATCCTTGACAGAAACTGGCTGACACAAGTCATCAGAATTTCTTATTGTAGCACAACATGCATTTTATCCACTTTTACCCCACCTCGTTTCCAACCTGATTTAAGGCATGGGGAAGTAAACAGGACAGTTACTACCTAACATTTCATGTAAGCTTGTTTAGAGAAAGTGAAATTTCTAACCTTCCCCCTGGACAACCAATGCCCAGAAGAGGAGAGGTACATATAGGTACCATCTATTTTCAGGAGGAAGATGAAAAATACTATTTATTGTCAGGTGTTTGCTTTTTTTAATCTCCCCGGTTTAAATCTATGCTGACAGACCAGAGAGCACATCACCCATGCTGAAAGTAGTCACCTCCCCAGGACACCTTCACCACCCGTTATGGAGGTGACAGAGGAAAATATACATGCTGCTCACTCAAACCACTTCATATTCTGAAACCTCCATATTGATTCTTTGATTCTTGTTTCGATTCATCCTCAAAGACTCATTAAAACAGATATATTATAGAAGACTGCAGTAGACAGTTGTCACCTTTAAGTACCTGAAATGGCAGAGAATCAATAACTTGCAACAACCTCCCTGTTCTTGCCTCACCAACAGGTGTTTTGATTCAATTGCACTTCTTTTGTGAATTATGTTGTCCGTCCATCTGTTATTGCCCTAAGTTCACCACTGTCTACACTTCTGAGGTATGAGATAATCCTTCGCCAGAAGACAGCTGGTTGTCTGATGACATTTAAATGTAGGGAAAATGTCAGCTTTTTTATTGTTAGATAGTAAAGTTGGATGCATTTTCTCAGATAAACTACAAACAGCTTAACTGGTAAAGTTCTGTGTAAAGCTGATTTAGTGATTGCATGTTTGTCTAAGCTCTGATCTTATGCCAGTACACATTTAATTTTAAATCTGCCAGGCAATACCTGTTCCTGCTTCATCTGCTTAGTAATTCACCATCTGTACATTGTTTTCATTAAATACAACTTTTCTATAAAAAAACTAAAACCCCTAACAATTCACATATGTATAGTGGTTTTGAAATTACATTATCGTGCTGAGGTTTTAATTGTGCAATGCAAATTAAAAAAAAAAAAATCTTGCAATGCAGCCATATCAATAACAGATTTAGCAAAAAGCAAACTCCCCCATCTAAGAAGTTTTAATTTAGAATTATATTAAAATGATAACACTGCCAAGGTGGTTAAATAATTAATTTCTTCTCATTTTAATTGTAGACTATTATTTAATAAACAAAGTAATTTACCAGGTAATTTATAGGCAGCTCATTTAAAGTCTAAAAATAAATTGCTAATTAAAACAGGATTCACTGTTTTAGAAAGCAACTCGTTTTCCTATAAAATCTAACAAGGACTATGCTAGAGCATCCACTGAGAATCTTTGAAGGGCAAGGAAGCCACCAACAATAATGAAATATTCTGATAATTGAGAAAGCTTTCATCTGAACAATTAAGGAAACACACAAATTTGTCACAAAAACCAACACTAGATCATTATAAAGAAACTTTGCTAACCACTTAGTGTCCAAAAGCTAACCAACTAGAGCAAAGAAATGTATGGTCCTTGAAAAACCACGAAGCGCAGGAGTTATTTGCAAAACCTTGTACATACATCTAGGCTGGTCGAGAGAAATAAATTTCATATAATGTAACAATTCCATGTATAGCCATACAACATTGGGACCTTGGACTTCTGACTTCGAAGGCAGAAGCCCAGACGGAATTTATTCCGAGTAAAGAGAACTTACACCTCCAAATCTGCTCAAGAGGATCCCACCCCCTCAACAATATCAGTGTCAACAACACTGCAAGTCCAGAACTCATTCAGATGAATGCCCTAAAAATTATTAGACTGACAAGAACTACAACTACCGCATGTTTCTAGGCCAATTCTCTAATTTTTCCCCAAATTTTGACCTCTTCTTAAAGGCTTACCAGGCTGACATGCTGTTGGGCAGCGAGTCCACTCACTGAAAGGCGTAACAATGCAGTCTTTCTTGCAGAGGAGGAGACATGGCCGCACAGTCTCAGGTCTGATGGACTCTGGACATCTATCAATCCAAACGCAGAGATAAAATATAATAAAAAATTAAAACTATGGGGAAATGTTTTACTCCTAAGACTCTCACAGGGCTGTGAGGGTACTGCCGTATCAAAGATATCACTCCTGCTCACAGTAAGTCTCGTTTTTCTTCTCCTTTGCACTCATGTAACCCTACTGAATTTAGTACACTTCAAAGATTAAAAAAAATAATAATAATAACCAAAAAAAAAAGTGCAGCTTGGCTTGATGACTACAGGCTAAATGTAACTCTGCCTATGATGCCTAAAATACAAAGCTCACTGAAACAAACCAGATATATTTATTACCGAAGAAGGCGAGTAGCTATGTTTATAAAGTAGTCCTGTTTTAACACAACATGCAACAGCCTTCAAACCACTTGCAACTGTGTTTAAGGACTAATGTGATATTCCTCCACTTTCAAACCCTAGGAAACACAAAAATAGCTTAAAGTGATCTTTGATTGAGGCCTCGATTGTTATTTTAAAAGTTGTACAACATAGTATAGTAAGAAGAGCTCTGTGATTATTTTTTTTAATTCATTTTTAACTCCTAAATGAAAAATATGTCATGCATATTCTAATAAAAGTTTCAGACACAATTAGTATATAAAAACTTGAAGGGTGGAAAAGGGACAATTTTCTGGAATCAGGCAGATCTTGCATTTCAAGTGGGGGAACAGAAAGGGAATTACTCTTTTTTAATTTTTATTTAATTTCTAGTAGAAAGATCACTCAAAAATACTTAGTAATGCATGCAAGCCAAAATGATCCCATTTGAAAGAGGAACATGCCACTAACCCCTACTAGGAAAGAAAATAAACCTTAAAGTCATGATACTGTTACTGAGAAAGTAATAAGATACTTAGAGGTATAATTTAAAAGAAAATAAATACAAAGAGATGTGTCTTCTCATTACGCATGATTATCCTAGCGGGCAGATTTCTGTTATCTAACAGAAGATGTTGAAATATTTTTCTGCAAAAATTTTAGTTTTATTTGGCTTTCCATGCCTTGCACCTTCTTTGGATATGGTGTAATTTTTCTTCATAAAATCAGGAAAAAATGCAGAATACAAAAAAATACAGTATGCCAACACACAGAAATTATTTATTTACAGAACATATCCCATTTCTGAAGCCATATTAATGGTAGACTGTCACCACAGCAGTTCTAAACCCAACATGGGTTTTCATCAACTCAAACATAAAATATAACATAGCCACAGCTGGTGCCCACAGCCAGGAGGGCTGCCCTCCGCTCCAGCACCAGACCGGCCCAGACCCTCCTGGGCAGTAACGAGGTAGTATTTAATTCCGAAACACGGAGGGTTTATTCCTTCACTTAGAACCGTCTTCCTAAAGACTTCTAGAGGTCTAAGGTTTTTATTTTTAAGACAATTATCACCGTAAGAACAATACACAGCACAGTAGCAAAAGAAACAATTTCAGTAAGCAGCTCTTCTGAGGATTCGGCAGTCCTTTTTGATCCAGCCACTTCTATTACACGACGAACGCCGTGGCACTGAAGCTACCACACCAAAGCCAAGGAGAGACCCTTTCTGAAGTCCCGAGTACAGAAATCTCTTCTTTTGGCAGGATTTTCCACCACTGAAACTCTGTTTTCCCTTCACGTACTTCACTTAAGTATTTACTTACCTCCTTCGGTTCCATTTCCCCTTACACCATCTCAAAAGTGGAGGGGGCAAACAACTATTTTAGACATTATATAGCTCTATAAGCAATATATTTAATTAGGTAAAGCTACAGCATATCAATGGATTCTAGATAAAAATAAATATTAGATTTCTTTCCTTTTATTTAATTAATTTCATTAACCTCAAGAATTTTAATTAACTTTGCTGAAATCAACACAGTCTGCTTATACGAACAGGATTGTTTTGAGAGCTACAATAAGAAATGAAACTCAGTTGTAAGTCTCTAGACTCATTAACAGTGCAAAAAATAATTAGCAATGTCTTGATTTTTTGATATTAGGGAAAACATCTGTGCTACTTATTTTCTTCATTTAGTAAAGCAAAGCAAAATTCAGAATATTCGTACTGCAGAATACATAATTCTGTCATGTTGGTATACCATTATAGAAGCTATATAAATCAACTGAACAATATAGATCACACACATGGTTCTGCCTTATTGTGGTGTAAATATAATGCAAACTCTATTTACTTTTTCTACTCCATTACAGCATTGTTAATAATGTATTGATGAACGTTATATTCAGATATACTTTATATTTTCCTCACACCTGTCCTTCAGGAAAAATATTTGCAGAAAACTGTAAATTAGAATAACAGAGGAGCTACAGCAAAAAGTCTACACCACTAAAAACATGCATTTTGCTTGGATTTACACAGAAAATCAAAATTGGGCTAGCTATTTATTTTTGTTACATATTAGTATCCCTTTCTCAGTAGCGATGGAGTAGTAGCTGGAGAATTACTCCTGAAATGAAATTATTTTCAACACTCCAGATTCCGTACACTAGCTGAAAACACCTTCATATGTCAGGTATTGTAGCTACAAATAATCACTAATAACCTTTCTTTAAATACCTTTTAGGTGTGACCTGGCCAGAACTGCTCTTCATGCAGAAGACCTTCCTTGTCTGTATGCCCACCCCACAAGTGGCTTCTCCGCTCCAATTAATGGTTGCGTTGAGCGCAGTTACCAGAGGGTCTTCGGAGCAAGAGCTCCAGGGAGAAGTTTCCCAGAAGAAATGCACGCACGGGTGATCATTACAGGCACGGTGCTCCTGCAGGGCTCGGTCAGGGGGACAGGCTTTTCCACCTGAAAAGAGTCAAGAGAACACCATACTTTATCTTGCGGCATCTGGCAAAAGGAAAACATGGAAAAATAAATAAAAATGTTAGGTTTGCTTAATATCTTCTTTTTTTCCTCATTAAAAAAAATAAATAAATAAAGCTTAAATAAAGCTGTTGACCTTTATGGCTGCAATAACAACCTTCTAAAATATTGTTTCCCCATTAAACTAGCCTTGCATAAAATTGTATTCCAACGCATAATGGAAACAGAAATAGGCAAAGTATATTTCTGAGTTACCTTATTGATACTCCTACACACAGCCAAGTTAATTCCATTTAAATGCCAGTATCACTCAGCAAACATGCAATTAGGTTTAAAGACAAATTAAGCATTATTTTTATGTTCATTCTCCTTGCTAATTTCCCAAGGAGGAACATCTCTTTCTAATATTTGGACTCTATTCACGCGTTGCCTTAAAGAGCTGTAGAGGGTGCTGAACCGTACTGATGGAGGAATGTATCAAATGATACCCACATCTGCAAAGCAAGGAGGAGAAAACTTGAAAGTAGGTTTTGAGTATGAAGCCTTTACTTTTCTGAAGCAGCATTCTTCAAATTGGTGTCCAAAGATTTTGCTAAGCTACTGCACTTTGTCAACAACCGGTAATAAATCCACAAAGTACAGGAGTTTGAACAGCCTCCGCAGAAGCTTTAACACTCTAGCCAGCAGCCTGACTTTATCCCATAAAAGCAGCAGACATTCGTAGCTCAAAAGCTAAGGAGTAATGCAATGAAATTTAACAGTAAGCATTGTCATTTTAGGAAGAAAGAAGTAAAAATTACTAAAATCAAAATCATTCTCTTCCAGGAGAGAGAATCTGGCAACTTGTGACATGGCCAAAGTGCTGCAGGTTTTGAAAAAGAACTGAAAGAACTGAACTGTTGGGGCCAGATACCACAAGGTTCAGAGCACCTTTATGCTCTACTAAAATCAACAGGAGATGAAGGTATATTGCTCCTTGAAGGGATGCTTATCACCTTGCAGGACTGAGGCCTCTCAAATAAGGTATGACCCCAAATGGCCAGAATGAATAGCACTGAGAACAGAAAGAGAGAGAGAAAGAAATTTCTTAGCACACTGATTTGGATAATCATGTCACATTACCATTTGTCTTTTCATGAAAATGGACTGTTCCACATAGTGTTCAGTCTCAGAAATGTTTAGTATGATGATGGAGTAGAAAATACCCCAGGTAACTTATTTCCTGAAGATTTTGACTTGGCAGGAAAAATGCAGACCAGTTATTGCTGTTGCGTGTTTGAGCACATGTAAAAAAAAAAAACAACGTAGCAAGCAAATGGCAAAATGCCTGGTCCATTAGGAAAAAATAAAAAGAAAATATCTAACTCAAATTTTGAGCTTCCCAAGCAAAAATTAAGGTGTTTTTTTTCAAGAATACCTATGCTAAGGAAGCTCTCCTAAACCAGGGAGAGTAATCATGAGGCAGTTTTAACTTAAGATAATAAGAAATACCACATGGTCCATCCAACCTAGCAGTCTGCCTGCAAAACCACAAGCAGGAGATGCTGTTTATAAAAAGCACAAGAGCCTAGCCACTTTCTGCAGTTCATTGACAGCTTTTGTACAAGGAAAGCAGGACAGCATGCTACTTCCTAGCCATTCTAGTAGCCATTTACAGACTTTTTATGGACCTGATGTTCATTAGTTGCTCTAATCCATTTTAAACCTCCCAAGACTGCCTGCCTCTGCAATCTCCTCTTGTACCAAGTCTCAGAAGTTTCCTGTGCAAAGAAATATCTTTGAAAACCTGATTTAAACCAAGCCCCTCTAGTTTCATCAACAGCCTCCTGGTTATCATATTCTGGGATCTGGTGAACAGCTTGGAGAAAACGACCCAAGGATCATTTTGAACTGGTCAGCCTGAGAGATGGCATCCAGAAGTCCTCAGACAGCAGAGCCACTGCTAACATTGCCTTAGTTGACAGAGGACAAATGAAATGTCACTTGCAAAGGTACCAGAGCTCTGTAGAAGCTGGTGGCTCAGCTGTGAGCTGGGTATGAAAGAGTCAGAGAAAGCAGGTAACATAACATTGCCTTAGTATTGCAGTGATAACAGTATTAAATCCTCTTCCACTCTCCACAAATTCAAACCAATTGCTATTTATCTGTATGCTGATGTATGACTCTGCATAGCAAACCATTATACTCATTGCTAAAGATGTGCAGAAAAAGTTGGGGCGTTTGATTTTAATAGTTAATTATTCCTTCCAGAGAAACTTAAAGTATTCAATTCAAAGCACATCATTGTTAGTTTAGTGTGTTTCAGGTTGAGATGACTGAGCTTATGTACTTCCAGAATTCACTTCTCCAACACTTCACTTTCATAAATCCATGTTTACCTATTATTTGCATTTCGTTACTTCCATGGAAAATATGAAACCTTGTTTTTCATTTTAATTATTCTCTAGCTCATAGACTTTTTAGTAGTAGTTATTCTCATTAAATCAACAATTATATAGCAGTTTTCATCCTGAAGGGTCCCAATTTTCTTTGCAAGTGCTTATACAGATGTTTACATGAATACAGACCATTCACATGAGTAAGGGATTGCAAGATCAAGTCCTTACATTGCCCCAGAAACAGTGGGTGGCTTTAATGATAATTTACAAAATAGCACTTAACAGAGCTTGTCCTAGACTAGATTTGCATCTAAAAGTGTTGTGCTGCTGCATTACTGCACATAGTGCTGACAACAGTATTTTTGTCATGTCAACAAGGCTTTAGTCTTTTAGACCTATTCATATTTTATGAATTTTTATGCATTTTGATGTGATACCTTTCAAATCCTGTGTGATAAATCAACACATAAATGAATTACCATATGTGTAACTGTAGTTAGAAGACTACACTTCTAATACCAAATAGTTTATGTAAACAATTGCATCACTGATGTTGATATGTAAAAATCCAGATACATGATGTGTCCATGAAGATCCAGAGGAAATGATATCTATTCATCAAGAGTTATTTACCTAGTAGAGTAGAAAAACAAGGAGGTCAATACATTCTAGGTCTGTATTAATAAAATAAACAGGACCTTTTCTATTTCCTCATTTTTCACAGCTCACTGTTCTTTTCTAAATAGGCACTAATATGTTCCTATATAAAGACACTCGCATGATGAGTTTGTGTCATGCAGCAATTTCATTAGTATACGATGTAGCTCTCCTGAAGTAAATTCACACCCAGACTGGCCTTCAATAGACAATAATTCATAGGCTGAAATAAATAATTTTGAACTGTGACAGAATTTCTCTGACAGATGCATTAACTCGAGCCCATAAAGATCTTTTAGTCACTAGGCATGAAGCACAGAGAAGTATTAAGTATTATTCCTCATTGCTACAGAATTGGGATTAGCTCTGATCTAAACACAGTTTGGCTGAGCAATGCAAGTCAACTCATTAAACAAACAAACAAACAAACAAACAAACAGTGATTAATCCAAAAATGTTTACCACTCACCCTCAGCTGGAAGGGCCAAGATGAACCTACTCCTGCTTTGACTGCCTTCAGCATTTTTACTGGAGCATGAGTGGGAACACGGGGACCACAGGGACCACTCGCTGATGACACAGTCTGTTGCACAAGGGATTTCACAAGCCACAACTTCAGGACGGGGAAGTTCTGAGCAGAGGTGATGCGGTACTTCTTCACCTGGAGCAAACGAAACAAGACAGACATGGAGGAAGGCTCAGCTTGGTTCAATATCCACGGTCTGCATCAAACAGACTAACTTTATGTCAAACGTCCGCCTGCCCGTGGAAGAACATACTACAAAGAGCACATGGTTAGGCTTCAGGCTTGAAAACGTAATACATGAACAACTAACTTAAGTATTTCTTCAGAAAAGCAAAAAAGAAAAAAATGTGTTTCAAGTTTTGAGTGTGACATCCTGGCTGCAGTCCACTTTATAAAGCAGGCAAGCACAAGGAATGAGATAATTCAATCAATAGAAAGCTGTAGTATCAATTATCAACAGAACTGATGATAACTGCCCTATATTTTCCAGCAATCTCCACCTACAGAACCTATTTTCCACAATACAAATTGCGCAGGTCCCCACAGAAGGCAGTTTTCTTTGGCCTATAGGCCAGAAAAGTGTCCAATAGATGCTTTGGTCTTTCTCCTGCAACGTCACCAGAATGAACCACTTTTATTTCTGACTCTGCTTCTCACCCAAAAACTAGATCCAAAACTATGGATCTGTTGGACCATCCCCATCCGAGGGAGAAATACTTTCTGGAGATGAACCAAGGGACCTAGACCAAAGCACACCTCCTCATGAGAAGCATCTTTCCAAAACCCCTTTCAACAAGAAGGTAGTACATTGGGGACTATTGGGGAAAAAGCTACCAACCAAAAGAACCACTGGCAGAATGAGCAGCAAAACAGAGCACACGAGGGATGTCATGTGGAGTCCAACACAAAGAACTATGGTTTTTAAAAAGCAAAATAAAATATAATGTTATTTTTTAAATAACAAAGGAAATGTCCAATAAGCTTAGCAATTACATAGAATTTATGAGGACATCATAATTCATAAAAATTCATAAAACGTAACTCTTAGTACTGAATTACACCTAATGTCTTACAAATATAATGTAAGTGATGAACAGACATGACTGACTTTGTTACACTGTTCTATTGTTTAGTGTTTCTGGACCCTCATGAATTTTCAGCTAGATATCTGAAATTTCTGGAAGCTCAAATCTACCTGTTCATAAACAACAAGCTCACACTGAACGTTACCTCCTCTTTTGCCCTTTTAATAGTTACAAAGCTCTCCTTCGAGGTTTCTTTAATTATGAACCTAGGAAAAAAACATAATAACTATCCAGTCTCAATTATACGTAGGGAAAAAAAAATATTAAAATTTATAATGGCAACAACTAGCTCTTTCACCTCACACTACAGGAACAGGCTCCGTAACAAGGCAGCCCAGGATGCAATTATAACTAGGAAAGTAGAAAACTACACTGCTTTTGCAAGGCAACACATATACAAGTGAGTAAATAAGAGAGGCAGGCTGCTAGCGAGAGTGCATAAAGCTGTCAATAGCACGGTGGTATTATCTGCAGTTGCATCCCCAAACGAAGACAGGCTCATCGCCCTCGAGGCACAAATAAAACTTTTCAAGCATATTATGAGAAGTAACGGAGGATCTAGCAGGCAATCAGACTGCAAGATATGTTTAAAAATAGTTTATTTTTGTACTCCCTTTCCCTTGCACATACCTATGCTCACCAAGAAAGGCTCTATGTGACCAGTCTTTGCACTATTATTTTAAGGCTACTCAATAAGAAAATGGAGACCAACACCCTCCCTACAGACAGCCCCCATCCTTCGGTACTGTGTTTCACACCCCTGCAAACCAAGCTTAATCCATCATTCGCTTCAACTAGCCCCTTATCACCACCGCTGCTTTGGATGCTCGCATAATGCTGAGAACTATCTTTAGAGAAAAACAATGTAAAACCACAAAATAAACCTGATAGCCTTATTCCAACTGCCTTCCTAAGTCATTTTAGCATCAAAATCCCTGCTAATATTTTGACAGCCTGTCTGTATGGCGGCAGATATCATGAGGGCATGCTGGGCGGGTGTGATTTTAGAAGTCAATGGTACAGTAGCATCAAGAGATTATATGCTTTGGTGAAGTAGGGCAAAACACCTGTCCTCCTCTCCCATCACTGACACTTACCGGGAAGCATACAAACAGTCAGTGACAGGCTTCTGAACAAGAAGGGATGAGATGGGACACTGGCCCTGCAAGTATGCCCCCAGCCCCTCCAGCCATGCAAGAGGTTATCTTCATTATATACATACTTTACGGCAAGGGAGTGCCATGAAGTTCACAGAATTCTGGATTTAGCCCAATTTTTCCACCAATCAGATGGTGCTAGAGATGAAAGCATCCCAGAAAATCCTGTTTGTTGAAAGCCAGGAGAGCCTCTCCACTCATTCTATCTGACTTTATGAAGTCTAAGCCACTCCACTCAGAAGATGGTTTAAAACACTTGGGTCTCCTTTGGAGTGGCTTCCTCCACCCATGAGCCCAGGTGCTGCAGATTTTTTGAGCAACCACCCTGTGGGGAAGGGAGGCAAAGGAGCAAAATGCACTTTCCACTTCTTCCCTCCATGATTTCTTTTCACGCTGGATTTACAGCAGGTGACAGCAACAGTTACACTGCAGAGGCTGCAATTCATGGTTCCTCAGCAAAGAAAGGAAGCTTTGAGTTTTGTTATAAAGAGTTTACCACCCGGTGCATGAAGGTACAATTCAACATTCACTTTGATTTACTTTATAGCTCTATTCGCTGTGTTCAGGTTTAATTACTGGCTTGTATTACTGCAGAAGGGGAATGTTCTTCTGTACCAGCCGCCTGGCAGAGAATTCTCAGAAAACTACTGTATACTACAAAGGGAAGTAATAATCTTTCATTTTCCATGAACAATACTACTACAGGATACATCTGAAGTGTGCTTTATGCATTGTCACAGATTTACAGGGAATATTAAATTCTCCAGAGCTTCCAAATTGTCTACCCAGTACCTTGAAGGTGTAATTCTTATCTCAGATATTCTGAATAATCTTTCCAGATCTTTCTATTATCTTTACACACACAAGTCTATGGGGCTGGATGGGATCCACCCAAGGGTACTGAGGAAGCTGGTGGAAAAGTTCACCAAGCCACTTTCCATCGTCTACCAGCAGTCCTGGCTAACCAGGGAGGTCCCAGTTGACTGAAGTTAGCAAATGTGACGCCCGTCTGCAAGAAGGGCTGGAAGGAGGATCCGGGGAACTACAGGCCTGTCCGTTTGACCTTGGTGCCGGGGAAGGTTATGGAGCAGATCATCTTGAGTGCCATCACGTGGCATGTAGAGGACAACCAGGTGATCAGGCCCAGCCAGCATGGGTTCATGAAAGGCAGGTCCTGCCTGACCGACCTGATCTCCTTCTATGACAAGGTGACCCGCTTAGTGGATGAGGGAAAGGCTGTGGGTGTTGTCTACCTCGACTTTAGTAAAACCTCTGACACCATATCCAACAGCTTTCTCCTGGAGAAACTGCCTGCTCGTGGCTTGGATGGGTGTAGTCTTCGCTGGGTAAAAAACTGTCTGGATGGCCGGGCCCAAAGAGTTGTGGTGAACGGAGTTAAATCCAGCTGGCGGCCGGTCACAAGTGGTGTTCCCCAGGGCTCAGTACTGGGGCCAGCAATTATCAATGATCTGGACAAGTGGACCGAGGGGCCAGCAGTGTGCCCAGGTGGCTAACAAGGCCAACAGCATCCTAGCTTGTATCAGAAATAGTGTGGCCAGCAGGACTACGATAAGTGATCATCTCCCTGTAATGGACACTGGTGAGGCCGCACTTTGAGTACTGTGTTCAGTTTTGGGCCCCTCACTACAAGGAAGACACTGAGGTGCTGGAGCGTGTCCAGAGAAGGGCAACCAAGTTGGTGAGGGGCCTGGAGCACAAGTCTGATGAGGAGCGGCTGAGGGACCTGGGGTTGTTTAGCCTGGAGAAAAGGAGGCTGAGGGGAGACCTGATCACTCTCTACAGCTACCTGAAAGGAGGTTGTAGCGAGGTGGGTGTCAGTCTCTTCTCCCAAGTAACAAGCAACAAGACAAGAGGAAATGGCCTCAAGTTGCGCCAGGGGAGGTTTAGATTGGATATTAGGAAAAATTTCTTCACCAAAAGGGTTACCAAGAATTGGAACAGGCTGCCCAGGGAAGTGGTTGAGTTGCCATCCCTGGAGGTATTAAAAAAGCGCATAGACAAGGCACTTCAGAGCATGGCTTAGTGGGCATGGTTGACAGCTGGACTCAATGATCTTAAATGTCTTTTCCAACCTAAATGATTCTACGATTCTAGAGGAGGCTTTCTCCCTCTCTAAATAAAACTAATGCCTTTAAGCACCTAAATTATGCATCTGAATGGAATATGAATTCCTCTCCAAGTATGTGTTTAGATCTCAAGGCATAGTATCTGAAATCAGCCCTGGAGAGCAGCGGGGTGGGGGATCACAGCGGAAGGGTGCCAGTCTTGGAGAAAGCCACCTTTCCTCATGAAAAATAGGGAAAGGGACAGCACTAACCATGACAGCTACAACTTTGGTCCCTGTTAGAATCTTTTAGACTAGAACCCATGACACTGCTCTGAAGATCATCTTGTGATAACCAGGAATTAAACCCAGATGGCCAATCCTGGTCAGAGCCCAGAGCAGCTCCTGATGGGAAATTCATTCTTGTCTGCAACTTGCTGTGACGTTGGAATAAACTGAGAGGATTGTTCATCCATTCATCAGTAAACTGAGCCATCCAAGGCAAAAGGACAGAAGGTGTTTTCAAAGAAGGAAAAAGAAAAAAATAATTTAAAGTCCTAGGTTTTGTGGGGTCCTCCAGTTAGCTTGGACTGGATCCAGCACATCCACTCCAACTTACGCCAGAGATTACCACCACTACCTTTGTTGGCTTTCTTCAGATATGCCCGACTTGCTCATTTCATCTTTTTTCTCCCCTTTGACACTGTCCAAGTGCCCAGAATTAGTCTCAAGGAATTATGTTTACTCTGAAGACCATTTTTTCTGCTGTAATACTACACAGTACAAATCCACAGCTGTTACTGAGATGCAACTGGAGACCTGATTAGGACGGTGACTGAGCAATTGAACAGTTTCATCCTAATGTTGAGGACACATGATGAAAACTAAGTGGGGCTCAAATTGGAGCGCACCTTGGGAAGTGTTTTCTATCCTTAGGGTAACCACAAACAACTACTGCTAATACAACTGCACATGGAAAGCACTAGCTGTAAAACAGAACTTATACCTACATTTTACAAAGAGTTACAGCTATTAATTGGTTTGTGCTAGTCATGATCGACACAGCACCTTGAAAATATTCCTCTTTTTGACTTAATCCATACTAAGAAATATAACAGAGCTGTGAGTCAAGAAGAAATTATTTTTCCATATTATGAAATGTTTTAAGGTTTCAAAGCTTTCAAATTTTTATACTCCATAATAGGACAAAATCCAGATCTTTCGAAAACCATATTTTAAAAAGAGAAGTGGGGAAAGAGAGCAAGAGCATAACTACGTGCCATCACCCAGGAGGCACAACACACAAGATCCAACCTCTGATCTACATCAGGTATAAGAATTGAACTTCCATCTCCAGCATCCCAGGAGCCACAGTGTTCCCCCTCACATGCGCTTTATTTCATGTTTTAAGCACAGTTTTTGTTCTCAGCCTTGCTGAATGCATGCTTTCCTAAAAAAAGTTTTAGTTAAGAAAAATGTTACAGTCTTCTCTTCAAAATGTTTTATTGCAAGCATCCCGACCAACTCTAATGACATTTTTTAAACTGATTGCCTCATACTTGAATAGTACAGTGATTAAAGCCAAATACCCAAGATATATTCACCAGATATTTTCAACATAGGAAAGATTTAATTCATTTTCTTCCAAAGTAAGGGTTACGAAAGAGAAGATGAGCATGGCATTTTTTTAAATATATTTGCTAATAAATTTTATCATTACTTAAAGCACCGGTCCCTAATTTGAATTCTTTAACAAGGTAACAGAGAAGCTACATGGAGAAGTACAATTCTGACTGGAATTTTGATTCACATAAAAGCAAATTAAATTCTTTCCAACAAGGGAAACAAAACAAGGAATGACAGAAAACCATCCACAAACTAAAGGGCTTGTTTTTTTCCAGCAACTTAATTTCTTTCTTATTTCTTTTCCATTCTAGAAGGAGAAGCCACTCCCACAGTCCTGAATAACGCATGCCACGGTGAGGCACTGAATCAACAGGAACATTTCATTTTGAATCAGTTCAATATTAAAACTGCATCTGTCTATTTTACATAATGCCTTGGAGCTCTGGTGCATTAGTCTCTTTTTTCCCCAGTGGCCTGTGTACTCATCTCCTATAACACAGTTTAATTACTCCTGCCACAGACATTCCTCCTGGCTCAGGAAAAAGGGAATGTCCACTGGACAGGATACAACTAAAGCAGCAAAAATACAAATCCCATCAGGCACCAGGAATCTAAAGATCACCTCAATAACAAGGTATCCTCTTTTTGACATTTACCACTATACCATGCTCATTTTTTAAAAGGAAAATATGTAAAATTACTTTGAAGATTTCAGGTTTGCACACGTGTGGAGCCTTGAGCAACCTCCATCGTGGGGAACAGCTCAAGACGAAGCAATTGCATTTCAGATTGTTCTTCATTGTTACCTAGAAGTTCAGAATCTATTTTTTTTTTCCACAAATGACTGCTGCAAAAATGCTGCATATTTAATGACAATTACCAGTTTGACATCAATATTTCTCCTTGTAGCACTTCACATTATTCAGTGGAAATAATGAAGCTGTCATCTAAAATACTATACGTATCGTAAAATTTTATGTCCCACTTAAATCTCAGAAAAGAATGACAATAAACTTTGATTAAATACTTGCCTGTAACAGAATAAGATGTCAACAGACAGTAGTAAATTCAGAAGAATTCCTATTGACTGTATGCCAGTTTGCTAACGGCAATTGCATTCAGAGAAAGCTGTCTGCTGACAATATCTTGGCCTAGGCATCTCATCAGCTAACGAAAACGTTACATTTAAAAGCAATAACAATCAAACTACAACAACAGGAGAAATTTCTTATAACCATTTTGAATTTGTACATCTCATCGCAACATCGTGGGTTTTTTTTTCCATGTTGCACGACCTGCTTTAGTGATACCTTAAAGCATCCAGGGCTCACCGTGCTCAGTCGTCACCGGGAGACCAATGTCACACTTCACTGAAATCCCTGGCTCCTGGTTGACTTTTCGTAATTCCAGTCAACAGGTAAGAACATCGTAGAAGAGTGGTGTCAGTTTGTCAGGGAAAGCAGTGGCGTATGGAATAAATTTAATTGCAGTGGTCCATCACTATTATCAGAGCCCTATAGCAGACAAGAGGAATGCAATAGCAATGAAGACGAATGGAGATGAAGATCTATAACAAAAAAAGATGAAGCAGCAAAGAAAAACAAGCCATTCACAATGGAAAAGATTAAATAAACACAAATACAACCAGGATCATTCTCAGGAGAAAAAAAAAAAAAAGAATAAATGAGACAATCCTTGAGGATTTGAGTCAAAAGACTTAACTAAAATGCAACTATGAAAAACAATGCATTAGATTAAGGAAAAAACATTTTTAGCCACATAATGCACAATGAAGAAAAAGGGAATAACAACTCAAGAGAATAAGGAAAAGGAAAGTGAGATGAAAAAGTATGAAAAACAGACAGAGGGACCGAGAATAAATGTGAAAAAGAAACAGTATGTCTGGAAATATGTTATGAAATCACCATGAAAATCAGAAGTCTTGACCAAATGCCTGCATCACTAGCTATGACCCTGTCCCTCACCCATGTCCAAGTAATCATTACAGAGGTTATGAGAAAAAGATGATGAAGAGTATGGGAAAAAAAAAAAAAAAAAAGGAGTATTTGTTTTTCCTTCCCATACAGCCTCTGCTGCAATTTGGACTGTTTACCCACAACCGTTTTCCCTCTTTATGTAAATTCACATAAGAAAATTGACTTGTGACTCTAAGGAAGCTTCAAAAAAGCCAGCACAGGGGGAAGCACATCAGCAAGCAGCTGCCAGGCCTGCAGAGAACATCCTGGTATACTTCTACGGAGTATTATACAGCAGCTACCAGTCTCAAGGTTAAAAAAAATAATACAGCTGCATGAGTTACCTACATAAGAGATTGGCTCTGATGTATTTCCTATCCCACACAGAAAGACAAGTAGTCATTTAAAGGAATTTGCTACACATTCACCTGCTGGGCTTGGGCATAAAAGCAGAATTAATTCCACCTTGCGGCTGTTTGCACAACCCCTCCTGAATTAAGAGAAATTGCTCATGTGGCAGCTGAGAGTAAACATGGGTTCACTGTATTCCCAGAAAAGAGCATAGAAATTCAGGCTGATGTTCCTAATAATTAACATAGCGCAGCAATCTGAAAACATAAAGTATAAGAAATAACATAATCCATATTAGTGTTCTGGGGTTTTTTCCTCTCTCTCTTTACACTTTTTTCTTTTTTCTCTATTATCCCTCCTCATTGTAAATGAGGGGAATCTACACAGGTGGGTTGATCAAGACTGATTGCAATTAAGATTTATTGTTGAAATTGGTGCTGTAGTATAATTGAAACAGGTGTCCCTCTATTTTCTTCTCTGTACTGCTTTGTTCCAAATGCTAATCAACACAAAATATTATAGAAACCAATTATACAAATAAGCCAAATGTATTAAAATATTATAAAATATACATATCTTTCCAGAACTTTAAGAAAAAAAACCAATTATGAGTAGACTTGTTTATTCCAATAGTGTATAGAGTCCACTTCAACTTATATATCTGTGCAGTGGGGCAGAACAATTTTAGTGGAGGAATTCAGGCATTTTAATTTAGAATAAAGAAGGCGGCATTTTATTCCCACTGCATTAGAGCCATAAATTTCTAAACATTCCATTTTTGCAGACTTAAGGTGCCATCTTCACTCTCAAAACTCAAAAAAAAATTAAAGGGACATACTAGAAAGGACAAACTCCAGTAACTGTGCTCTCACTCAGGAAGTGACCCCAAAAAGAAAAGTTGTGTGTGCACACATGGAAAAGTGCAATGCTTTTATACCTACTGGTTTGATTATTATGATTTTTGTTCTGATTATGCTACTCTTAAGAATGACGTACTTTGCTGGCTTGCTCATAACCATCAAAAGGCTATGACTGACTGTTATCCAAGCGACAGTCCAAAAATAAGTTAGCAGCTTGCCATATATTGAGGAATAAGACTCTTTTTCTCTTCTATCCCCAGAAATTGCCCAAGAGTGAGTTTGTATTAACATAAGACACTGAAAAATTGTAAACAATAGTGCAGCAGATGAGGTTTATCTAACTTGGCAAAAGTCTTGTGTTCAGATACAGTGAATGCTAATGATAATAAATAATTGCAAATACCATCTGGACTCTTTGAAAAACATCTTTCTCCAAGTCTGCAATTGAACGTCTACAAAAAGAGGATCAATGCAAAAGAAAATGAAAACAGTAAATTAAAATTAGATTTATGCCAACTACTTAAAACTAAGTGCTCATTTAGAAGCAGTTAACACAAAAATGTGTTCTAATTCAGATGCAGAGTCTGGCCTAATCCCATAAAGCAACTCTGAGAGCTTTCACAGTCTATCAGGAAATGTTCAGAACTTGCAGGACCGAATACTAGGCTATTTTTATTATTACTACTAACAGTAGTAGTTTCTTTTCCAATTTTTTCTCCAATTGATCCACAAAACTCAGAACAGAGTGGTATTAAGATGTCCTATTCAATAGCTTTTAAAAGATTGCAGTAAAGAAGAAAATTCACCCAGTAACACAGATGATCATCAGTCAAGGGTCTAAATGAATGACTGAAATCTGTTCTTGACAAAAGCAATGCAAATCGCAAACCATTATCTTTGGTTATTGAGTAAAACCTCTCAGCATACACACCAGTTTTGCCAAGTATCAACTACGCATCTAAACTACACAAGGCGTTTTTCAGCTGGGTTAAGTTACTTCTGGCTAATGTACCCTGACCTATGCTTGAACCATTTTTACATAATAAAGTTGTGAATTTTAGAATAAGTGTTTAATTTCCACTGTATTTTGCATAGATCATTTAGTACTTAAAATGGGGATAAATCAAATGTAGGAAACACAATATTAATAATATTTTCTGTGTGCTTCCAATTTGCCCATGAGGTGGAACTTTAATTACATCATTAATAACGATGCCTACATTTTCAGTTGGTAGTGCATCATTCCTCTAGTGCCATTTAAAGTGCATTTGGTCTCTAAACTGCTCCACCCTCTGGAACTGGTTCACTGATTATATTATATTGTAGCAACAGCCTCGTCCTGCTTACAACTCAGCTACAATGGTGTCAACACAAGAATTTAAAGGCAAGGATCACTTGATGATGACCTAAAATGGTTTCTTTAGAAAAAGGTTTATTTAGAAAAGTTTCCTGTTATTTTCTGTCTCCAGAAAGTTTACATAAAGTTGACAATTGTTTTGGGGAAGGGGGGGAAAAAAAAAAATCTATCACTGTTTTCCCCTATTATTCAGAGTCCAAATTGTCTCAAAAACATTTAAAAAAAAATAAATCTCAAAGCTAGCATCTGTGACTATACTTTTTGCTGAGGAAAAAACCAAAAGATATTGTTTCCAATGAGGGTTTCCAAGAGGAAATTTCTCCCAGGAAGAAGCACACAACCTTATATTTGGGTATTGAAATTAAAAGGTGACAAGTAACAGATCTGCTAGCACATCAAAAAAATTATGTTTATTACTCTTTAGAAGCCTTGAGACACAACTTTGCCTGAAGCTTGCTCTCAATGTTACTGGTCCAGATAAGGCAGCACACTTCACTTCCCTTTTTTCTTGGCTGATGAAACTATTTCCCATGAAAATATTCACTCTTTCTCTAGGGTTCGGATGGAGATGGATACTGCCGCTTGAATGTTTACACGGCAAGATGAAGCATGCTCACAGCGTTAGCCGGCGTTATCATCCTGACCTGGGAAATGGGGTGTTGCCAGCAGAGCAGCCTCCACCAGAATACAAACACTGCGTCCCCAAGAGGTCTCTGCTCGGTGGGGTACACCGACGCTCCACCGCCGCGTCCTTTCAGAGTTTGAACACATGGATGGGTTTGGCCACGGCAGGTGAATTCACGCTCTGGCGCAACCTGAGCTGGACCGTTGTTACTAAACGAGACTCTGACCCCCTCGCTTAAAAGCAAAGTAAGGTGCATACACACCTACAGCTTCCAATTTTTTCCAAATTGAGTGGTGAAGCTAAAACCTGAAGACTGTATTAAAAAGACTAAGAAAGGCCATTGCCTATGCTTTGGTAGTGTCCTCAGGGTACACCCTCCGCTCACAGAAAGACAACAGAGGAAGATGACAGAGGACAAAGAAAAGGGATACTAAGTGGAGAAAACACAGGAGAAGGAATTATCTTTGATGTCAAAATTTCATCAAGCTGGGGCTTTCTCAGAGGTGCTGAAGCTGGGACCATGTGCTGAGCTGGCAGTTCAGACAAATGTCGTTTGCCGAGTTCAGAGGCACCCGCGCCAGCAGCTGCCCTCCCACGCTGACCTATTCCTTATTTGCTCCAAAGTAGAAAAAAAAAAAAAAAAAATATATGAACCCCAAAGGGCCCGGATAGATACCAACCAGTCATTCCCTAACAGGTTTTCCAGCTCCTATTGGAGACCTACTATTTTAACTGCGCTACTAGATTAAAGGAAAACACAGAATCAGTAAATTAAATCAAATGAACACCCCTCACCCCCTTTTTAAACACCCTGAAGTGTCAAGACTGTCAGGAGGCATTTGGACATGCTTTTCAAATATAAGAACTGAAACAGAAAAACTGCAGAATATCTGGATAAAATTTGGTTTTCTACCACTAAATTTCTTGGTGTGGAAAAAGCAATAACCTCTCCACAACTTAGAAAATATTTCTGTTCTGATTATTCAGCTATTAAAATAGGAAAGTGTCATTTTATGACAATTGCTTTCGGCAGGAGATATTTTACACTTATATTCTCAAGGAATATGCACATAAGGAAGAACAATATTAAAACCTTCAGCGTTAATCTGTATTTTCAAAGCTAAGCACATTTTGACAAAGTTTCTAATAGACACTGTTCAAAATTCATAACATATATGAGCATGATTACATTACTCTAATTTATTTTTTCTCCTCTCATGCGCAGCAATAAAATTTTACCTTTGAACTTATATTTATTACAACTTTTACTCTACGGAGGGCATGCAGGCACAGAAATATAATAAAGCTCTGCTAATTCCATACATTATTGAAATCCTAACACTGCAAATGGTATCTTACTGTCTTCATGCATACTTAAAATTTCAATTCAAAACTCATTTCATTAAAAGGGCTGGTTAAGCAACAGCATATGCTTTTTTTTTTAAGTTTGCGGATTAATGTAGCAGAATTATATTTTATATATTCGGAAAAAAGTAGGTAATACTAGTGTTTGTTTAGGTGTTGTAAGCAAAAGCTTGATAGATGCTAAATAATTGAGTGCTCCATCCATCAAACTCCTAAGCACTATAAAACTGTAGAGAAGGGAAATGCTAGAGAATAACCTTCGCTTACCCACAGGCTGCTGTAAACTGGGTCTAATTCCGGCGGTAAAAATCCCATTGACTTCACCAAACTGGGAAGTGTACTCCTATGCAGGATAGCTTCAAACTAAATGAAGCACAAACAGGTGAAAGCACAGAAGGAATTTAGACCGTGAAGATCAGGGTCATCATGTAACACTAATGATACCTGGCCAATGAAAACGTCACAACTAACGGACAAGACAAATTTTGGGCATCTCTTAACTTGGTTGATATAATACTAAATGATATCGCAATACAAGTCAGTAAGGGAGCAGCTCATGCAATCAAATACATGACAAAGTGCAAAAGTTGACTCAAACTGCAAGTATAATATTGGCACAACCTCTTTTCTCTTCACAAAGGTCACTTCACACATTAGCTCCAGCTTCACTGATTAGCAGCTGAGATAACGGCCGCTCGCACGCACCTCAGAGTCACTGGGAAAAAAGACAAGGGGATGACTTTCTGCATACGATGTCCTCATCACATTTCTGGTAATTGTTCAATCGTAGATAAGGCACAAAAAGGGAAAAAGCAACAGAACAGACTACTCTGAAAACATAACAGAAACAACCACCTTTACATTTGGCACTGAAGGCATCAAAAATGATAGGTATTGTTACTGCTGTAATTACACGGCTGGGACTCAGAAGAATTGCATTTTGCTTCCCTGAAAACATGGCCACGTGATGTTTGATGGTTCCTAAACCTGTAGGAACAGATCTCCCCACCATGGCCAGTTTGCAGAACGCCCGCAGGACCAAACACCTGAAGACACGCTGCCAAAAATGATCCAAACAGGGTTCCCAAACCCATAGGGTCCATCACCCCCATCCTCCTGGAGGCAGACTATGCCAGCTTGACTTCCACAGGCACCAATATGATGGCACCAGAGGAGTCTTGAAAACTCAACAGCCAGGACCGCTGTCAGCCCCTGACTTGGGCTTCTCTAATCACAAATCTCTGAGGCGCACCAACACTGTGATCTCTCCAGAGCATTACTCTGTTCCCACCACATCCTACACAGGCTTACAGGCCACCGCTGAGGACTAAGCCTGAGACTTTCATATCTAAACCCTTGTCAAGTGAAATACAGTAAAAATCCTCTGCCTGCAAGTCAGCAGTTGTCAGATACATCTTCCCGAGCCAGCTGCAAGACAGAAATGCAAGGGAATAAATACATTGAGCCAATTAAGCTTTTTGACCACGAAATACCAGACCAGGTGGGGAAAACGCATGAGGGCCATATTTTAACTCCAGCACACAGACATAATGAAGTTGCCATGGTGGAGGATTTCTCAGAGTTTAGTAGGACTCAGTGCATGATACCAAGCTCTCACAGGCTCCAGCTGATCAAATTTAGGCTACTGAGATATTCTGTGCAATGGCAAGCCCAGACAGGACAAGGTAAACCTCATCTTTGCATGACTTCCCAGCAACAAGCAGCAAAGCAGGGAGCAGTTTAACATAGCAAAATACGATGTTGTCTCCTACATTAAACTGAACTTTAAAGATCAGCTATCCCGACTGCAGAGCCAGAATTTAACAAAATCCCTCCAAAACCTGGTCTCAACCATGTTTGGTTTAGAGAGCAATACTCACTTGTTAAAAAGTAAGGGCGAAGATTTTTCTCTGAAACTAGGTAAGCAGAGCAAGATTCCTACCTACTCTCAAGCAGTTAGTTGAAATGTATTCCACTACAGACTTTAAAGTCACCTCACTGGCAACATAACCTCCCAACATATTGAAAACCAGCAGGAAGCGTTGAATTAAATACATCTATGCTAACAAGCACTCTTACAACCATGAATGTTTAATCTAGTTTTTCACTAGCTGACACTGTACCCCATGACTGCTACGTGGTTTTGAAGCCTTGAGAGAGGGGATGAACTAGAGGGAAACCGCTGTAAAGCAGGGAACCACAGAAAAGCAGTCAGAGGGAAAAGTCTCTGGAGAAAGCCCGGAGCAGAACACTACCACAGCAAAAGAGGCAAGACAGATAATGTTAACATCTGGAGTGGGATGGAGGACGGGGAGAAGGGAGTTAACATGAGCACCGGGGAAGTCTGCCTCTATATTCAGTAATCGTGGGGCTACATTTCGACGATGTGTAGAATACTTCCAGCAATATATAAGATGTTACCGTTTATGTGTTTTGTATACAAAGAGATACAAACAAAATGAGTTTTCAGAGAGCGTGTAATACTGGCTGACTGCACAGGATAAGTTATTATGTACCAACCGACTGCTGGAAAAAGGAACTTCTACACACCTTTGGGGTCTTACCCATATATCTTAATGTTCTGGACCATGACAAATGATTGGATAACAACTCTTACTCCCCTTGTCATCATCCATCTTCTTAGGAGGCTTATTTCTTCAAATCCTGATGATGAACCTCTGTAGTCACTTATCTGAGCAGCGAAAATTTATTGCCTTTACTAGAAAATGAAATTCTCCTCCAGGAGAACTGCAATGGACACAAAAGGGCAAATTTCCACCCTGGAGTATGTGGATGCATTTTCTTTCTCTTTAGTGAGAACTATATACATTTATCCCATGTCAGGATTTGGACCAAAGGGTATCTCCTGTGTTAATAAGAATGGCTAAGTTCCAATTAAATAAGCTTACAGATTGTAGAGATGCCCTAATGAGAAAAAAAGATGAGGCCCCATACTAATACTGCTTTCACTGCACATATTTAACAGGGCTGCCAAAGCAGAGTCTCCAAAATACTTACTAATTACATTGGACTGCCTCCAGCCGCTGTCACTAGCAGGGAACAGGCAAAGTTTGCAATGAACCAACCCACCAAGAGTCCAAGGATGATATTATTATTTTGGGAAAGCCTTGAAGGAGTCAAGAGACAAGAGAACTGCGGAACAAAGTACTGCAGGGCTGAGTTGGACAGAAAATATTGCCATAGTCTGTGGACTTTATGAGCAGCTGTATAAAAATATTCTGGCACAGCTGGGAGCAGCCCCCAAACTGGTAAGATGCTAAAATGCAGACTAGCACTAACTCCACAGCATTCATGTTGGATTTAAATACATACTATCTCCATCAGTTACTGGAACTTGTAATAGAGACTGGTGTATAAAAAGAAGAAAAGCCGTAGGGCAGAAGTCTATAAACTCAGCTGAAAGAATCCATACGTGTCTTCTTTTTTGCGTGTTCAGTGGCAAGAGCTGGTACCCCAAGGGTGATTGTTCCTAACACATGGAGAGCCCAAATTAACACCAAAGGATGACTGAAGGACCCAAAAGTACATCACTGAAGAAAATCAAGTTCCTACTTTTGTCCAATCAACAATGAGAACTAGCAAATCTGTGCAAGTCGCATGTGACCCTCATAAGAAACAGTACTAAGAACAGTCTTTCCAGAGTTCGCATCAAGTTGCACAGTTAGCCATTAATTAGCTTGGAGTTAAAAACCTCCATTCCAGCGCCACAGTACAAGAAGGGTTGAAAGAACTGCAGGTGCCCAGAGTGACACCATAAATATTGATCACAGTGTTCGTTCCACTTCATTAGCCACAAAGCGAGCAATGGTCCTCAAGGGAGAGGAGAAGGCAGAACCAATTTTAATCAAACCGCCGTACTAAAATGCAAACCTCGTGGAAAATTATTTTAATTATTGCTCTTTACTCATGCCAGTTGCAGCCTATAAAAAAAGAGAAGTTTCTGGACAGAGAGCCTAAACCTTCAGCTGCCAGAAAGGTACATCTACGGTACACGAAGCAGCCCTACGTAACGATACCCAAGTGAGCTCTGCAACTAGCAAAAGCAGTTTTCCAGCCTAGCACCTCACCCTGGGCTCATTAGAACCACAGTTCATTAACCAGCCAAAACTTTGTGCTACCGCAGCTATAGTGTTTCTGAGATACAAACTGGTCTCTGGCAAGGAAGGGCCCGTACAGACTTATTAGCTTATTCAGACCGACCTACATAGTATAGTACATAAATCCTAAACCATTTAACCTTCAAAATATATGTCTGGGAATACTGCCAGTGAATATTTGAAAGGGATTACAGGAAATGTATTAGTTGTCACTGAAAATGAAAATATGGATTTCAACTGAAACTCTATATAAGGGGGAGTTTTTCCCCCAAAATCCATTAGTCTAGCAGCCATGCTGAATGAAGGGAAAATTGTACAGCTAGCTCAGACTACGCAGGGCAAGCCGATATATTTTAAAAGCTACATTTTTATCTACTGAAATAAAACATTTTACTTTTTTATTTTTCTTCTTTAATCAGAATATAACCTCATTAAATGACAGTGTGTGAAAAGAACATATAAACTAGAAAGAAAATATAAAAACTTTCTGAATAAATTAATTTTTATTGCTTTTAGACTTTGATATTCTGGTCTTTACTACTTAAATGCAGTTTAAATGTATTACTTGCCACGGCCTTTACGTTAAACCCAGTAAGTCTGCAATTTGCGATAAAATTCCTTATCTCTCTCTTTCTGAACCTACGCAAAGATCCAGGGTTAATTTGCAGATAATATTACTTCATGAAATAATTATCTTAGTCTATAGTACTTAAAATAGCTAAATTCAAGAAAGATATTTTAAAAAATGAAGCTGTCACGCCTGCAGGATGGAGGCTGCCCCCCTCCCGGCACGCATCCCCGCACCGGCAGCATCTTCAGTGGGGTGCAGAGCCCGGGTACCCCAAGCCCGGAGCAGCCGCCCACGTGTCCTGCTCGCCCGGGGAGTCAGGATGGAGATGCCCCACGCTGATGCGCGTGCCCAGGGCACAGACCTCCCTGCGCTGGGGAGGGAAGGGGACCCAGCCCCATGCAACCTCACCCCCCCAAGCCCCCAGATGCCAACGGCAAGGCAGCCTGCCTTCCTCTTCACAACCCCAGCACTTGCTGAAAAATGACTCTCGCGCGCTATTCTTTCTCATCCTGCTAATTTTTCCAAACATCTTCCTATTAAACTATACAAATATATTCATTTAGTAAACATCCCATTAACCAGGTCAGCATACAGTATTCACAACTTATTACAGAGCAGCACCAAATCAGTCACAGAAGCAATTATGCAATTGTAGAGCAGACAACTCACTTTAATCTTAATATGGGGCTGGGGATGTACATGTCAATGTTCATTCACATGACTCATTCATTTCCAAGTATCGTACACCATTTCTTTCACCCTCGCTTACACAGCACTCTCATGCACTTTTGATTTGTAAGCTTTGTGGACTGTCAGAAAAGATGAGCTCTGTGCTTCACCCTTCACGTAAGGGATTTTTTAATTGAACTTGAGGGTATTTCTAAGCTTCTATTGCCTGGGGGTGGGGGGAGAAGCTGGGCTAGATATTTAGGATCAAGACCTAAACAAGTGTTTTTCTAAAAAAACCAAACCAAACCAAAACCAAACCTGAAGATCTTTCCAGAACTATTTAAAATAGGTGGTTACAGAGAAGAGAAATCAGAGCGAAGATTATGCGATGCTATAGTTACAACAGAGAAAAAAAAAGTGGCTTTTAAAATCCTGGCTTTATTTGAAGGCATTCATTTATTTAAGAATCTTGGGAAAACAGGTTGCCATATAATATTAACAAACAAGAATATGCTCTGTCAACCACATGCAGTACCTCAGATATTTTGAAGACCTAAATAACTTATGTATTAGAAAACCTAGCCTAGTCTGAATTAATACAGACTCCTATGATATAAAAGAACAGTAGTAGTGGAATTATTTTCCTGGGATTTAAGTCATATATAGCATTAAAAGTAAAGGCCTTAAGATACTTATTGATAGGCAAAAAAACTGCTATCTTTAGATCTATGCATGCCAAGGGAGCACTCTGTTAAATTTACAGTCTCAGAGAGTTTCCAAGAGAGTTACCAAATCAGTCAGCTTTATTTGTAAACACCATGAAAAAGAACAAAACACCCTCTTGGCTCTAGTCTCCTTTGACACAGCACTAAGTGTACAACAAAACAGTGCTGACTTTGTATTAAACTTGGGAAATCTGCTGAAACCGGGAGGGAAAATTCTTGCTATGTTAAATTTAATGGGAATTTTGCATCTGGTAACAAAAAATGGAATCTGAACTTACAGAATCATCTTGGTTTCTACAATGTACTATGGGCAGCCAAGACCCCTCTCCCCCCTGCTTCAAGCACGGATGGAGCTATTTGTACAGAACTGCTCAACAGTCTACCAATAAGTTCGTGAGGACTTACCAGTCCTGCTGGGTCATCGCATTTTCACTACAAAAAAGACTTGGTATTTTATATCACATGTACATTTGCCAGTAACAAATGGAAATGACCCCCAAATCAGGGACAGACTGAGGTGCAGTACCACAGGAGACATGGAAAGGGAGTGCAGGTGGAGCTCATGCCACCTGGAAGTGACTTTGTCCCTCCAGCAAAGCGCCCTGGGTTCATCCAGTCCTAGCAAACTCCCTGCTCACTTACTAGGGGCAGATAAATATTCTTACTTCTTCCAGAAAAGTCACTTTTCAACCTATATCCATCTCCCACTGGATGTAGTCCTTGAATCCCCACCGGACACCACTAGCCAGAGGACCAAGCCAGGAACTAACTTTGTGTGATTGTTTTTCCCTCCTCAGTGGTATGAAAGGAAAAAGGACTGTCTTCTTGTATAGTTGCTGACCCAGTCCACATGGATGTGCTGACTCACTTGTCTTTCTTTTCCTTTTTTCTCTTTCTGGGCTTGATAAGTACTGGGTCAATGTGAGGGTTCATTGGTAGCAACACCATCAGGCAACTGATGGCAAAATATAGAACACAGCTGCTGGAAAGGAACTGAACAAATCCATGCTTACAGTCAAATTCTCACATCTCCATGGGAATTTTTAAATAATGCATCTGTTTTAAGAACCATGGTAAGAGGATACACTAAAATCATACAGTATGGGGAGACCACTCTTCAAAATTGGAAAATGCATCCCAACAATAGAGGATGATTCAGTTTCTAAAGAAACTCCATCTCAGGGATACGTTCTCTTCAAAAACTTTGCTCTCACATTTGCAAACTGCCTAGAGATAAAAACTGAACAGGCTGTTTATTTATAAAGGAACTATGAAATATCTTATTCTGTTACTTGTTTAACTCTTCTAAACAAAGGCAGTACCTAATTTGAGACAATTACAGACATGCTTCATACAGACAGAAAGAAAAACACCAAACAATGGAATTTTAAATTGCTTTCAATCTCCTCGAAGAGTTAATCTTTCTTGATTCGCTAATTCACATTCACTTCAGCGCTTCACAAAAGCTGCCATTTATTAAATACGAGATTCAATTCACAGATAAACAAATATGATAATGTAATCTACACTTAAAATAATAGCTTGGCTTCAAAGTTTTGGGAGAATTAGGAGTTTTCCCTTTTTATGGCTGTTCTTAGCATTATTTCTTGACATAACTTCAGAGCTCAGGTCCTGTAATCGAGGTCCACTGAACTCGTGTTTCCACACAAGGCAGGATCTGTGTAAGGATCGAATCCCATCCCACGGAGAGCACTGAATTCAGTGGGAAATCTGCCAACAGGAGGATGTTAAAGAGCATTTAGGAGCTGCATCCCATGGCCATTTTCCCTGCTCTGCAATTTCTCTACCATTCCATCACATGTTCTTCTCTTTCCATTACGACCACCTGACTAATCACAAATTGCTGCCTAATGAAGAGTACTAGCATTACAATACTTAATTAGAATTAAGAGGAAGATTTACTTTAAAAACCTGACAGACCAATATGCCCCAGAGCCAATCTCAGCAGTGCAGAACTAGCCCAAAATTTCCATGTCCTGAATTCTTAATTAAAAGTTTGTCAGAACTTATTTTAAGGGGGGAGCCTTCCCCTCCAGCATCCATTAACCTCAAAACAAGTGACTAAATTGTTTTTAATCAGCTTTACTTCATAGACAGCTTGATAAAAAGAAACTCAAAGAAAGCGCAACACTTATCTTTAATTTCCACTCAACAGCCTTCAGAACTACTGTATAAAGGTGGCTCTCACAATCATTCCTGTCCAGCATGCGACATGCAGGACCGAAGGAATTTCAGCTACAGAAAAAGCCTTCTGTAGGGCCACCCAGCAGAAAAGGATTAAATTACACAAAAAAAGCCCTTCTTTTTTCCTCCGCTAAAGGGGCTGTGGTCAGAGATCAATGTGAGAAGCTGTCTATTGAAGTTAGACTCGAATTATTCCCTTATATAAACCTCGGGAGAAACGTACCGCTGACCCCCACAGCACGGCAGACAACCAGAGCCCCTGGGTGCAGCTCCTTCACCTCCTCTGAGGAACGCCGAGCACAGAAGACCTCATGGCTGCAGGCTGCTCCCAGCCTTTTCTTCTACCCTGACCTCTCTGCATCTCTCCTCTCCCCACACCCCAAATCCTCCTGCAGACTGTGATGGAGGGAAGCCCTTAGCCCCACACGCCACCGGTTGTTACAGATATTCACTACCAGGTCTCAGTCTCCTCTCTGCAGAATCAGGTTTAGTTTCTTTCTTTTAATATTACCTGATGAAAATTAATTCCTGGACACTACTACATATAGAACTTAATTGGCTTACTTTGAAACATTTTTTTCTTTTGTGAGTTATATCGTACGAGTTGGATTCCAGCCCACTAAACCTCACATACAGAATGCAATAAAATACAGCCAGTCGTTTCTTTACCCTAATGATCTTCTGTTTAATTTAAAGCCTTTGTACTGTTTTGACTATTTCTCTTGGAAAAAAGTCTTGGCTAAAATAATTTTGAACTGAGAATTGGGCAATTTTCTGTCTGTTAAGAATTTGAAAAATATCAAATGCATTAAAAACTGTTTTCTGGCTTGTTTTTGCCTGGCATCCTAAGGAAATCAGGCTATGCCATTGTGCTGCTTATCCATCTGCTGAACACCAGAAAATTTTGAAACCGTTTATTAATGTAAATGAAATTTGACAGAGGGGTTGGTCCCTTAAAGAGTCAAATGCCTACTTGAAATACCAGCTGAGCGTTGGAGTAAGTCACAAACCATTGCCACCACTGAGGGAAAGTTACCCCTCTGACGTGTTTGCTGGCTGGACACAGGCTGGTCAAAACACCAGAAGAGGACAAATGCTACCAGTATGTAGAACGTGAAACTTTTCCCATTCATTCTCTTTTTTTTTTTCCTTAAAGTATTTTGTGAACATCTCTGCAAACCATCAGCTCTCTCTTCAATACGACAAGTTCAGAAGGGCTGCTTAAATGAAAGGCTCACACCTGCACAACCAGTGCTGGGCTCTCTTGAAATTTAGCTACAGGATCCTTCAGAAAAGTTGTGTGAATGGTGCATATACATATGCTATAACACCTGGTTAAAGACAAATAGCTTAAGGACAGTATTAATGCAAAAAGCTTTGAATTCATGTATCTCAAGGGGATATCATGGGTAGGAAACTAAAGCCCAAGTAAGTTTTGAGGTTGCAACTATGTAAAGAGGCTCTAAAAGTACCATGTCAAAACCAGGCAGAAAATACCACTGTTGTGAATGCTATGAATAGCCCCTGGTTATTTTCAGAGAGCCCCTTTATATGTATCAAAAATGACAAGGGTGGGACTAAAGCATAAAATGCCTTAGAGATTCTGCTTGGAATGATGATAAAACGATGTCGTAAAGCATCCCCACTTCTTTTATTTCTCAAGATTGTATGCCTAGTGCTGTGTGTTTGAGAGACTTAACACAAACGTTACCAAATCTCATACAAGGAGTGTGGAAAATATCTAGGTATGTTAAACACTTCCTTCACTAGTAGAAAAGCAGTGAAATCCTTAGCCACTTTTGGAACCCGTTTAATCCCAAAAAACAGAACCCTTATGGATGAGATTAACCCTCACTGTCACATCTTCCATCCGCTCCTCCTGGTAACTTCAGCCACCTTTGGGTCGCAGATCCAGAATCCTGTGCTTAACACTTTTCAAATCGATCCTTGTAGCCTCCTTCCTCTTCTATCCACATAAGCTAATTTTAAAACTTGTCATCTACCTACTTTTCAAATACAGTTCAAAAAGGATCCTATTTTGTTCACATCTCCCCTTTGTTGAATCAGTGTTCCTTAAGAAATACAACAACTCTCCAAAAAGAATATGAACTCAACATGCATGTGAAGTTATGCTTAGTTTAAAGAAAACAGCCAAACAGGTATTTTATGCTGCATGTTCCATTTCACTGAGAAAACAGGAATTGCTATTGGCACTTACAGGTATTTTTCTCGTTTCTCACTGAAACAATCTGGGATCTTTGTCTACAATACATTGTGAGGGGCAAAACCAAATAAATCTATTTTAAGATTTCTTTTCCAGACTTAAAGAATTAACTATAAATACTTTTGCAGTTATAAAATACAATACAGGAACCTTATTTCAGTCTCATAATTGAGAGATTAGAAAGCATCAAACTCAGTAAAGATTCCCTAGACATTAAAAACCAGTTTGTAAATAAATAGTTTAGAAGTATACATTTGCACTAGCCTAGTATACAAATATTAATACTTCTATACAGTTTCTTCAAACCTCTTCCACCAATGTAACAGACCTACAGGTCACACACACACGCCATGCTCTTTAGGTAACCTTTATCACAAACTCAGATCAACTTATGTCAAACTTATTCCATAACATTTAAAACATAAAGGGCAATACGCATCTTGCCATAGTAAGTGATGTTCGTATTTTTCTTAATGTTATAATACCCATTTCTGAAAGGGCTACCTTGAACCTTCATTCCAAATCTACAGGTGTTTGAAGCTCAGGTTCATTTTTTTAAAAAATCAGCCCCTGCTGCTCCCTCTCACTAGTGCAAGTGAAAATCCATCTCCTCTCTGCTGAAACAGCCACAGGGAAGAAATGGCCTTTGCCCTCACATTTTAACACTGCTCTGAAGTCTTGAAAAACATCTTTTGGAGACATTAGGTATCAGAAAGGAGCACTAGATACTGAAAAGAATTGTGGTTTTGCATAGAAATTAATTTGAGGGCATTCTGCACCAACCACAAGCTCACACTTAGCTCAGCTGGCACAGAAAAAAAAAAAAAATATTTTCACAGGTAGCTGTAACACCTTTTATTGACAAGCATAGGGAGGATGAAAGCTGGCTATATCCCTAATCAATTCCACTGGTATCTCTGTCTGCCAACTACACAGAGCTAACACCACCACTGGATATTGATTATAGCTGCCTTCTGGACGACTGACACAAATCACGCCACCAGCATTTGAAAAAGCACAGCCACAGTTCAGCTGGAAATCATGCAACATCTTTGCATTCAAAGATAAAGAAAATTAATCTAAGTATGTTTGAGTTTATCCTCTAGATTCAAATCCACAACCTTCCAGCCCTCCAGCATTACATATTTCAGCCTGTATTTTAGCACAATATGCCTGACTCTAAGACACAGATATTTACACTGATGTAGCTACTACAAGAATTGCTTGGACTTTTGAGTTTCCATCTTCCTTGGCTTGTGGGCCATATGTTTGCTATGATATTCAATGAAGTAAAACTGTTAAAGTGTGACTAAGCAAAAAAAGCTCTCACTTTTCAGCAGCTTACCCTAAAATTAACCTAAAGCTGATCTTCTGTTTCTTTTGCAGACATCAATTTCAGTAGAAGATGCAAAGACAGTAAATTCACTTGAACTCATGATGGTGTCTGTCCTCAAATTCTCAGTGCACCAGTCCTAGAGCAAGTCATAATCTGCATTTTGTCTTTTTAAATGTTTCCAGTAGGAGACATCAAATTTTTGGCATGGTACCAGCTACTGTGAGGTAAGGCTTGATGGAGCTAACTACATCCACCCCACCTGGCTAGTAAACAGCCAGCCTGCTCAAAGAGCACATCAATCGTTGCGACTACAAAAAAAATGGGTCTCAAATCTATTGAACGAACCACACACCATTCTTCAGAATTCCTGAAACACTCATAATACTCATCAGCCTTGCTACGCTACTACATATGCTTCTTCCACCACAGCTGCAAAATGAGAAGTATGGTTCCTATTTAATTGCTAGAAGGATCTGCATGTTGCCTTTTAGGATTTGTGTTTCTAACAGTCACGAAAACATACCGGTTTGGGATCAACAGCTCCACTGATGGGATATGGTGGGGTACACTCACGAACTAAGAGCAGGAATGAGCAATGTGGTGCAGAAGGCTGACCCCCATGACAGTAATTGAACCTGCAGGCTTAGAAGAGCTGGTACCTGTTTAATTTTATTGATTGTATGTGCAAGTGTGTCGAGCAACTGGATAATTTTACTGTTCCCTACAAAATAATTCCAAATCTTACAGCTGTAAAGTTGTCTCACCTCCAGTTTGCATTTACCTGAATAGTCCATAACATATATGTATTAATCACACCCGCCCCAGGCAAAACTCCCATTGCAAGTTTTGTCCTGCTAATGCTGACAGCACCAAAATTTGACCACAGCAGTATATACGTCTGTCTTTTTGAACCTCGATGATTTAAGAAGCCAAGACAAAACAGTTCCTAATCCATCGACTGAGCTATTTAACTTTTAGCTATACATCATTCTCTCATTCACTGCGTATCACTAGAAGCGTACTCTCCACCCGCCCCTCTCAGTAAGTCAAAGCCCTCACGGGTACACTCTGTGTACAGGCAGATCTGGGAGAAAGCATCACTGAAGAAAAATGATTTTCGTAACTCCATGTATTAAGGCCAGATTAAAGACAGGTGCGTTTCCACGTTAACCTGAAAACAAGTATTTTAAGTTTACAAACAAACCTGCTCCCTTTAGTTTCCAAAAGTTTCAGTTTCTAAAATAAAGAATGATCACAATCTAAGCTTATCCTACTCTTAGAGGAGAAACAAAATCTAGATGTACCATTACACATGGTGTTGTGTCACTGGACACAAAGCATCAATGGAGACTTAAGATCTTATTCTGATATGTCAGAAAGAACTTACTTAAAACTTACTTTCAATAAATTGAACACAGTAAATCTTTTCTCTGAGAAATTAAACAGACTCTGCAAATTCATTCTATATCATTAATCCATTACAAGAGGAAAAAAAAAATCAAGAATTCTCCACAGGTAGGAACTTGGTTTTGCTGAGATGTATGTTAAAACAGAACTTCTCGGAAAGCTGCTAGCTTCGTGCCCTCAACCAGGAATAAAACCAGACATCATCCCTACTTGCAAGCCCCTTCCTTCTGAGTGACAGCCCAGCTGTCGGGGATGATCCTGCCTCTCGTGACGCTGTGCACCCAGCGGAGCACGCATCGCAAGCTGCCTCTGCAGACAACCGCTCTCGGGGACCACAGGACACGCTGTGATTGAACTGGAAGTACAGACAGGTAACTGAGCGCACCATTATTAATATTCTACCCCCAAAGAGTCTTCAGCTTCCGTAAGTGCAGAGCTTCACTGTCAGGCTCTGGCAGAACATAATATTGGATCTTAAAATAACACTGCTTTGATTACCTTACTTCCCTTTACTCTTCGCTTGAATTCCAACAGGATTTCAGTGTCTGCTCTGTCAATAGAGCCGTGTGAATAATGGATTTCTGTTTGGGCACTGAACCAAAAAAAAAAAAAAAAGGAAAAGGAAAAGGAAGAAAGAACTCTGTAACTCTGTTTTAAGTAGACGGAAGAGAGACTGGGAGAGGATTTAGGAGAAAAGTAATTTCAAGATAAGGCAAAATGTTTGCTTAATCTAAAAGGAATATTTTGCTTTTCTATTAAAAACATCTTTTAAAAATATTTTGATTTTTTAATTTTGTTTAAGACTTGGTCTAGTTCATTTACAAAAAAAGCAAACATTAATCACTTAATCTAAAAAATGCTGAAAGAAAACATTTTGACTCTGAAACATTGTTCTCCAGTTTTACATATAAAACTGTCAGATGGAGTAGAAGTTTGGGAATAGATGTATATCAGCCCAAACATGTACTTTTTCAGTGAACTTAACAACACTTAAAAACAAAAACCCTCTTGTCTTCTTGGCAAGGGCCACATTCTAGATACTAACTGCCTAGAACCAAAGAGATCGCACAGAAAAATAAAACAGAACTGTTGTGCTGAAATGACTCTTACCAGTACTCCCAGAACACCAGCAGTAGTAGTAGTAGTATAAAGGTTTTCTGCTTGAAAGCAAAAGAAGCAACAGGCCTGAAAGTTTGATGAACACCCTTATCTTGGGGGTTCCTTCTGTTCACCACCCCCTGCAAATATGTCCAGGGTTTTGGCGGGGGGGGGCTAATCTTAGTACCAGGGAAAAAAGGAAAAAAAGAAAAACAGACGTTTAATCATCTGGCATAACACTGCTGAAATGAGGATGATTGATTTTTTACTCCACAATGATTTATGTTCCCGACTGCTCTTTGCTGCCACTCGTGCAGCCCCGTGTCCGGCAGCACAGAGGCTCAATGAGCCCAGGCTCAGGCAATGGGTGCTGCCCCCAGCTCGGATAACTCTTGCAGCTTGAAGCCAGCAGCTTATTCCACTGAGAATACTTAAAGAAAACACCTTGTCACCATAGCAGCTGACAGTAGGACTGCAGTATGTTTTCTTTCTAAGCTACTCTTGGCAGATTGTCTGTACAGGGTGGTTCGCCCCTTACAGCCGGGAGTCCCAGGACCTGCCAGATATAATTCATTTATCAGATATGGCTGGGAAGGGTGCACAGAAACCTCCAAATTGCCTGGGAGCACCTAGGTGAGGCAGAAGCTGCTGAAGAAGGTGGCTTTGTGACAGGTCCCAGGAACAATCATTTCAGTGCTACAGGAAAAGAGAGACAGCAATGTTCTTTTAGGCACCTCTGGACTCTGCTCCTCCGGGTTCAGCACCTGCATGTCCCTATCACTGCATGAATTGTGCGTGAAAAAGGAACCAATAAATTATTTAGCACTGTTATAAATACTGTCCTCAAAAAGGAAGACAACCCCACAATTTTAACTCCCACAAAGCAAAGAAACCCTGATACCCAAGATGACAGTATAGAAAGGCAAATACTCAGCAGTTTTTGAATTGTGATTAGATTTGTTAACTAGGAGTAAAACAGCCTGAAGTCAGCAAAATCACATGATGTTTGCATTAAATGTTGTCGCTGATCAGATAATTTCTGATTAAAACAATGAAGCCTTTGGGTATAAATTATTTCATATTTTTGATTATTTAGACACTATGCTGTTCACTATCACAGAGAAATCATCTTTGTTACTAAAAGTTCTTCTGGTAGGAATCAGAACAAGCAGAAGCAAATTAATAAATGATGGCATGGGAATCACAACAAAACGGATTGCCGACTTGCGGGTATGATTCTGAATAATAACATTTTACAATCTATTCAAGAGCATTGCTAATAGGTGAGATTTAGTTTACAGCATTGTCAGAAACATTTATAAAATGCTTGAAAAATGAATTGTTACTTTTATGAGTCATACTTGTTATTTCATGAATTTATTGTTGCAGTTCCTTTTACATATGTTCTCAGGTTGTACTCCTCACCATAATAACTGCTCTGTTCACAAGCTACATGATTATAACATGCATTTCTAAAAGCTGCAGTTTGGTTCAACATTTGCCTTGTTTCGATCTATTTTTCTATTATTAATACAGCCTAAAATAGGTATGGAAAATAACAATAAAAAAGGTTCCCAAATTCCTCCATCAGAATGAACCCAACAACATTTATAGGGTAAATCCAGTTGTATTTCTTAGCATCTAAATCAAAAGACTGGGAAACTACCTATGAAGGCACACCAACTCCTTTTTGGACTGAATTTTTACCTGCTGACCCTGAGCCAAGTTCTGCTGTCTAATATTATCTGCAGTTTTCTGCACGCCACTACAACATTGAGTTCCCTTTGTCTCACCATACTCAAAGTGCTTGTACCTATCACGAAGACCTAAGAAGCAGAGCACACAAAAGATGCTTTGAGTCATTGTCTTCAAAAAATGAAATGCAATACATTTTGGCTACTGTCCAATTGCATTTTAAAACGAAAAAGTTTCGACCTTGTTCATGGTTTTGTATCTTCTGAGCAGCAACATTTAAGGAGAGCAGGTGAACTGGAAAGTTTTCAGAGAGTTATTTTCATCTGGTCAATGCACAGTAATGTTTGTCAGTTCTAATCAAGACTGTCCAAATTCAAACGTCAAATACTTGTAACTATCTGCTCAAGAATACATTACAAACAGGAGATTATTCAATTTGTTGTTGAACAACCTAAAACAACAACTCTGAGAAAAACCACAAATAATTTTTGGGCTGTCTGTGAACATAAAAAAGTTTTCAAATAAATTCTTTGATCTGAATTATAGATCCAGGTACCCAGTGATACACTTACACAATCCAATTTTTAGTATCATCATCCATTTTCCTGTACTATTCTTTTGGCTTCACAGACTTCCCCAAAAGTATCCGTTGTCCTTCACTAGCAAAATAAAAAACACTTTGCTGAAAAATTTTGTTTGGAAGAAGCATCCAATATAGGTCTTTCCCCATTCTATGCATTACTTCATTGCATTTCTACACATTATTTAATTTCATTTGATGTACTACACTACTGTCTTCTGACACTACAGAAGAGGCGCACTTGAGGGATATGGACCAGACAATAAGAGTTTCTCGCAAGCATCACATGCATGTTCAATAACTTATGCACAGAGACAGTGCTAGGTGGGAGCAGACAGACACCTAACAATGCCAAAGTAATGAGATGATTATGGTCTTCTCATTCCTCCTCATCTATGCTAACTGCTGCAAATCACAAATTACAGACTCCAGCTACTCCATGAAAAAATGCTGTATATAGTATGTGCCCTGTGGAGGCCCCTTCATTATGGACCCCCTACATTAACCTATTTAAGAAACAAGAAGTCATTTCTGTACGTCTATACCGAGAGGAAGTAAGAGTGCTACATCACTGAAATTCATACAAGCCCTTACATAGAGACATTCCTTTGACAGGGAAGTCTTCAGAGAAACCCTGCAAACCAGATAGACCCATGTGTGACTTGCTCCCGAGTTCCAGCTCCAGGTCAGGCCAGCAGCAGTTTGTTACCTGGGTCATTACTGCAAAATCTTCTCACCAGAAATGATGGCTTTTTAAAATGGAAAGAAAGGACACTACAGGGAGCTCTGAAGGCGAGGTTTCAGTTGGAGAAAGAGCTAAGTTAGCCACTGCTCCCTGCTCACCTCCCAGACAGGTTCCTCCCAACCCTCTTTCAAGGTACGGGCTGGCACCACGAGCATGCAAGAGACGTGGCATGGGAGAACGACATCGGGATGACCAGAAGTGGGCAGAAAGAGCTAATGCCTTCTTAACTTCACTCACTGTCTATCAACAAGTATCAGCGACAAAAGATGCACCTCCAATCTCCACCTTGCTGGAGGGAAGTTTAGGCCAACGGCATCGCACAGGCTCTGCCGGCAGCAGCAAAGTCGTCTGCCATGGGAGAGAGGACTGAAAAACATGGTCAGTTCCCTTCTGCTGCAGTCAATGTAATTAAAGCTCATTTTTGGCAAGGGAAAAACCAGTCTCCTCATGAAAAAGGCCTCAGGTCTCTGAGGTGTGGACAGCAGTATGCAACAGCCCAGCATTACACAGCAGAGCATGGGCTAGCGAAGGACATGGGTTCAGCCACACTGTGGACGGAGGGAGAGGGGAAGATGGGCAAGGAAAAGAAGCCGTGATGCCAAGCTCTTCTGCAGTATGGCTTACACAAACAGGACTGACAGATCAGCTACTTCTAACTTCTAAAGAGACGTGAACTAACACACTGCAGCAAGAAGAGGAGAGCATCATGCCAAAAAGTCTGGCATTTATATGAAAATGAAGATGTCTTGCAGACAGGGATACACAGAAGACCCAAAGTACCCTAATCAACATACTCCAGGCCCAAATGAACTCTTGTTAAGATGATGATACATTGGATTTTGTCATTTAACGGGGTCCAAAAAAATGCATTTTTTTATCCCTTTAGGCATTCAGTGGGAATACTGAGCAACAATGCCAGGCACAGATGACAGAATGACTGGATAAAAGACTGGATTTTAGGATACAGGGATGAATCCGACAAAACATGCTTAAGCAAATGAAAATACCAGCACATAATGCAGCTACCTCAAATGCTTTCAGCAGAGCAGTTACTTGCACGGAATTTTGAACCGCATAATGCTATGCATTAGTACAGGCCTGTTGTGGGGTCCGACTTGGAGCCAGGGAAGCTTCTAGCAGCTTCTCACAGGAGCCACCCCTGCACCCCTCCCCCACTACCAAAAACCCCAACACAAACCCAAAACAAGGCCTTATGCTATTTTACTTGTAACTGATATGTCTCACTGTTTCACATGACTCCCTACTGGCTTCCCACTGCCAACTGACCAACTATTCCAGGCAAAATACTTTATGTAACTCTGCTGCTTACTCCAGCTTTTATCCAAGAAAATACACCACTTATTGCAATGGGAATCCAGTTAAGAGAACATTACAGAAGGAAAAAAGGTTATAAACAAAGCAATTAATATCACTAGATTCACAGAAGCAGCAGCAAATTTACTTTTTTTTTTTCAGATTTGACTTTAAGGACTCCACCAGTCCAATCCTACTGGAACAAAAATTCAGAAAAGTTTAAAACTAGTATTAACCAGTGCTTCTCATCTGCCTAGCGATCTGGCTATTTCCTTGTGAAAACTTCTCAATTAGAACTGGACAATGATCACAGCTAGTGACAATGTTTGCCCCGGGGTGGTGAGGTGGGAAGAATGTCCCAACTTTTTTTTTCTTGGTAACAAGAACATGCACAGAGTAATTGAAGTGGAAAAGTGAGAGACTCCCAATATCTTGTTGAACAATTAAGTGAAGAAGAGACACTTCAAAGGCATGGCTTCTTAAGGATCATAGTCACAGAGAACAGTTTGATCAGAGATCAGTGAGCATCTGCCATGTTATGCTTTCGTTCCGAGTTGCAAGTTGGAGCATAAAAATGGATGTTGGCACAGTTTTAACAGTGCGAAGTACATGGTGCTCCTTAGCAATACAAGACTCCATCTGCACACATCACTGCAGGACCAGACCTACAGTTATGATCACACATCGGAAGAGACCACTCAGACCAAATTCAGAGACAGCTCTCTGCTCTCCAGTATATTCTAGCTATGTTGTTTTATAACACTTGATTTATTTTGTTGCCCCGTTTTCACAAACTTACAAGAAAATCACATTTTTTTTAATGCATTTCAGGAGGATCTGTGCTCTTGAGGCAAAGCAACCATCGTTTCATTCTGTCCGATTCTAATGCCTCATAAATGACACACTGTTTTTAACCACTTGCCAATTAACCCCTGTTGTTATCAACTTGAAATTGTTTCCTGTGATCGGTCTGAGCACCATGTAAAAGAATTCTCCATTTCAGATACAATATCAGGCTCTAAAGTTCCATGATTTTGCCACTTTTAAGATGATAGCACAGTCTCACTGCAACTAAGGACTGCAAAATCGTGCTCCATGTAATTGAATCTAAAGATCTGACAACACTGACCTTATCAAGAAATGAAACTTTTGGCTGAGGTTCAAACCATGCACAAGAAATAAGCTCTTGCTGGTTGTTTGTAAACGTCATATAAAAATGTACTTATTCATTATTAACAACTTGTAAACTGAACACACCGCAGGTCTCAAACTGCTGCCAAGTAAATTATTACTTAGTACGATCATTTCATTTACATCTAATTCTTGTATTAATTTTGGCAGCACAACCGAGCATCCCTTTTCATGATTGTAAGAGGGTTATTGTAACGAGATAAACATTCAGACAGCACACTAAAAACTGAGGATAGAAGAAATGCTAGGAGCTGGATTAATTTTGTGAATGCCCATAGTGCTGCTGGCCTCAGTGACAGTCCTACTTTAGTACAAGTTGTGCAAAAAAAAGGATTCTAGGGAGAACCAGGCCACTGGTATCCCACTTTTGTCATGGTAAGGCCAGCAGTGACAACACGTCCTGTACTGGTGAGCCACCTCCTTTAGGATAAAATACAGTAAAAGGCTCCAAGCAAAATCCCAGATCATATCAGCACTAGGCTTTCGTGAGCATCAGAGTCAACTCAAAAATCTGAAAGCTTCATAAAAATTCAGTAAGGAGCTATTGTAAACAATCACAATTGCTCTACAGCAGAATGACATTTTAGAAGGAGGCACAAAAAACCATGGGGCTTTTAAGATGATACCGTTACGCACCTTTCTTGTTCTTGCATACAGCTTTCAGCATGCGGTTTCCAGGTCCACATTTTCCACGTTCGGTCATGCATATTCCTTCTGAAATGACCCACTCG